>NW_020955322.1:627295-844275 GCF_003031625.1 Empidonax traillii | reverse complement strand
TAGCTCTGCTGTGCTCTACCACAGGAAAGCTAATGACATGATTCTGAAGAAGCTTTATAGATTATGGAAAACTATATAACCTCTTGCTCTCCCATTGACAACACAACTCATTTGAGATCCCTGCCATTAAGGGAAGGGAAACTGCCTCATTTTTCACAAACCTTGTGATTATGTCTTTTCAGGGATTTTAAATATTAACTGTATATATGCCCATGGACCAGCAGCTGGAATAACAAATAACCCTTTGTTCAACCTTAGCTGTGGCAAATTCAGCAGTGAATTGTGTTTTCATGTGAGCTGAATACATCGATAACTGTTGCAGAAGGAGAGAAGGAGAGGTACTCCCTGCTCCAGATATGCACTGGCTACACCTGAGAGGTAGCAAGAGATTCCTTATCATAAAGTGTCAGTGAAATGAAATGTCTGGGATTTTTCAGAGTTCTGACTGTACTCACTGCTCCAGCAGTCTGCCTACAGTTTACTAGCAGAATGCCAGTTTAAAAGCACGAGACCAAAATAATGTTCATTATGTTCTGACAACATGCAGTTGTTATTCCCAGTGAGTCACTCCCACTTTGTTCCTGTATTTCCCCCCCTACACCCAGCCCCCAGGTTGCAAGAGAATAAATACATGAAAACCGTGATTATTTCAGTAGTTACTGAAATAGAAGAAATGCGTAATCGAGATTTATAAGTCTCGAAACACAAAATGATCCAAGACACAATCCTAAAACATTGGGCCTGGGAGACACCTCCTCCATCACATTTCTCAAATCAAACTTGCTTGACTTGTACACATTTGCTCCTGGGCTCCTTGGAGACCTGCAACAACCTGTATAGATCTTTTTCTCGCTCTGTATGTGCACTGATAGGTGCCCGTGGGTCCCCCCTTATTGCTGCAAGTTCGGCACCACACAAGGATCAGCGCTTTCATTTTGCACTGGGAAGGTGGATTTGTGGGCTCTGTGAAAGAGAACCAGCCCTGGAGTGTTTCCCAATCCACAGCCCCAAGTGGGCACAGTTAATTTAAGTTCAGGTGAGGGATGCCTTCCCTGCCCTGAGCAGTGTGGGTGTCACTGCAGGGTTCCCATGCAGGGGCAGAGCGGGGCAGCCTGGCTGGGCACTGCCCTCACCCCACAGTGCTTGGTAAATGGGCAGGTTTGCTCCTGCTCCTGACGTGGTGCTTCTGCCCTCACTGGCACCACAAAGCAACTGAGAGCATGAGACACAAGGCTCGCCTGTAAACTGCATATGGGGCAGCAGGCAAAGAAAAAAAAAAGCACTGATGGACCAGTAAAATCAACTATAATTATTTATGCATCATCTTCTATTTAAGTTCCTAATGAGGCCACTCACCCCTCCACAAACCTGCTATCACGTTCTTCCCACTGGGGCTCGAGAGGGTTGTCTTACTGAAGGACCCATAAATGAAATTCTAACGAGGGAATTTCTAAACGGACGTTCAGCTGAGAAATACACAAGATACGCTGACTGAGAGTCCAGAAGTTCTTGGAAAGCAATGCCATGTCCCGAGGGAACGTGCATGTTTCCAGGTCTGTGGTTTCCACTGCCAAGCCCTGCCAGGTTTACCCGTGTGCGGGGAGATGATGGGATTACTGATGTGCAGTGAGAGGTTGGGTTTAAGATGCTGGGTTTACCGATGTGCAGTGAGATAGATGCTGGGTTTGAGATGCTGGGTTTACCGATGTGCAGTGAGATAGATGCTGGGTTTAAGATGCCGGGTTTACCGATGTGCAGTGAGATAGATGCTGGGTTTAAGATGCTGGGTTTACCGATGTGCAGTGAGATGTTGCCATCAAGCGGCCGTTCCCTCAACTACAGAGAGCCTCCCCTGCGGGACAGGCTGCCCGCTCTCCCCGCGATGGGTTCCTGCTCTGAACTAGCGGGTGTGTACGTGTAATAACTCAGCTGCTACCACATTACTCAAAACTTCTTATAATACCAACTGCTTTGAATCTCCAAAAGGGAGGAGGGTATTTAAGGCATCTAAATTAGCAGCATCTGACTTATTTATTAGTAAAATTCATCCAGACATATTTTCCTCTCTGGCAGACGACCATAACATAAAATTCTAATTCCGGAGGGGAGGTATGAAGGGAAGCATTGCCCTTAAAGCTGTTGCACATACTTCCTTACAAACCATAGGGGGCATTATGTTACCGTGGTTTGTTCTTCTCATTTATCAATTTAAAATGATGCTCTGCTATTCTCATATTCATAAAGCTCTCAAAATCCCTGCCTTTGCACCAATGCAAGAAATAAAGAGAGAAAACTATGTTCTATACATTCTGCTGTTTCAAAAGTCCTTTTCAGGACATTCAAAACGTGGGATAGGCACCCTTTCTTATTACCTGCATTTAGATCCATTTACATGCTCTGAAATGTGCAGGTTAATCTGTAAAGTGTCAAAAATCTGTTGCTGAGTGAATGTACAGAGAAAGCAAGGGACTAACCTTATGGAAGAGATGAGAAAAACCATACCATTGTGGAGTCCCGGGCTCTGCACAGCACAAGAGTATTTCCTCACTGTTCACTTGAAAAGAAATGCACCTGCAGGTGTGATGGCAGAGGGCAGGGTGGCTCTGGTCCAGCTCTGGTCCACCTGTGCCTTCACACGGCACATCAGGCACCTGCAGGAGAACCTGGAATCTGCAATATCCGCACGAATTCCTTTGGCTCTGCCACCAGCTCCCAGCCAGTCTCCTGGTCCCCTGTGATGCTGCCTGTAAACACCCACCACAGTGGTGTTTCCCCTGGGGAAGAAAAAAAAAAAAAAAAAAAAAAAAAAAAAAAAAAAAAAAAAAAAANATTTTATTTCCCTCACAGTGAAACATGGAATCCATACAGCTGTACAATGAAGATGATTAGAATTGCCAGAAATGAAGGCCTCCTGGGAAAAAAAAATATCAATAGCAGAGTTTAACTACATGAACCATAATTGCATTATTAGCTCTGCTGTGCTCTACCACAGGAAAGCTAATGACATGATTCTGAAGAAGCTTTATAGATTATGGAAAACTATATAACCTCTTGCTCTCCCATTGACAACACAACTCATTTGAGATCCCTGCCATTAAGGGAAGGGAAACTGCCTCATTTTTCACAAACCTTGTGATTATGTCTTTTCAGGGATTTTAAATATTAACTGTATATATGCCCATGGACCAGCAGCTGGAATAACAAATAACCGTTTGTTCAACCTTAGCTGTGGCAAATCCAGCAGTGAATTGTGTTTTCATCTGAGCTGAATACATCGATAACTGTTGCAGAAGGAGAGAAGGAGAGGTACTCCCTGCTCCAGATATGCACTGGCTACACCTGAGAGGTAGCAAGAGATTCCCTATCATAAAGTGTCAGTGAAATGAAATGTCTGGGATTTTTCAGAGTTCTGACTGTACTCACTGCTCCAGCAGTCTGCCTACAGTTTACTAGCAGAATGCCAGTTTAAAAGCACGAGACCAAAATAATGTTCATTATGTTCTGACAACATGCAGTTGTTATTCCCAGTGAGTCACTCCCACTTTGTTCCTGTAGTTCCCCCCCTACACCCAGCCCCCAGGTTGCAAGAGAATAAATACATGAAAACCGTGATTATTTCAGTAGTTACTGAAATAGAAGAAATGCGTAATCGAGATTTATAAGTCTCGAAACACAAAATGATCCAAGACACAATCCTAAAACATTGGGCCTGGGAGACACCTCCTCCATCACATTTCTCAAATCAAACTTGCTTGACTTGTACACATTTGCTCCTGGGTTCCTTGGAGACCTGCAACAACCTGTATAGATCTTTTTCTCGCTCTGTATGTGCACTGATAGGTGCCCGTGGGTCCCCCCTTATTGCTGCAACGTCACCACCCCACAGGGATCAGCGCTTTCTTTTTGCACTGGGAAGGTGGATTTGTGGGCTCTGTGAAAGAGAACCAGCCCTGGAGTGTTTCCCAATCCACAGCCCCAAGTGGGCACAGTTAATTTAAGTTCAGGTGAGGGATGCCTTCCCTGCCCTGAGCAGTGTGGGTGTCACTGCAGGGTTCCCATGCAGGGGCAGAGCGGGGCAGCCTGGCTGGGCACTGCCCTCACCCCACAGTGCTTGGTAAATGGGCAGGTTTGCTCCTGCTCCTGGGGCTGACGTGGTGCTTCTGCCCTCACTGGCACCACAAAGCAACTGAGAGCATAAGACACAAGGCTTGCCTGTAAACTGCATATGGGGCAGCAGGCAAAGAAAAAAAAAAGCACTGATGGACCAGTAAAATCAACTATAATTATTTATGCATCATCTTCTATTTAAGTTCCTAATGAGGCCACTCACCCCTCCACAAACCTGCTATCACATTCTTCCCACTGGGGCTCAAGAGGGTTGCCTTACTGAAGGACCCATAAATGAAATTCTAACGAGGGAATTTCTAAACGGACGTTCAGCTGAGAAATACACAAGATACGCTGACTGAGAGTCCAGAAGTTCTTGGAAAGCAATGCCATGTCCCGAGGGAACGTGCATGTTTCCAGGTCTGTGGTTTCCACTGCCAAGCCTTGCCAGGTTTACCCGTGTGCGGGGAGATGATGGGATTACTGATGTGCACTGAGAGGTTGGGTTTAAGATGCTGGGTTTACCGATGTGCAGTGAGATAGATGCTGGGTTTGAGATGCTGGGTTTACCGATGTGCAGTGAGATAGATGCTGGGTTTAAGATGCTGGGTTTACCGATGTGCAGTGAGATAGATGCTGGGTTTAAGATGCTGGGTTTACCGATGTGCAGTGAGATGTTGCCATCAAGCGGCCGTTCCCTCAACTACAGAGAGCCTCCCCTGCGGGACAGGCTGCCCGCTCTCCCCGCGATGGGTTCCTGCTCTGAACTAGCGGGTGTGTACGTGTAATAACTCAGCTGCTACCACATTACTCAAAACTTCTTATAATACCAACTGCTTTGAATCTCCAAAAGGGAGGAGGGTATTTAAGGCATCTAAATTAGCAGCATCTGACTTATTTATTAGTAAAATCCATCCAGACATATTTTCCTCTCTGGCAGACGACCATAACATAAAATTCTAATTCCGGAGGGGAGGTATGAAGGGAAGCATTGCCCTTAAAGCTGTTGCACATACTTCCTTACAAACCATAGGGGGCATTATGTTACCGTGGTTTGTTCTTCTCATTTATCAATTTAAAATGATGCTCTGCTATTCTCATATTCATAAAGCTCTCAAAATCCCTGCCTTTGCACCAATGCAAGAAATAAAGAGAGAAAACTATGTTCTATACATTCTGCTGTTTCGAAAGTCCTTTTCAGGACATTCAAAACGTGGGATAGGCACCCTTTCTTATTACCTGCATTTAGATCCATTTACATGCTCTGAAATGTGCAGGTTAATCTGTAAAGTGTCAAAAATCTGTTGCTGAGTGAATGTACAGAGAAAGCAAGGGACTAACCTTATGGAAGAGATGAGAAAAACCATACCATTGTGGAGTCCCGGGCTCTGCACAGCACAAGAGTATTTCCTCACTGTTCACTTGAAAAGAAATGCACCTGCAGGTGGGATGGCAGAGGGCAGGGTGGCTCTGGTCCAGCTCTGGTCCACCTGTGCCTTCACACGGCACATCAGGCACCTGCAGGAGAACTGGAATCTGCAATATCCGCACGAATTCCTTTGGCTCTGCCACCAGCTCCCAGCCAGTCTCCTGGTCCCCTGTGATGCTGCCTGTAAACACCCACCACAGTGGTGTTTCCCCTGGGGAAGAAAAAAAAAAAAAAAAAAAAAAAAAAAAAAAAAAAAAAAAAAAAAAAAAAAAAAAAAAAAAAAAAAAAAAAAAAAAAAAGAGGGGGGGCAGATTTTGTAACTTGCTGTAATAATAAATATTTAGTCCACTTCAGAATAAATGCCAACTTCTGAGGGTGAGATTTGATACTCTCAATGGCATCAAGACATCTCCCCAGTTCCTTGTTCAAATAAAGACTTGCCAGAACAAAATAGAGGAGAAACAGACAAAATTTAAAATATTAGATTGCAAAATGGCAACTGAGACCTAGGTTTTGCATGAGAAAAAAAAATGGAGTATCAGCCATTTCTATTTAGAATCCTTAGGAAATGTCAAGCTTTTAGCATTCATAAACTCACTGCTTATTACTGTCATCCTGAGAAGAGGAAAAGAAGAACATAATGAGAAAGGCAGAAACATTTTGAGGTAATACATGTTTTTCTGAAGCACTTCAAGGAACAAACTAACAATTTGCTACTAAGATGGTTCTCCCACCTGAGAACTGCAATCTGTGGTTAATTTTGAGAAAAGCTGGTGTTACTTCATACCCTCCTGTTTCTCTCACATTCCCTTCAGAGATCCCTCAGGTGCAGAAAGGATGTACGGATACTTCTTGGCCTCCCATCACACTTCAGCCACTCAGTGCTCTTGACACCTACCAAAACATTATCAAGGGAGAGAAAGGGAGATGGGGCCACCTAATTGCATAATATCAGAAGAACACCTGCCTAATTAGGGAGCAGCAGTGACAGCTGATCGCGATGCCCGCGCTGCAGGCGGTGATTGAGCCGTGGGTTTCCCGCTCGTCTGGCTGGAAAGCGGCAGGGGGTGGGTGCCCTCTTGGCATCCCACACCATGGCAGACACTTCAGGAACTACCATGCACTGGGCCTTTTTGGGAAAAGGGTGTAGACTCACCTCTGGTGAAGTGCTGGTTTTAGGGGCTGTATTCTTTGTTTTCAGAGATGTCACGGGACAAATGGGATACGAGCAGGGAAGTCAAGTAAAGTTCCTTGGACTTTTGGTTATACAGACCTGGTTTCTGGAATTTTCCCTTAAGATATATGTTCTCTACTGAGTGGGGTTTTTTTACAGGAGACGGTAAAGGAGAGTTGTGCCATTTAAAATCCAGGACTCTAAAATACCAGCAAGTGCAAAGACAACTGTTGGTAGTTTGAATAATAATACATATCTACAAAAGCCTTCTTTGTTATTTTATTTATACCTCAATTATATCGCTTCTGAAAACACAGTTTGGAAGGAAGGGCATAGCTCAGTGCATATCCTTTCACCTCCTTCATGCATATGAGTATACAAAATTCACCTCAGGGTCAGAAATCAAATGGTTATTATGGCTTCAGAAGGAACATCACACATGCCGTGCTCTGTGGTGTCTCACAATACAGTCTCTTCATCTCCTCAGTTACCATCCACTCTTTATTAATAAGCAGTGAGCTCAAAACAGAACAAAGCTTTAATCCTACACTTCTTTTGAGCAGGATGGTGTGTTATCTTACAGCCTTCTCTTAGTGGTATCCACACACCATATTGCTTACAGTGATATTTGCTTTATTTTTATTTCCATTTAAGACTATATGTTTTTATGTTTTCTCTGGTGTATTTTAATCACTTGTTGAGCAATGCTGTCATTTTACTGCCTTGGTCTTGCAATGGTGGGTGAGCTGCCAGAGCTTCCAGAAGTAACAAAAGCCAGTTGCAGACATGCCTATTATTCTCAGTGCTGCTAGGAAAAGCTGGCAGGCTTACTTTGTCAAATCTGCAGCTGGGTGGCATTTACGAGGTGTGTTTCGTGTTTTCACAGCGCTAACTTGCATCACAGAAAAGCACAAAACTATAATTTTAATTGGAGTAATCATAGGTATCATTCTTGCCACTCTATATTACATGAAGTTAATGAACTTTGGGAAATACACTTGAACACATCATCGCGATCAGCCCAATTCATTATAAACCTTATGCTTCATTTACATGGGTTCCTGGCTTATTTTACTGGGGATAGCACCCTCTGTAATCAGCTCGACTTTTTTTCTTCCACACACAAATTATTACTTCTGACAGACAGTCTGAAGTGACAGAGGAACCAAAGAAGCATAAAAAGAATATGTATGTACTCTAAACCAGAACTGTATTCAGAACTGAGTAGTACTAAATATGAAAAAGGTATGTAATAAGGTTTTGAAAAGCTGTTTGTTTGGGTCTTTTGTTTGTTTGGTTTGTGGGTTTGCTGAGCTTTTTTTAAATCCTTTTACTTATTTGTTTGTTATGGGGAGAGTGAGGCAGATTTTCCTACCATTCACCAAGACCCTCCTCTGGAACTGTGCTCTCCAACAGACCCCATGCAGTAGGCAGGGATCCTACCTTGCATCTTTCCCCTTAAAGCTCAACTTGATTTAAAAAGAAAATAATCACAGCTGGTTTAGAGTTAAAATTAACTTGAAGGAAAAAGGAGCATCTCAAAAAGAAAAAAAAAAAAACCACTGAAAAGTCATTCTCCCTACACTTCTGTCAGAACAATCTCTTCCACTAGTTGACCAAGGAACTTTGCAATCTCATTTTGCTTGCTGTGCCATGTATATGAAACTAATTCTGAACAAGAACATGCCTGTGCATTTTTATGTTACGTGGCTGAGACTGCCATTGCTCTAGAGCTCCGTCAGGCCATTCCAGGTACAGAAGCAATGCTCTTCCTCTACCTGCTGCTTCTCCTTGCCAGCCAGTCCACCTAGAAACTCTTCTGCTCTATCATATCTCATATTCCTTTACTTCATGCATTTTTCTTTCTGCATGAAGGCAGAAAGCAGCAAAGACCTTGCAGCTTTCATAATTTCCATATGCCCTTGTTAAACACAGGCATTTAGAACATACAGCTGTGTAGCAGCTCACAGCTCCAAGGGCAGATTCTCTGGAAGAGCAGTTCTGGGGAAGCACGTACAAAGTACAAAACTCTCGGATAACTCCAAGGTCACTTTCATCAGAAAGCCTGACTCGAGCCCACTGTGTGACAGAATTAGCAAGCAGCTGTAGCCATCATGCCCATGCAGTACTTTTTGATAAGTTTGCCTGTGAAGATGATAAGCAGAACATACAGGTCATGATGACAACATGCATCTTCTAACCAGCTCACGTTAGCTAAAGCTGGCAGCTGTAAATTAGCCACAGAACATTTTGTTCCCCAAACCAAGAAAAGTCTTGTTGCCTTCTGATTTGCACATGCTCACGTTATATCACTTTCTCCTTATTAGCTAATAATGCATTTTAAAAATGGGCAATTAAAAGCATCATAATTCCCATTATGTTACAAGATCACATCTCTCTGTTCTAAGGATGAACAAACTGCAAAACCCAGAAGCAGCTCTGTCATACTACAGCCAGAAGCATAGTTAAACTTGGTTATTATCAGTAGAATTAGAGGTCCCTTTTGAGCATCATGGTCTTTAAGTCTTATCTTCCCACTACTTATTTTTGGTACACTTTTTGCCTGGAAATCCAACTGTTATAATAAGTTTGTTTACTGTTCTCTTTCCAAACAGCTGTAGGTTTCTGTAATAATCTAGCAAAGAGGGAGGGAAAGGGTTTACAACAGCTGCAAGTATTTGTTTTTACATGTAGATGCCATGATACTCTAAAAATATTTGTCAAAATAAATACAAGTAAAACACCAGAGACACTGGCAATACCTAAATCTCAGCTGCTGTCAAGTGCTCTAATACTAAAGGTGACTCAGACAGTCTTGTAGGGTGGAGATTTCCAGCTTATCTTGACTCCTGCTAATCTTACCACTGAGGCAGCATCAACTTTTTATTCTCAGAAATTCCTTATCTATCTGCCCACTCTTGCCCCCCTTTGAAAGTTTTGCACAATAACAAGAAGATGAGAATATTACTTTGTTGTAACAGAGTGGGTGGAAAAGAGTAAAAAAAAAAAAAAAAGATATTAAAATGGATGATGTGAATAATTAAAACCACTTTTCTACCTACTGAAGGAACAGAAAGCACAAAGATGAAAGTGAGGTCGCTTGTTTTATGAGTTGCCTGGCCAATCAATACGATCCGTCAGCAGCAACTGTATAAACACATCCCCTCAGCAAAGCCTTTGTAGAGCCACCTGCACCCTGATCCAGACTGGACCTCAGTGACATTTCAAACATTCTCACGAGAAGTTTTCTTCATTCGATGAATACAACTCACTGCATGGCTGAGCAAAGTACTGGAACATATGCAGGGGTAGTGGAGGATTTTCCAGCAGTGGTTTAAGTTCTTGTTTGGGTTTTATTTGGTTGGGGTTTTTTTGTTTTTGTGGAGGTTTTTTGTTTTGTTTTGTTTTGTTTTTTGGGGGTTTTTTCGCGGTTTTTGTTGCTTGGTTTTGGTTTGTTTTTTGGTTTGTTTTTTTTTTTAACCAATGCTGCTTTTTAACATTTGAAACCCCATATTCATTTCCATTCGTGTTCCAAACAGATTTGACAAAACTTTTGTGTAGTTTGCAGCTTGACTCCCAACTGCCAAATCCCCCAGCCACTGTAAATCAGTTTATCTGCACTGAACTCAGTGGAGAGAGGTGAATTCAATCTAGCTGAGGATTTAGGCTATTGCATTTTAAAGTTAAAAAAAAAAAAAAAAAAAAAGGCGGCAGCATCTCGAGCAGATATTTCTTATTGAGCTATCAGGGTTATTTGTTTTTTGCAGTGTTTGACAGAATCATGGAAGTGAATTGTCACTGCAGTAAGCAGGGGGTTATACATACAATTCTCATTAACAGTAGTATTCTTCTTGGGATTTTGCAATGCCAATGCCACCTAATCAGTCCTAGCTTTCATGCTCCTGCATGCACAAAGCAGAAGGAATGGGACTTACGGAAGGTGAAGCAAAATTACTGTGCAAAAAAAACCCAGCCTGGTTTCATCACTGAACTTCACAATCCCCAAGCAATGTGAGCCATGATACTTAACAACATTTCACACTGAATTCAAGGCAGTCATTTTCTTAACCAGTCTGCTCTCAGCCTCCAGCTCTGCCCTATGGAGTGTTCCCTTGACATAAAGATAGACTTTAACATAAATGGTCTATCTCGAAATTCTACTTAAAAAGTCCATCTTTACATTAAACTTCTGCCAAAAGAGAATTTATTTATTAAAGATACTGTTTACTTTTCTGTCTAGGCCTGAAATCAGTAGGTGTTTTTCCATTTCTTCAATGACAGAAAAACAATAACCCACAAATGGTTTACAGCATGTGTATAAAAGGGGGAAAATCACATTGCATCACAGTTTCCTCCTTCTGTTTTTCCAGAGTGACATTTAGCTTTGTGACTCCATTCTCAAATTGCATCATGGTTGCCTAGAATCAGAGTAATTCAGTGTACAAAGGAAGAACAGAAATTAAAGATGTGGTGGGAGCGATATAAGAAGTATTTTCTCGTAGCATTTTTATTTCCCTTCTCTGTCCAGTCAAGCACAGTGATGCTGGGATATAAAAGGGGCAGAAAGAAGAGAATACAGGCAGATCTACCAACCTTTCCTGTGAAACTTCCAGTACTTCTTTACCTCAGTCAAGACCCAGCATTCATTAGGAAGTTTTCTCTTTGCCATCACGACCAGGAGAAGGAAAAAGCCAAGCAGAACCAAACTGTGAAAACATTAATTTGGAATTCGTTTTGGCAAAGGAAAAGTGCAAATTTCTGCACCTGCCTCGGAAAGGAAATAAGCAATGGAGTATGAATTCGAAGTTCTGTAGATGAGATTTGTCTGTATGATAAAAACTGCTGCAGTCACACAAAACAGTAAAAATATTTGATAAAACATTTTCTGCTTCCTAAAAAAAGTCTAGTTTTAATGACACTGGAATATTTCAAACAAATGCTTGTACAAAATGCTATACAGTGCATCCCATAAATTTCCATGGGAAAAAATTAAAGAGGAAAGGGGGTAAACATAAAGACCATGTCAGAAAATTTGTTTTTCCAGTAAATATCAAAGGAATTAATTGTAAATACAGTGAGATTATGAGGCTCCACACTGACTGGTTAAGCAACCCTATGGGCCTGGCCTACACAAAACTTTCAGTGCAGTAACCACCTAATAATTCATTGGCAGATGTGTCAAACAAACAAACCAACCAACCCAAAACAAAGCACCCCTATAGGCACAATATGCAAAATCTCCTCATAAATCAGTAATTATCTTTTTCAGTGCACTTCCCAGAACAGAAAATTACTGGAAGCAGTGGCTAAGCAAATACCTCACATTCCAGCCTCTTTCTGACCTTACCAAAAGTATAATACAGCAGAACAACTATTTTTATTTTTTTTAGACGTTTTGTTTATAAAAAATGATGTGAAAATGGTTTATTCAAGTGTAGAACAGCTTTTCTTTCAGCTTGGGAGTCCTTGTTCCAATGGCCATCTTTTGGCCTGGGCCTGGGTTATGTTGGTGTTGGGTTAGATGGCATAAACAGCACTGGCTCGAGAGGAGAATTTTCCTGCAAAATCTATTTTTAAGTTTCCACTGTTTAGTTGGTAAGTGTTCAAAATCTTACCTCCTTCCAATGAAATAAAACAAGCATCAGGAAGAAGTATTAAAATGTATCTTTATAGCGGAATGAATTCAAAGATGCTGCTGCCAAGATCATCCACCACACAACACAGAAACGTCTTAACTGATCACATCCCACTGCAGTGTAAAGTCATTTTGAAAAATCACCTTTTCCTGTCATCTTGCCTGACAAGCTTTATGTATTTTATTTTTATGCAAGTGAAGGGCAGTTTATTATGTCCCAGGGGATGAAGTATTAATGATCATTTGCTCCCTGCTGTGTGGCCTGTCATAATTTTGAATAAAGACTGACAGAAGTAACAACCACTCGGATGGGTAATACTCCTCTGACAGTGGCCACTCAGTCCATTTTAACCAAGGTCCTTTGCCAAATCCTCGGGTAATTTTCATTTTAAAAATGCAATTTTTGATAGCATCTGCCGATTGCTAGATAGGAGCAGAACTAAACAAACTGTATTTCCTTTGTGTAGCTGTCAGACTTCTATCTCAGCAGGTGTTTTCTGGAAAAAAAGACTTCCAATCTGAAAGCCCATTTTGGTCAGCAAGAATCAATCTCTAAAACATTTGGCAATTTGTTATATCAATATCTTAACATGGCGAATTCCTTGCAGCATATAAGAATTAAATACAGTTCTGACAAGTAAATAGAAGGGAGAATTTTTTAAAATGATAGTACAAAGTCAAGTGTCAGAAAATCCCACAGATTTGTACAATGTGTTGTCATTCATTTCTCTCCTCTCTGCAATGCTGCCTGCTTCATTTTACCTTGAGGCTTGTGGAAAAATCCAGATAAAGACAGTTGTTACCAACTCTGACACACAAATAACCCTACATTTTATTAGTCATTTTATATCCTATAGCCCCACGGTAGATGCACTCCAAGCTATTAAAAAAAGTTTCAAGAAAATGATTTCTGAGTGTTTTCCGAGCACAAGGTGCAGATGATTGCAGAGAAGATTAGCAGATGTTGGTATCGATAGTCAGTTGACATGATCCCCACAAAAAGAGCTGTGTTCCTTTCCAAGAAACTGCATTTTACTCTTATTCACACTGAAACAATACAGTCTCTCAATATCCCTGTAATTTTTCTGAAAGCTAAATCCTGACATGAGTGATCCTGGTGAAGAACCGATACTGGGAGGAAGGAAATTTTTTCTTTAGAAAAAAAGAAAATATATATTATACATATATATGTGTTTGAATATATATCTGTATGTATATATATATATATATCTCAGTGACAGGTGCACATCAGCTTGAGGCAAGCCCTGCCTCCTGGGTGACAGATAGGTTGTGACAAGGTGTGACACGGCTGAGGGACCCTACCTGGAGGACGCGGCACCACCCGCTCCCTTCCCAGTGTGCGCTTCCGAGGCCTAATGACAGCCAGCACCACTCAGGTGTGGCAGCAATAACATTCTGATGGAAATTAAATAGACACACTGCATCAAAGGCATTTGTATAAATGGCATAAGAAAGGGAAGGAGACTTGTTTGCTGCCTGCTGTTCTTTATATGCAAATCTGGGTATATTACATGGCAGCATACTTGCCTTCCGTAGCCACATAAATGTTTTACTGTTTTATGAGATGTTTGCAATAAATGTGATTGATGATGATTTTTTTTTTTCATAATTGCCTATTAGAAATACACTATTTTGGTGACAAATCCTTAAGGGATATCTCAGTTTCAAAACCGAAAAGAATGAGAGATACCTGTACCAGGAGTGGGGCGGTGCTGCTAACAAATGTCAAAATGCACATTCAATCTGCTGGTTAATTTTACTCATACATTTCTTTAAGCTTGTTAGCATCCTTTCCAGGTTTACTGAGTTTTGCATTTCAATCAGATACAAAGATGTATAAAAATACTGCTACTGTACCTTAGGGCAGGCAAATAGCTTTAAGCTACACACACAAATAGTCACAAGGGTGAATAGCTATAATTATGTTGGAGTGCATCCAAGAAACCAGCTATTCTGTTTATACTTCTTGCCTCTTTGAATTTATGTGCACTTCAAGCAAACATACTGTAAACTGATTTTAATACTGAAACGGTTGACCTCAGTATTGCAGCTTATTGACGATTTTTCATACAATTGCTATTGTGCTGGAAAAGGTATAAATGTCTGGATGAAAATTTAGAGCAGGAAAACTCCTGGACCATTTGTAAAATAATCTTGGGTACCACTAATAGTCACTTTAAAAGCAGGAACCTTAAAGATCTTTGGTGCTAAAGCCAAATTCTCTCCTGAGCATCTCTGACATTGGTTGAGGCGTACAAACAGAAAGAAATCTCCTCTGTTATTTTGATATACACAGTCCTTTGGAAATGCTAGGTATCTGTAGGTTTCTTTCAGCACAAGTTACATCAGAGCATGGAGACAGCTGCACGAATGCTCTAAAGGTCATACGTGGATTTGCACTCATTAGTGGCCCTGGTAATTTATTTGTCCGAGGTTTGGCTCCACGGTTTGCATCAGACCTCTCCACATATCCTAAGGAAGCGGCAGGAAAGCAGGACTGTAGCTGTTGGCATGAGGAACATGAATTATGTTCCAGGAGTACGTGCAACTGTAAGACGTAAACAAAGAGAACTCTTTTGTACCGCTTTGAGTTCTGGCAGAACTGCCAGGGACATATTACTGCTGATGAAAATGCATCACCCACTCATCAGCACTGCCCACGAAACATCAGCGACGTATCAAGAAAATCATTTGGCGAATATAATATCCAATAAGCGTGCAAACAATCAGAAAAATCTTCCGCAACATGAAATGACAAGAAATTAATTCGGTATCATTTATCAAATTTTTCAGAGATGTATACGGTACAATTAAGTCTTTTGAGTTAAATTATAGCAAACAAAAATTGCAGTTGTAAACTAGTAAATGAATGGAACCAAACCCAGGACTTTCACATCTGTGAATTATTAGTCACAGATTTCCATAACAATACATTTTTTTCCTTCCAGTTTAATTGAATTAAGAGGAAATTTGTCCAATTTTTTGCCAAATAAATTAGATTTAATATATTAACTTGGGAAGACATCAGAGGAAATTTACTGGGTTCATTAGGCTTAGGAAATTAAGTTACAGAAAATTGTGCTTCCTTGTGATGGATTTAAGCAGTAATATTTAGCAGCCTGCCAAAGATACACATTTCTCATACAAATAAATATCTTATAATCCGAAAGAGCCGGTACTACTTCACAGCACCTGGAGTCATGATTTGTAGAAGAAAGACTATTTCTACTTCTAAAAGATTCTAAAACATCTACAGAACTCCACAGAATGACAGATAATGGTAGTTGTATCCACAAAAACAAACCACTTCCCCATTATGTGAGGTAAGTGGGGGTTACTCCTGTTAAAAAATAACAACACTAAAGAAACCAGAACAGATAGGAAGTAATCCTCTTGCCTTGTAAGGAGGTGAGAACCAAACCCTTTTCCAAAGGAGGCAAAGGAAGAACCCCTACCCTCCAATGGTCATCTCCAAGACTGCGACAGCCCAGACCTATTCCTAGTCTGAAAAAGCCAAGGAGTTCAGTATCCTAGGGGAGAGAATGTGGTTACAGCCATTTCTGAAAGCTCAGAGGGGGCAACAGGAGAGACAAAAGCTCTCAATCTAATGTCCAACCTGAATAGGAAGGGAAGAATTGGAGCTGCTGAGTTCCTCTCCTGAGCAGGATGACACAACCAGCTGGGTGGTGACCTTTTGGGAGAGCATTGTCAAGTCTCATTAAATTCTATCCTGGAGGTACAAAGGTTTTCCAAAAAGCATTGGTGTAACTATACCATATTCCTACGAATACTTGATGTTTGAAAAGTCACCTGTGGCATGAAATTTAAAGGAAGGATCAAAAATTCTGAAATAGAACTGTCTTACACATAAAACAGAAACTGAAAAAGTTTGTCACGATCACCTTAATTCTAACAGGGAGACTATTCCTCAGTATGAATTCCTTCCTACCAAAGCCATTTATTGTGGGCATGTGAAGACTGATCTGAGTGGGAGAACAAAGTGGCAGCCTCCTCCTGATGTCACATGCATAGTTAAAGCTCATACGAAAAGCAGCCTGGTTTTTGTAGCTAAATTTGGCCAAAATACAACAAATCAAGAATTTCTATTGGCACAAAAGCACCAAGTGGTAGAAGACTAGTTTCCTAATCTCAACACTTTGATGAATTGGGATCACACAGTCGCTAAAAGCCTATCCAGAAAGAGCAATGCAGACTCCACAGAACATCATCAGGCTTTACTGCCTAAATTCACCCCTCTGACTTCAGTACCCAGTGCTGGCACCAAAGTAGAGAAAGCATACTGGTTTGGGAGGAAAAAATAAAGTCAAGTCCCAGTAATTGAGGGACCTTACAGCAAAGCCTTCTCTGTGGCCCTCAAATGACTTAGAGCAAGGCTGTTCTGGAGCCCAACTACACAGAGAGACTTTCAGCAAACAGGAATGGAGCAAGACAGACCTGTCCCACTGCACTTGGGTCAGTGTTTGTGGGCAGATTCGGGATTTACATCCCTTTCTGGCAGGGATATATCAAATGAAGTAACTAGAGTTATTACTTCCCTACTCTGTGCCTTCCTTTCTTCATGCAAATTGTCTTTTGCATCTTATTGCTCTCCCAGCTAGCGAGGAGATAATTTGATTTGCAGAAGAATGCACAGAGGGCTCCTAAAGTGGCTTATTTCAAACTAGTGGTGGTATCAAAATCATCCTCCAATGGGCAGCCTCAGGTCCCAGAAGGGTTTGTGTGATCCTGCAAGAATCAAGCAAATAGCACTTCATCAGATCTGCATAAGATGGCATTTAAAGAAGTGAATCAAGTCATGGGTTTAAAATTCTCTATTTGGCAATAACAAGTAACAATAATTTGATGATTGAAACATTCTGGTGTGTCATACTGGCCTAACTGCTGAACAACAGAGCAGAAGAAATGCGGTATGTGAGGACTCTTTTTTCCTCCTCTCCCTCAGCAGTATTTCTAAATATTGTATTTGTATATTCAGTTCTGTTTTCATCACTGTCTTCAAGCACAGGCTGCCAGATGTAACCACTGAAATACTTGATAATATCTAGGAATGCCCTCTTAAGGAGATGGGCAAAGCGGGTGGGAAGTTCCTGGCTTGATTTCAAATTCTGGAATTGAGAACTAATGTTTGAGAAGAATACAATGAGAGGCTACAGAGGCTGTGTCAAAGCATTAGGATATCCCTTGTAATTTTAGGCTCAACTCAGTGGCATTCCACAGACAGACTTTCTTAATTTTAAATTATCATAGATTGGCTGTCTGGCTACGATGCACAGGGCTGGAAATACTTCTACATTTAAAAGTGCTTCACCCAGCTAATAAAAAAGTATTTTAGACTGATAAGGTTGCAAAAGCAAGTGTAACAAGGGAATGGGATTTCCTAGGAAGAAAGAGAACTAAGGCAGAAGAAGTGAAGACCAAACTCTGGTGTGAAGCTCTGCAATCCTTTCCTTCTGCTGTATTTATCTGAAAAGGTTTGAAAGAGTAGAGATAACCCAAGCTACTTAGCAACAAGGACTATCCTACTAGGATATTCTAGGATATTTGACCATCCTAAGGTAAGGATACTGCTGCTAATTTCCTCCACCTCCTGTCCTGTGTCTGATGATCCAATTCCCCGCTTGATCAGGACACAGGTCTAAAACAAATATCTGGACCTGGAACAAGCACCATGAGGGTTTGTATGATTCCTTAGTGTCTTTTGCTCATATATATGACAAAGAGCAGCACAAAAAGGAAGAGAAAGGAAACCAACATGGGGTGGCATTTTTGCAGCTGGACTGTATTTTGGAATTGGGCAGGTAGGGGTGTCCTAGAATATATATTGTAGACTATTAAACCATTCTTCATGTTTGATGAATACATTTAGAAGTGACCATCTGGAAATTATCAGAGTTCACAGGAACCAGAAAATATACACACAGTGTGGTTTCATTACTCCCCACACTCCTGCATCACCTCCCATACTCAGAAAGACAGAACTGCTCATTTATTTATTTTTAAAATACCTGAGCAGAAGATTAAACTCTTAGAGACGATGACTAGAAGAAGAATATAATGAACCAAACCAGACAATAGTGCTTTTCTATTCTTGGCCATCCCCTCCCTCTGCCAGTGCCATGTCCCTGTCACACAAACAAATGCCAGCATCCACAAGCACGAAGGTACAGGCTGTCTCACAAGGCACTGCCATCCCTGGTGAGCTCAGTTTGACAGTCTGCCCGTGCAACTCAAATAATCTGTGGCCTAATGAAGGCTTTGCTTTTTCTCTCTCTAATTATCACATCTATTGACATGCATTGAGAGGCCTCATTCAATCTCCCTACATCGGTGCTCTCCTAAACATCCTCTTTCTTTGGAGGTTTAGAAAATACTGCAAAACATCAGCTAAAACAGTGAAAAGTATAAATTCAGTTTGGGGCTGTCTTTTACTGGAATAAAAAAAAAAAGACCCAACAGTTTTTACACAATTACTTTAGGCCTGTGGGGATTGATTCATTAAAAAAATAACTTTGTGGCTTCCATGGTTTGATGCCAGTAGAATCATTAAAATAATGTGTCTTATATTTCTTAATATGAGAATTCTCATTAACATGATACATCCACTATTACCATATTCATCTCAAATTTGGTGCCAACAATTTCCAGAGTGACTTCAGATATAAAAAGGGTGATTGGAGAACTACTAATTGAAACAGACATTAACAAAGACAGTTTGATTATTAATAACCAAAGCTGGCACCCTCCTATGGTAGTTTAAAGCATGCATTGGTTTTTTCCTACCTGTAACATTTATTTTTCTATAAAACTTTGAAAATAAATCATGCAAAGCCAAAACAATTACGGTAGGTCAAAGCATATAAAAAAAACAAAGTGGGTTTTTTCTACTTTTATTTTACTCTTTAAGGAAGACTGAGTATTTCAGGTAGTGTCATAGAGTAGCTTTGCTTAAGACACTGTCTCAAGGTTCTGTAAATTTTTAACAGTGCCCTTTATAAATGTTTCAGGGCTATAGAAATGAGACAGGCCTATAAGAAGTTTAATGGGTCCCTGTTTAGCCATTTGTAATGGGGATTTAACTGCTTTGTTTGTGAGCTTCAGCCAAGAAAACAGATTACCTTCATCAAGTACTAATACTCCAGAGTCAATCTAAACTCTGCTCAGCTATGGAAAGGTATCATGGGATGTCAATAAGTATTATAAACACTAATCCAGCAAACCTGTCAGCTGCTTTATAAAAAAATTATATCTGAATCCAAGCTCCAAGTTCAACACTGCTCTTCCATGTCCAAAGCCTTTAAAAAAAATTGTGATGGATCATCAGGGGCACATTTCAAAATATTCCAGTCATAATTGAAACCCTTGCAGGGAAAGCGATGCTCTCTGAGCAGGAACAAGATAAAGGCACGTACTAAAGATTAACAACAATGACAATGTTAAGGCCTCAGACATGACATCACATCCACCATTTCCATCTGAACAGTTTCCTCCTCACATTCATTGTGTCCAGCTCACATGAATAGTGTTGCAACAGGGGGCAGAACCGCCACTCAACTCAGGCCAAGCTGGACATCCCTGCCCCCCAGGGCAAGTCAGCCCAGGATTTATTGACATGGTTCTCTGGGAGTTGCTTTGCTACTGTCAAATCTGAAACACAGGAATCAAGAATGAAAGTGTGACCCAGGCTCCTCTCCAGAGTCACCTGCACCAGGAGGTGATGGGGACTTGCTTTGCTCCTGCACACCTGGCAGAGCCAGGGCTGGCTGCAAGGAAAGGTGTGCAGGCTGTGCTGCTCACAGCCTGTGCTCCAGAGAGGAGAGTGGGACAGAAAGACCTGGAGCAGCAAAAGGGAAGTCAAGGCTACTCATGGGACTCTTCAAGGAGAAGTCATGTCACCCCCACTATGAATTCCCATTTCTCCTTCAAGAGTTGTCCTTCCTTAAATGAAGCAGAGCTTCATTTGTAGCTAGAAATCTTATCTTCTCCTAGCACAGCTAATCCATCTGGGATGAGGGAGAAGCTCTGGGCTGAGGAGCAAGCTGCTCAAAGCCTGTGCCAGCCAGGACTGCTCCCAGCAGAAGGCAGCAGGGGCAGCCCTTTGGCTGAGGTGCTGCTGGGGACACGCTCAGCCTGCTAAGGAGCTGAGAACAGCATCCAGCAAAACACTGCAGGGTCTGCTGAGACACCCTTGTCTCCTCCTTGACTTCAGATAGGGAGTGTCTGAGCAGCCTGTTGAACCAGGGACACCACCACAGTGCTCTGGAAAATGGAACCCAGCCCAAGAAACTCTGCAGTACTGCTGCCTGACACATAAGCAGAAATTTCCTTTCTTCAGAGCTTTCAATACAGTACCTTTTATGACTTGGAAAAAAAAAAAATATGTGGGAAGTAATATCCCATAGGCTTAATCCTTCATTTCAGTCTCCTTGCCAAAAGCAATTATTTACAAAATATTTGTAACAGCATTGTCATTTTTATAAAACAAACTCTGCTCTCAGAAAGTTTGGAAAGCTATAGCATGCTGCTTTTATGTAGCTGTCATACTTACTACGTGTTGTGTGCTTGATAGTAAATATTCCTATGAAGAAGAATGTTTAGTGAAGGAAAAATAAGAATTGTGTATGATTGGCATACAGAAAATATAAACAGAACACTATTTGCATAAGAGTACATTAGGAGAATTTCTTTTATGTTTATTCAACAAATGTTTTCTGAAAGGTTTTCCTCCAAACCAAGCAATTTAATTTTCCTTTTAATGTTATTCTCAGTGGTTATAAACTTAATTAGCTTCTTAAGCTTCACATTTATTTGCATTTGAGATAAATGTAATCTCTTCTTGGTATAACTTTTTGAAATCAAAATATGGACTAAAAAGGTGCAAGTTTGATTAGTGGAACAGATACTGTAGCAAGTAATCATAGCAATGAGATGTTAATTGGTGTCTGGGTGGTTCTATTCATAGCAACAATGGGCCATAATAACACCCGGTGTCCTCTACTGTTCAACAGTATTTTGCCTTCTCATTTATCATACTGACAATTATATTGTTCTCGAATTTCCTGCCTGTCTTAACAACAGAAAGGTATATAAAATGAGTCAGGCATCTGTGATTTTTTTTTTTTTTTTTTGAGGCAGATGAAATCAGAAGGAACGTGCAGCAGTTTAACTCCCATTTCTTTCTGGAAGTTAGCAGGATGAAAGAAGTCTAATATTTTTTCCACATATAAAGTTTAATTATTTTTTTTTAAAAGTGCATTTGTTGATTTTACTCCCCTGAAAATTTTGCTCCATGTGTTTACCATAACAGACCTAGGGATTGCAGTGGTGCTTTGCCCAAGAGGAAGGAGATCAGAATGTGTCCCAGGAATAATCCTACTCCCCTCCAAAACACACACAGTCAAGGACAACATTTAAGGCTTGATCTTCACCCACCAGCCTCATTGCTGCTGTTTTGCTCCTCTCTAGCCGTATTTTCCATCTCTCCCAGTTTTTATTGCTTTGAGTAGAAAGATTTTCACTGCTGAACTTCAGGACTCCTAAATTTGAGTGATTTTCAATTTGATGTAAATCATCATCCATGCCTTAAAGTATGGTGGCAGAACAGGTACCCACGCTCGATTTGGGCCCAGTTTGGTGAGTCCAAAGCAAGACTGTTCATTCCCAGGGGTCTCAGGAGCCTCAGGGGAAACACCTGTGCATGGTACCTGTGAGCAGACACAGGTCCAGTCACAGACAGGGCTCTGAGAGGGACAGCAAGGGCAGAGGAAATACAAGAGCCCAGGAAAAACGCACTCTTGCTGCAGCTGCTCCTTCATTGATATTGTGTACTTTACATTTTCACTCATTATTTAATTCATAGCCCCCCTTGCATGATATTTGTACTATTTAGCCACAAAATGCAGATTTCTTCATTTAGGTAATTTCATTTCATTGGCAGTTCTGTTTTTCTCTTCCTAACAGAAATCTGGGATTCACATTAACTGCCTTGCTTGCCATTTTCTGCTAACAGCATTCCCCTCAGTGAGCCATCCATACTTCTGGGTCAGAAGCCTTTTCCCCTTCCCCTCAGAATTTTGATATTTAATTCACCTGAACATCTGCTAATATTGAATGTTACCTCATAGATAGAGAGAGTCATGGGAAAAAAGAATGGCAAGTTCCTGAAATCCAGAAAAATACACATTTGGGAGAGAAAAGGGGCAGCCTTGCAGCTTATTTGAAGTTTATGAAACAAAAGCCAGCTTCACATTGAAGAAAGAAATAACCCACTTCATGCTCTAATGTGCATAGTCCCTGCTTATGACACACAGACCATGAAATTTTACTGTGGGCTCTGTCAGGAACTCAGTGATGAAACCAGAAGTTCCTCCTTTTATTTTTTATGGGAAAGGTCACTAAGGAAGTCTTGGCACTCTGGTACATATTTCCCAGCATTCTGAAAACCTCAAGCTTTCATTCAAAGAAGGGGACTGATCATCCAAAGCTGGGAAGGCACCCATGTCCTTACAGTGAATTAGCCTTGAACGCTGCTGGAAGCATCATACCCAGAGAGGGTGCCTCTCTTCTGCACTTTTATTTATCTTCAATTTAACAAAAACAAACAGAAAAAGGTGGGGCATAAACAGGTTTTAGATATTTTTCTCCAACTTGTAAACAGAGGAGCCCATACTCTCCTCATAGCACAGCTTTTATATGTTCCAAACCCCTTAATCTCCTAAAATAAAGGAACAATTAACCTAAGGTAGATTTTACCGCTTCTGTGAACTGCCTGGAAGCAAACAACTCCTGCATGTAAAATAGGTTCCTGATCCTCTGAAACTGATTAACTAAAACAATTACAATCAATTAACACTCTTCAAAGGGTTGCTGCAATCCAAAGAAAGAATAAAATCAGCCAGGTGACCTTTAGCATTAAGAGATGCCAGAACATTTACATATTAAGTTAATATTAAAAAAAAAAAAAAAGAAAAACCTCGATTACTCCAAGCCCTGATTCTAAACTCATGTGAATAAATAAACCTGAATATATTGAAACAATAGCGAGTTCAGAAACTTCAGCCAGCTGAGAATACAGCACTCCAAACGCTTCAAGAGGAAAGTGCCTCAAAGGAATAACTAAGTATTTAATGTTAAAAAAATGTGGAAAATGAGACACTGAACTGCAGTTGCACTATGCCAAAATATAGAAAAAATTAGAAAGATTGTAAGGCCATGAAAAGATACACAACAGGTTCAGCTTCTGTACACCCAAAATTCCTCATCAGAAACCCTCAAGAGCAGGCAGATTTCTTCATTTTAAGAAATGTGAATTAAATCTTAACTTCTTCCATATAAGTAATTTCTCAATAGTTTTACACACACGTGTTCAGATTGATCAGTTTTCTGCCATATTCTATGCTTCCACAAGCATATTGCCTACCTACAGGCCAGTAATATGTTACATCAGTAGCATTTATCTAGCGCAGTCAGCAGCAATCAGCGCATCACACCAAATGCTTCAGCTGTTCTAGAGAGATGACTGAAGGTGCCTTCTCTTACCCAGAAGCTGACAGTTCAGTCCTGGTAAGGACATCACACAGTGCTAGTTTTGGCCTTCTTGACACCACCACGAAGTGGGACCACTTTCCTAAGGATGCAAAGGGAGGAATCTGTCCCTGCTCCCAGGGTGGAGGAGGAGGTGGAGGGCACTGGGCTCCTGCACAACACGGTGGCTCGAGGCAGGCAGCGTGGAATCCAGCTAAGAAAGGCACTCAAAGTTCAGGAGTCAACTGAGGGTCAGTGCAGAGTCTAAAATATATCACACTCTGCAAGAACCAATTTCTGTGCTGAGGCCTAAGAGAAGAACAAAGCTACAGTAACCAAGATCAATTTACTCTGAGTGGGACATTCACAAGGGACAAGGGATTGGAGTATTGGGCATTAATAAGCTACAAGAATCGTATTAAACTAAACCTCCCCCAGTTGTCCCTTTGTAGTCAAGCCATCCAGCTCTTGCACTTAATACTGAGCTGCCTTAATATGACCTTTTATTCACTTAAAATCTCTTTCAAAGCATCATAAACAGTGCTGCGAGAGAACGACACGGGCTGCCAAGCAGGGCTGAGCAAGGAGAAACGCAGATCCTCCACTTCACCAAAGTATGTGACACTTTAGTAAACACAAGGTTCACAGATCCAAGCTGCAAAACACCACATCACTTTTCTCCTTGAGGGATAGGAGCACAATCTGTTAAAAGACCAATTGCTCTAGTATTTAGTTGTGATCAATTTAGTCATGCAGCAAAGGCAGAAGGGATACCCGTGCACAAAGTTCACAGAGGGAAAAGCCTATGAACTGATCTTTGAATGTTACAAAAGGCTTTGGCCAATGTGGAACTGCTTATCTGCAGTACAGTATTTCTCTGTACCCCAGCAGAGGATTTGACTGCACTAGCAGCACGAGCTCTACACCTGCAGCAGGACTTACAGCCAGCCTGTATCAGCAGCACAAAGTGGGGGTGACTGACTCAGGTCTCCCAGAACAAACTGAGGGCTTCAATCACCACTGGGGGATTTTACCTTTCCCAGTCCACAGCAAGGCTGCATTTTGGGAGAATGAAGGAACAGCCCACTGGCTTGTACAAGCCAGGATTCCTTGGGCAGGATGCTATCCTACAGGCCTTTTCCCACTTCCTCACCACACCCAGAAGGATTTTATTTGAAGCAAATGAGAACTTCACTCAGCTTGTTAGCAAGAGCAGTAACTGTGCTTACATTTCCTTCCTGTTCTCCATTTCCCCCTCACTGCCAAGATTCAGCTTTCCACTGGTCTGGAACCTTTGAGTCTTAACCAAACCAAAGGCATCTAAGAACTTACAGAATACTATAAAGGTGTGTGTTAACTGAGTTGGGTTTTTTGTTGTTCGGCTTTCCCTGGGAAGCGCAACTTCTGATCAAAATTAGGAATCTGTAATCATTATTCACTGCCTCATCAGGGCACTTCCCTGCAGGAGCAACAAAGTGAGGCTAATCCCTCCTGCACCAGAGTGCTTGACTCACTAGTCCAATAGTAAGTCTGAGCTGTAAAACATCTTCAGGATCTGTCAAAGATCAGGACCTTCCTTGAAAATGTTCAATTCTTGCAGCGCTATGTAGTAGTGGTGTGCTTCTATTAAAAAGTGAAAAGATCCTAAAGAACAACAGAAACAAAAATATTTCTTTTGGAAGCTTCCACACTGAGCAAAAGAGTAATGTGCAGAATAAAATACCGCGAGGTTTTTCTTCTTGTTTCATTTTTACTGCATAGTAACTTTTCCTTCTTTCTGTTTCCAGTCAGACTGAAAAATTTAAACTGAAGGGGATCCTGAAAGAGACGGAAGCAACGACTTCTGACTGCTCAGCATAGCTGACTGCCTGGATGTTCATCTCTAGAATAATTTAAAAAAAAAAAAAAATCCAGGTGTGGAGGACAGTAACGAGTTCTGGTTAAATAAGAGATTAGACGGCTCAGGGGCAAGTTCCCACCTTCCTCTATTTTGAAACTGTAAAGAAAAGAACACAAAACCAGAGAGTGTGGTGGCTTATCTCACCACCACTCCCCACCAAATGTGTATGCATGGAACTGATCCATAAGAAAAGCAAACAAGGATAATACAAAGACCTAGAGAAACTGGGAAGGCATTGGAGAAAAGACTGTATCTGAAAGAACAATTTCACTATTTTTGCCAAGCAAAAGAAGTAAGTAAAAGCTCCACCTTGGAACATTTCACACTTGCAAAATAAGCTCTTAAAAACATTTCCCTTATGACTTAAAATGTAGAAAAATCACTTAAGCTACAGAAAAAAATGAGTTTATGTCACTGCCTACATATTTGTTCTTGTTCCAAATGTTGTCACACAATTTTACTGATTTTAGTGACATATGACTTAGAATGACCCTTACTCTCTAAGCAGATAAAACCCAAATTAATAATGATCTAGAAAATTGCCCTTGAAGATTCATGTATCTTAACAGAGCTTTGTAGAGACATTGTATCCCTTCCAATTACAGGAGGACCTCCATTAAAGAAAATTTAAACCCTTATGTTTCTAGTACTAGCTTAAATTTGTGATCAAACATGAAAATATTCTTGACCTGTCCTCAAAGTTAAAATGACTTGTGGTAAAGTTCAAACCTGACTGAATTAGAAGAAATATTTCAATTAGAGTGTAAAGAAATATCAGCAAGATTAATGGCAAGGAAGTGCTAAGGATTTGTTATCAGCTTATCAGTTGTGTCTCCACACCCTGTGTTACTCACTGTCCAGCTTGCACCTTATACTGCCTGGGCCTTTATTAGCAAGTGAAAAAGGACACTCTGAATGGTACAAAACTTTCTGTCATTTTCTTTAGTCATTACAGTAATCTGTACACACATGCACACTTTTTGCATTCAAGTTAAGGTGTAAAGGATAAGGTACAAGACTCTGTATATGCCTTAATTGTTGTTTGCACAGTGTCACTTAAAATAAGGCAGAAAAATTACTGCCAGAGGAATATTCTATCACATGTGACACATCTGTGGTAAGCTGAGTTTTCCATGTAAGCTGCAACTATGACAATGAGGTTCTTTGAGCTGCAATGAGATGTCCTGTCATTACTGACACTTCACGTGACACAATTCAACACAGCACGCACTTCTTTTGTACTAAACATGCACATGCTGAAGTTGCACTGGACACAGAGGAAAACTGTGGTGAACTTCACAGCCTGGCTGTGGTAACAGAGAGATTAATTCTGCCACTTCAGCCCTGAGCTGGAAATCACCCCCAGCACTAACACTCCAGTCCCAGGTCTTGGATTCTGCATTATATTCCCCTATGCCTTCCAGCACTTGCCCTTACTGCCCCCTCATTTCCAAATAAACTACACCATCCAGAAAGGCACCCAAACCAGTTTCTCACACTGGTAATTCTTAGTACTGGTTCCTGGGGAAAGGAAACCTTTGGTGAAGGGAAGTCAAAGCCCTTTATCATCTTTGAGATGAGGAGCGTGCAGAGAAGTTGCAGAGCAGTATTCCCCTCCTCTTTTGGGCAGTTCATGTTCTAGGTGACTCCTCTACCTCCTCCAAAGCCACCACAACAGCTCCTAACAGATGACAGACTAAAATATTTATAGTTTTAACTAATTTATAGTCTGCAGTTGCATATGTCATATTATATTTTATGCAGTAAGGCACTTTGAACTAAAAATTAACATTTGACAGGGCCAGAACTGCTGAAGTGACATGAGGAGAAGCAGAGTTTCCTCAGCAAATCTAATTCAAACTTCCAGAACTTTTAGACAAGGATTTCTCAAACTGCTAGTATATTCCTGTGCACCAAACCACTGAGTGCTTCAAGAAAAACTAATCATTATAAAAGACATTTACATGGTATAACACCATGTTATTTTTGCCCACATTGGAGTGCAATCAGCTGCTCCACCTCCAAGCACTTCGCTAACAAAGACATCTCACAGTGTTTGAAGCACTTACAACAAAACACTCTGCCAACACAGACCGTCCAAATTTTCACCATCTGGAGAGAAAATCAGGTCATCAAATCACCAAATCTGAATGATCACTTTGTCCTATAAAACATCTTTTTATTTCCTAATAGATAGATGCTTCTAGAATGAAGAAAAATATGAGAAAACAATCTATTGCTAGTTAAACTCAAGATATAAAATTAGGTTGGCATAAAGGCTATCACTTTTTTAATAAACTAAGAGCAGCTGTAATAAGCACACATCTCTCTGGTAATCTGAAAGAACAAATAAGATGCAATAAAAACTTTAAAGGATGCAGTTTTCTATAGAAAGCTCTACACTATTTGCCATCAGCTACACAGTTAATTCAGAGAAGTCAAAGAAGTTTTCATTATATGAATAAATTGAAAATTTTTTCACCACCTGTATAATAATTCCATGTAAATTACAGGCACTAAAGAGAAAACACTACAAGGAACAGTGATGGTATCCTACACCGTAATTCCAACAGCTCCTAAATTGGGGAAGAAAGGATAATCTATATTTTCTGGATTCCAATCTACTAAGATCATAACGTTATAAGGGTTTTGCAACTATTGCCTAAAATACAATTTTAAATTCTAAACTGCTCACGTTTTTACTTCGGAATTCACCTCATTCATTGAAATGTTACCTCAGCATCTATTAAGGTTTTGCCTTGAGCAAGGAATTATTGGGCTTTTTGTTTTATTTTGGTTTTCATTTTTACATTTAAAAGCTGTCTGCGTCTAAAATGAAGCTATTTAATCCCTTGTCATCACATGGTCATAAAAATTGCAGGCAGACAGAAGTTAGCAATGGCTGCTTCACAGGCCCCACAGCAATGCAGGGTAACAGATTTTCAAAGCAGTTCAAAGAGTCCAGTTTCCATCTGTGTTTGGTGAAGGGTGCAAAAACCTTGGGGCCATCTGAAAACTCTGCTTCATCTCTAACACTTGGAATAACAAAGGTGTTATTTTTCAAAGCCACATTCTCCCCTCCTGGGGTGGCTCTGCAGATACAGTTCAGGGAAGGTGGGAAACTTCAGAGTAGATATTCTCCTTCTAGACTTTGCCTCCTTCAGGGAGTTCTTTTGAGGATGGCACAATGGTGGCCTATATAACATGGGTTACTGCCAGCAGAGGCCAGCAGTTAATGAACCCTATAGACAAATTCTTTCTTCTGATTTCAGTACAAAAACCGACAGGAAAACAGCCTCGATGTTCCCCCTACACACCCTTCTCTTCAAGCCCAGGAGTGTCATTTGATCAAGTGAAAGCAGAGGGTGCTCTACACCCACTGTACAACACAGGTATCCACGACATCCAAAATTCCCAAAACAAAACAATAGAAAAGCAAGAGGATGATTAGTTTGCTTTCCTCCTGTTAAGTAGTCAGTTGCTAATCTGTGGTGCTTCATTGTCACACACAGGGTGAGTATTTCTCTCGTGTTTATTTCTGCCTTGCAGCTGTAAAAAGTTAAAAAATAAATAAATAAATAAATAAATAAATAAATAAATAAATAAATAAAGGGAGGAAAACCCAAACCCATCAACTTGCTAGTGATTTCTTGGGCATTGTGTATAATATTCCTCTATTAACCATTTGCTACTGCATTTCTGGTGAACTGGTATCACACAAACACATACCAGAACACAGATGGGGAGAACAAGTTGACCAGAAAACACCAATATAACCATGCAAAAGGCAAGAGCCTGATAATCTCCTTGAAGTCTCCCTAAAGAAAGGTTGTGGGCAATAAAGGCATTTGAAGGGAAAAATTCTGCCTAGGTGTTCACTTACAGCCAAATCAAAGTTTCAGTATATTCACACTAACTTTAATGGGCATTGATTCAGTTCACTTCTAGCCTGGCCAGTGTGACTGTGGCCAGGATAATTCCATGGGGCTGGCAGGAGTGTACACCTATTTAATGCAAGAATTCTGCTAAAGCCTGAGAGATACTTTTCTATGGAGGGAGCGGGAGAATGGTTTTGACTTCTTTGGACTTCTGGTACACCTCTGAAATACAGCATCCCCAAGAGAAATTGCTTTTTGAAGGTATATTTCCTCCTAGGTAGCTTATTTGGTGACATCTACTGCAGCAAGACCTCACAACAGTTTTGAAGTTAAGCTTCTTGACTAGCTCAGCTTCAAACACTGGATGCACGTTCAGTATAACCCCCCGTACTTCCCTCGAGAGTCTTTCTTCCCTCTCCTAAAGACAACATGATCATTTTCCAGCCCTTTTACATTAGTGTTATGCAAATCCTTTCAGCAGAAATAAACCAACACAAAGTCAGCATGCAGGAGTGCTGTCCCAGGGTCTCTGCCTCTCTCCCAGCGCTGGGATTGGTGGTGGGAGCACAGAGGATGGCTCATTTTGGGGAGGAGGTGCAATGCACCATCTGTTCCCACTGCTGGTAGGAATCAAAGGGGAAGAGAGCACAACAACTGTACGCTCACACCACCTTTCCAAGAGCTCACTGCTTGTATGCCACACTGTAATGGAATTCCATGCCTACCACTGCCTGCAGTGCTCCACATTTATTCCCAGGCGTTTCTTTCTCTGTTGCAAAGCTCCAGGCCTCCTCTCTTTGTTCAAAGCTTCTCTCTCAGGGCAGTCTCTGCCCTGGCTCTCATCGTGTTGCTTCCTCTTTGACGTCATGGTAGGTGAGAGTCGGGAAAAAAAGTTAGTCTTAAATCTTACACTAAAAATATATTCCTTTGAGATCAAGTATTATTTCTTCATAGTTTTATCATCACCACTATGCCTTGACTAATGTTTAAATTCAGAGCAGGAACAATCAAGCTCCAAACCAAAAACTAGTTGCTTCCTTTCAGTATGTGCTTTGTTGTCTTTTTATTAATTATTCCATTGTTCTGAGTAATTTAAAATTGAAATGTAGTGTGAGAGCATTACATGAATTCTGATTTTTGAATAAAGATGTTGGTTTTGTCAGAAGACTTTCCAAGACACTGGAAGGTTTAGAAGGCACATGGAGGATGGCAAGACTCGGCTCAACAGAAGATAGGGCTGTTCTTTCTGCTTGTGCAAAAGGCTCTTTAGAACTCCTCTGGTGTTTTGGTGTATGCTGTTTGATGCATAGAAATTGCTGGGGAATGGGGAGCACTGACATTTTTGGTGGGAAGGGGAGCACTTTGAAGTCACGCATTGTTCTGTCTCTTCTAGCTCCTGCACACTTCCCATCACCATGGTAACTGCCTGCTTTACTGAAAGAGGAAACCTGCTTGGAATTTAGTTTTGAGAGTCATGCATGCACTGCTACACCAGTGGTTTCTGACTAAATTATTAATTTCATGTCATCACTGAGTTTAGGTAAGCTGTGCAAACTTGCAGCAGTTGAGGAGCGAAGCCCTGACAAGGCTGAAAGCAAGCCACTGTTTCAAACTGAAGGGATCAAATGTCACAATAAAATAATATGCCATTAATCTAGAGTAACTTTCTATGGATTTTTGTATCTTGTGCTGTTATCTACCAACAACAGCTAGACCTGAAATTTGGCATCTAAAGTTTAAATCTTTCAGCTTCTTGGAAAATATTATTACGGCACAGCAATCACTGATTTCTTTGCTTCAAACATATATTTAGACTCCAGATATGCTGTGTAGTTGGAAATAAATAGTTAAATCATATATAGATGCTAAATAAAAACAAAACATACAGCATTTCCTAGTGAGTACAAAAAGTATAAAGTGACCATGAGCTGATATTTTCAAAAGGGAAAGATGATAAGAATCAAATTACCAGGGCTACATTGGCATGGGAACTCTTTAAACTCATCACCAAAATCCTAATCCCTGCCCTATGGCACTGCATGGTCTTGGAACAGATGGTTTAAACTCATCTTTCACCAGACCCTACACCTAAAATTCAACTCAATCGAGAACCATTTCTGCCCCTGTTACTGCCACAGTCTTCAGGTAACACAGAAAACTACACCCAGCATTTACCAAACCCAGAGTAGCACATACATAAAAATCTAGCTCACACTGCAAATTTTAGAAAATCCTTGTGCAGGGAAATGCCCCTTGTGGATTCTTATGATGCAGCTACTCTAACACTGAGTACTGCAATGAGTTAGTTGGGGGAAAAAAATAATGCTTTATGCTTTCTTTCACATTTGGTTACTAGGTATCATCATAAAAATATGAAAATAACTTTTTTAATGTTAGGTCTGCCATCTACTAGGCAAAGAATTTTCTTCATATCTTTTATATCTTTACATCTTTTTTTGCAATAGCTTTGTATATGACAGCTCCACACATTAAGCCTCCACACATGAAGCCTCTAGATCTTTCTCTTAAAACAAACAAAAACAAACAGCCATGCTCCAGGTTCCTCCAGATGCCTCTTGCACCAAGAAACCTGAGAGTTCTGAAGTGATCTTTTATACACAGGCTTTAGCATAATCCATCCCTGTGCATGTGTGACATAACACCTGCCCAAGAAAAAGCACCATCCATATGTTGTACTGAGCCATTATCACACAGGCACACCAAACAACAGACATTACAGAGCGGTCTGTAAGTGCATAAACTGAAATGAAAATCCGGTCTGAGCCTTTCATACAAAGTCACAAGGTCTTAAGGAAAGTTATGTACAATTTAGTTTAATTCAGATATCTGCCCAGCAACTGGCTTGAGGCTGGAACACACCCAGGCAAGTGCTTTCCTAAAAACCAGCTCGTGTTTTCTGGGTGCCCTGGCTAGTGTGGCTGAGCTTACACAGACAGGGCTGAGCTGCTTTGTAGTTATCAGGTTCTGACACTGCCTGGATCGTGATGGCCATCAGGAAACTCATTCTGTGATGCCAAGGGCTGAAATTGCTCATCCTTATTGAGCTTAACACCAAAGATACTCACCTAGCAGCACTAAGGAATTTACCTAATAGTATATTAGTCATGTACATGATTTCAACTACCAGTGTTAAATAAAGGCAAGAAGGCCAAGAGAGCTCTACTGAAAACTTTCTTCCCTATAAGATCATTCCCTATTAAAACTTTTCCAACTTTTGTCTGCAAACTCAACTCCCAATTACTAGGGAGCAAACTAATGTTTTTAGTGAGTAAGAAAGATGGCTACACATTAATAACTACTTAAATAGTCTCTTGAAGGAGATAAAAAGTTCCATCACACCACAGAAAAACAGTAAAACTAATATTTAACTAGAATTCACCTTTCCTCCTTCATCCATTTCCTCACAATTTTCAATTTACAAACCAGGAAAAGCAAGCAGAGTAATTTGACCATAATAACTAAGCACAGGGAAAACATTCAAAACATTTTAAAGTGAGACTACTGGTTGCAACAGTAAAGCAGGTCCATTTATTCATTATAAAATAATAATGGAACAATGTAAGTGGATCATTTATAATCCAGTGCATGCTAAAAAAAAAAAAACCAAAACATCTTTTCTCAGCTTTTTACCTGAATAGCCTCCTTGCATAGCCATGTGTGGCATAATTTGGACTAAAGTGTATTTTTTGTATATACCTATTACTAAGGGGTTTTTCTGCATGGATTACAACTTCATCACTCAGTAAAGGGCAATCCCTTTAAAACAGACTCATCATGTCTCACAAGCACATTTCCATTAGATACATAAATTGGGATCTAGCTAAAGCTTAGTCTTTGTGACAAGGCACACACACTCAGATCCAGAGGTTCAGATGGACAGATTATACTTAAATTCCAGTCCCAAAACATCCTTAAATGTGTGTCTTGGGGCATTCTCTGCAAGCTCTTTCCATCTGCTGTACAGGGTGGGCAGGCAGAGGGCAGGGATGACTTTCCCCAGTCAGAGGTGAGCAGTGTTTCCCTGTGTATTTACCTGCAGCAGCGACTAAACTGCAGGAGCAAACTGGAGTCCAGCTGTGCCTGCTGGAGAGGCTGAGCTTTGCTGCAGCTCATCCTGAGCCACACAGCCACGTTCAGCAGGGCACAGGCTCGTGTGTGCAGGCAGGTGCACAGAGCAGGACACAGAAAGTGGGCAGAGCAGTGCCTGGGGTAACTGCAGAGAACAAGCAGGCTTTTACCATTCTGCAGCCAGAACCACCTGAATGTTTAAAAATGTCACGGAGGGAGCTGCCCTGTCTGTCACATGAGATTTTGGCATCCTCTGTCAGGATGGTTATGGCAGTCTTTCAGCAAAGAATAATCAATTTTCCTTGAAGTCATCACTATTAGAGATTAACATAGAAAGGTGAGAGCTGTTTACACTAGACTACAATAAATTTTAACTGGTTATTGCTAAGCCAGATAGATATGAATGAAAACAATCCTCAATAAAAGGTACACTTACATTAAATGCATACCTTTGCCTTGATTTGGGAAATTAATCTCTCTATACTTCCTGTTTCATCAGAGCAGTCTAAAGGGAAGTCTTTGTACTTGGCTGCTAGATATTCCCACTCAAATGAACTCAAAAATCTGGTTTCCATTCATGCCACGAGAAGATCAGCTAAAGCAGATTTAACTGATTAGCAAAGCACCCCATCTGGTAGGAGGGCTCCATGCATCAACATCTGATGCTCCCAACCAGGAGCCTTCTGGTCCAAGCTCGGCAGTGCTGCTGGTTGTTGGGGAGGGACTCACCCCCTGACCCAAGGCAGCAGCTGCACTAAGCCTGTCTCAACCTCAACCTGTTTGTGCTTTCATCAGTCAGTTGTACTGTACACACTGCTGAAACTGTGCCTCTGTCTGGGCCAGCAAGAGAGAGGCAACACTGCTTTGACCATTTTGCCTTTATCAAGAGGAGTGCAGGGGAATGCTGCACACCTTCCTTTAAAGCATCAGCACACAACTCTCCCAGCCACAGGACCCTCAACCGGATGGACCTGTGGTCTGTTCCAGTAAGTTTAATTCCACTTACTTATAATAATAATCCCCTGTAATAGGCTCAAGGCTTGAGCTAGAGCCATTAATCTGACGCCCCTCTCCCTACCCTAATTCTGACCAGCAGCCAGGGAATCTCCATCCTTCCCCATCCCTGAGCTACAGACTGTCAACAGGAATTAAGCAGGGATGTGTGGTACCACCTGCTGCAATCTATTTAATTCTTAGTCAGAGAACCATTTTTGTCTCTTTACAGTTCATTCAGTGGAAGGGGAGGAGGAGGGGGAGACTGAAATTTACATCACTGTAAATTTACTATCTACTATCAAAGTAGATTGTTGATTTCTGTAATGTAATACGTGAAATTAATAGCAAAATTAATAATAGATCTAGTTATGGTGGATGGATTTTTTTTGCAGGTTTTTCTAAAGGCACATCATAGAATTGTGGAAATGAAAGAGTATCAGAATATGCAAGGAAATATGCAGTAAGAATATTCAATGGGAGCCAAGAAACAGGAGAAAAAACTCCATCTGTATTGGCCAGTGTGAATTGTAGGCAAAGGAATGTTTCTATTAAGGAGAAAAACTGGCTGAAAAAAATGCTTGGCTTACAAAAAAAAAAAAAGGAGCAGTTTTCCATTTTCAAATGTCATATAAACTTAGAGATAATCTGGATCAACACAGGAAGTCAGTGGTGAAAAGAGTTTATGGACATATAATGCTTCACATACAAACCCTAGAAAGTCAGTATCTCCAGTCAGACCATTTTTAGCAGGCATTTTAAGTCTGGTTCCTTCATTAATAAAGTTTATATAAGTGTAAGCAGTCCTACCAAATTAGTGTGAAAGAATAGCAGGTAAAATTAAGAATTAGTGAGGTTTAGCAGAGTGAAAATTCTCTTTCATTTTACTAATATATTCTGAGTAATTTTGTAAAGAAAAAAAATAAAATTAAGTATTACAATTACCTGTGAGAGTGCAGAAGTTACTAAGCCTTTCTATCATAGCTAAGGAGATGAAATATCATATTTTCTTATATCTACCTCTTGTGCTAAGCCCATCTCCACAAAGCCTGCACGCTGTCTCACCAGCCACCTCTCTGAGCTCTCATTATTCTCACTTTTGCTGTATCTTGTGAGGGGAACTAAGAGCAGGAAAAAGCTCTACTTTAGGGGTTGCCTTCATAGCTGATGCCATTACACGAATTCCACAGACTCAGATTTTGCCATTTACACAGTTCTGTCTGGATGGTCCCTACCTGGCTGCCTCCCAAGGTGACAGAGCTCTGGGTCTCACCCTCCTCAGATTTCAGACTCAATCTCCATTTGTGCTGTGAGTTTCCAGTCACCTCCCCTTCAGTGAAGGCTCACATTGCTCTCCATGTTTCTTATTCCAGACTGCAGAATTCCACTGGAAGGTACACAGGTGATTCTACCTGTCTTTCTGTACTGCTGAGTTACAGACCAGTGCTGGTTCAGCTCAGCATCTCTCAAATGAGCGGAGATGTTCTGGTGAAGAGAAAGGCATTGCCCAGGAACACCCCCCTGTTAAACACTGCTGCTGGAAGCATGCTTTGTTACCCATTTGGGGGTGATAAGGCCTGTTTACATGGTCAGTCTGAGATGGGTAAGCTGTAAATTCCAGGCAGAAATGCTTGGGTTTACTTTTTGAGGGACTGAGAATGTTGATGTTGGAGGGTAGCTAGGTTTTTCCATCATGGCTTGTTCCACCTTTGTCTTCAGCAAGTTCTGTTGCTAGGGGGAACACTAAGGCAGTGAAACATCATTTCTGCTGTGTACAATGTGCTTTTTAATGGTTTTATTCCATTTTGCTTATGAAACTCAGAAGCCAACTATCGATTCTACCAAGACCTTGCGAGTGAAGATTAAAGCATTCCAACGTGCTTGTCTACAGGTGTGCCTGGTGAATGATGATCTTCGCATAATTCACAGAATGAAAAAGTTGCACCGAGAAACCAACTGTTAATCAGTGTATAGGCACAGGAGATCAATCTTTGATTCGTGTATTCACAAATCCTGTTTACTTGGCCACATTAGAGAACAGACGGGTGTTCTGGAATGGATTCTTAGAAATGATGGATGTAATTGTCAAAACTGCCAAGGTCAATGTATAATGTTCAAAAAAGAACCAACTCATTTCAAGCACCTTCCATTTATCATTCATGCAATTTGACCCCCAGTTCTCTTTGTAATAACATAGTATGAAGGAACAACTGCTGTGTTCATTCCTACATACTCCTGTGGACTTTTAAATATCATGCAGGTCACAGCCTTTCCAAAAGACTGAGGACATTTGTATATAACTTTTTTCCACCCCCAAGTATGTGGAAGCTATTACATTAAACCTGACTTTAATAAGAGTAAGTTTGTTTCCTGTAGAATTTTTATACTACAGAACTATATACATTTGAAAGAAACTTGTTCCAGAATTTCATGGTTTTCCCATTTAAAGATATAGATTGATTTATAATAAGTTTTTAAAAATATACCTACGTAATCTGCTTTTCAGAACTGAGATGTCCTCACCATTGATGATGTATCTTAGTTGCTTAACATCATGCTGTGGAATATAAGCCAAATCTAAATAATGAGGGTTGGAGAAAAACTGTCCCTGTGGACAGTTAACTCCACAACTCAGCCATTTCTTTTAAATACCAGCCTTGATCAGAGTCAGAACACTGAGTCAGGGGGTGGTAGTTTGGTAGTTTGCATTTGTGTGTAGGTCTGAGTATCTGGCAGTTATTAAGGTGGTTCAACTGTCAGATTTAAAGAAAAAGAGAAATGTAAATTTTAGCATTTGGGGGGTTTAAATGTAGTTTTTTAGAACGCCAGAATCTCAAAATCTCTGTTTTCTGGTATTGATTTTGATAAAGAAGAGGGGCAGACCTATGCTTCTTTTGATTTTTTGGCTGCTGCTGTATACACTTTCTTACTTCGGGAGTTTGCAACGTTTACCACACTGTCTTCACAAACACTGGTAGATAGGTTAGCGGGGTGAACCTGAAGTTCCCCCCAGCAAGTCATTTCCTCACAGAGAGAACAGAACTTTGTTTCACCATTGCAGCAGGATCAGAATTATTTTTTAAATTGAATGGAGTACAGTCACAGCATACATGAATAACACAACCTTCTTTTTTTTTCCCCCTGGACTGTGATGATAACCAGACTGAGTTTGTTTTTTAAAAAATTAGCACACTGGTTCATATTCTATTGAACAATTTAGAAACTAAGATAAATCTGAGGATCTGGTGCAAGAGTAGTATAAGCCACTAGGAATAACAACAGCAAATGAAGAGTTGGCACCAAACAGCTTTACAAAGAAGGGGAAGAGGCCTGGGACCATCAGCCACATAAACAGCTTAAATGACATGCTTTAATCCTATTGGTTCCTACAGATCCAATAAGAAAGCTGTGGGTGTGATGAAATGCCACTTTTGCACTAAGGCAGCATCTCTGAAAAAAAGTGTTTACTATGTTATCCCTTATTACACCATTATCTTTCCATGGAAAAGTAACAGTCAGATATGCACTTCTGTTGGGATGGCTTATTCCTCCCTAATGAATGAGTTCATTTCTCCTCAAGCTCATGATGTCAGAGTGGAGAGGTAATTTGCATAATTTCTTCATTTCTCATATAACACTGAAATAAGGCAGTTACTTGTAGGTGGAGAAACTGTGAGTTCAGCCTGAAGGGCAACAGAAAGGTGCATAGAGAAGCAATCATGTTTGAAATTGCAGAATAATGTGTTGTCTAACTCCTGCACCTTACAGCTGAGCTGTAATTAGTTACAGAGATTTTTACTTAAGAAGGAGCACTTTCTCCAAAAATACTGTTTAAAACAGGGAAAAAAAAAATCTATGATACCTAGAGAAGAGAACTTCCAGAAAAAAGATTGAAAGATTTTGTTCAAAAGGAGTTTCAGAAATATGAGACGTGGGCAGCACAGAAGAGCTCCACATTCCCTCACAGAATCAATATATCTGCTGAAGGCTATCAGTCTACAGACCGTCTGAGAGGCAGGTTGCCTTGGGTTGTCAAAGTGGTATCCCTGTCAGACATCAGACATTTATCAGACTTAAATGAACATGAACTATTTCAGCACTTGGCTGAAGAGCCACCACAGAGATCTCCGTGGCTCAGGAGGGCAGCTGAGCCAGTGTTTGGCTGGAAGCAACAGTGATGCACTGGCACCCTGGGACATCTGTCAGGCAGCTATAGCTCATATTTTGGTCCTGGCTTACACCCATCCACTGGGAACATGCATGGTGCTAGCATGCAGTGGTCTATGCTCAGCTGAGCTCACAGGTCCACCCATTATTTTTAAAAATGAACTAACACTCATTATGGCCAAACCTTTTGATCACATCAGAATAAAAACTTGTCGCTTTGCGAATATCCCTCATTTGTGATCACCACAAAGGGAGATGAATTAATATGATTAGTTTTAAAATCCTTGCCACCCCATTGCTTTTTTCAGCCAGTTTGATATTCAGGTGAAAATCCACCGTGGAGACAAAAGAATGCTTTGTAAGCAGCGCCAGCTTTGAAGTATAACCCATGCTGCAGGTGGAGTTCGGGCGATGCTGCTTCTGTACACAAATCTCGGTCAACAAGTCAGACACACAACTTTAAAAAGTATCTAAGAAAATACATACAAATTAGTGCTCCTGAAGAAGCCACTCATTACACACTTCCAGGGCATCAGACATCAGGCTACTGCAAGTCTTTGCCTCCACATGTGGAATTTATCACGAAGAGCCAGTGGCAGCAACTAATCAGTAACCACAAATATCAGGGACACCCAGAGGCAAGATTGCACCCCTGCAGATATGCTACACAACACTGGATAACAGGCACACTAATGATGAGGGCTTATGCTTAGGTACTAGATATGACCCACTTACTTGCCTTCAAATTAGATCCGTAAGCTCGGAGTGCAAACCCACGTAGCTATTTCATTAGAAGGGCTGCACATGTTTCAGGTGCCAGCCTTACAGGATGAGGACAGCAACTGTGCATTACTCTGGCCATCAGTGCCCTTCACGCACAGGCAGTGGTGTCAAGAGTTATCACTTGCAGATGAGAACTGTGAAAGATGTGAACGCAAGTGTCAAGTTCTCTCTCTGGAGCGCAGTGCTCATCCACTGAACGTGCATATATTGCTGTACCTCAGAGACTCAGTATTTGTGAACAGCAGCTGATTTTCCATCTCACCTTCCTGATGTCTGCTGAGGTTTCCATTGAGCAATTACTATTCAGCTTTTATAGAAAGGGGGAGTTTTATATTGCTCCTCGGACCCTACCTCAACCAAAACAGCACCCAGTCCTTAGGAAAGAGCACATCAATTTACACTTTGGATACTGAGCTGGGCCATGAGAGCCCTGCCCTGAGATACCTGTAGCACTACACAGCTGGGGCATGTTGGGCAAGACTCTGCCCGAAGTTCCCGTGTGCAGGACTGGATAGCAAAATTCATCTCACAGGGCTCGGAAGCCTTAACAACTCTCAAGAGCCTGGAAATTCCTTCAAGATGAAAGGATTTACTTCCTAACACAACATACAGCACAAAATTGTTATTCCAGGGCATTCCTGGATGCTTTGACTGGATGGATTTTTACAAGACAATGATTACATTGCCACAAAAACGGATTGGAGAAGAGTCACTGAGAGAAATAAAGCGGTGACTGTCACTAATCACCTGAGCTCAATAAGCAGAGTGCACACCCTCACAACTGTCTAACTATCAAAACAGAGCTGACTACAACTGCTTACCCCTTTTATTGAAGCAATGCAGAAAGGCAAGGTTTTGTTTATCAGAGGGCTAGTTTCTGTCAGATATCAAATTTGTCCTTTTCACAGATTAAGCCATCCAACCCTTAAAACATAAAAACCCAAGCTCTCATCATCTGGATGTACAATTCCTTTTCAGTCTCCTACCCATTCTCAGCACTTCTCCTGATTTGCAATAGGAACAGTTTTCAAAAGGTAGAAATTACTATTTCATAGCAGTCTGGTTACATCACAACAGTGCATGTTTCCACATTTTTCTTACATAAATACAGCTGATAACGTGCCTCTCTCGTACATGCAAGGAGTGATTTCATCTTCCCTTTTCCTTCATTTCTCAGTTAATAAAGAGAGTAATTATATCTCTGCTTCCCTTTTTTGCTAAACACTGTCAGGTAATGAAGTATGTGTTACTGTGGGCTGCTGCAAAACAAACCAGAGGGACGGCGGTGTCAGAGCGGAAAACGGAAGAAGAAAGTCAGCTTTGAAGTCTACCTGTACATCCCTGCTCTGCCAGCTCTCAGCTCATTTTCAAATCAAAGAACCATCACACAAAATCCAAAGCAATCAGACATGTATTGCTACATGGAGACTTCACATCAAGTCCTTTCTTTTTAGCGGGAAGAAGTAAAAGCCCTGATGTTTTGAGATGAAGACTACAAGCAAATTAGTCACATCTAGCATATAAATAATGTTTTCGGCGTAGCAGCGAAGAAAAACACTTTGAAAACTTATTCTGCTGAACATTTAGTATGAAAACCTGTCATTTTTATGCAGAAATGGCAATCAATTTTGAAACCTTCACAGATGTGCTCTTAAAGTTATTAATTTCACCAGGATGATCATGAATGTTTCACTCGGCTGTTCTACGAACGTTAAAACAATACAAATCAAATCAAGTCCTAAATTACAATGCTTCTTGTCCTTCGTGCAGGGATTTTGGGTTTGCCTTGCATGCTTTGGGTCTCACTGTTTTAAACGAGACTGAAGCTAAAAGTGTTAAAAGCTTTATAAATTCTTGACCAAACGAGCGGAATGACAGACAGCCCAGTGCTATTTACTAAGCCATGATATCTCAGGACGGGGAGATCTTTAGCTGCTTGTAACCTTCCTGTGAAAATGTTTGGACATTAACATCTGGCAGAGCCAACTTCAGTGGAAAGGAAAATAATCTGAACAGATTACATCGTGACGTGCGAACAGAGACAGTGAAACAGGAGACTGTACAAGTGTCAGACATGTTTGGTTCGATACCTGTTTACTGGAACACCGTGGATGTTAGAATTTGGCAATCTATTATTTAAGACAAAAATTCGCTAATGTTATGTAACCCAATAAAATACTTGGTTAACAGCATCCCATTCAGGGCAAGACAAACAAAGCTGCTGTCAATATTCCTTTTAATTAACCCAATAGTATTAGCTGCTTATGACTTCATTCCCCTCGGTCCCAGTGGGCAACCTGAAAGGCAATTCTCACTATTACTTAGCTCCCGTGGTGTAATCCACAAGAGGCTGTCAGTTTGCCATGGTTGGTGACCTCTGACCCAATCACTTTCTTCCTTTTAACATTACTACCTTTGCACATTTAATGAACTTTGTACATGGCTAAAAAGATGTCAGCACAGTGAAACGATAGTTCCTGCTGTGAAGGCTCCATTGTTTCTATAAGTCTAATTGACCTTTCACATCACGGAAAATGAGAAAAAAATCAATATAGTTACTTAGTCACCAGAACAATGCTATCTTTTATAATTAATATGCTAACCACATTGCTTTTGGAACACTGACACCCAAACAGCCCTCGATGTACAAAAATGAATTCTCATTAATAACCATTATATTAATCACTGTTGCCCAGAACTGGAACCTGACTGCGAAATCCCCCGGTGGAAATTGCTATAATCGTTCAAACTACAGGAACGAATTTTTTTTCGGCATAATTACTGCTGTCTTCTGTTGAAAAATATCCATTAGATGGCAGCTTTTAGTTACGTAAATCAAGTTGATTAATTTTTAATTTTTACCATTTATATGACTTTGCACAAGTAAAGACAATTTAAACGATTAGCTGAACAATTATTAAAGCAACTTGCAGCAGTTCAAATATTCATTTAGTTACTACAAAAGCCATATATCATTAACTTCCAATTAAAAATTTGGAAAATGGTAAATGCTGATACAATAAAAAAATGCTCGTGTTCTTGTCAATAAAGCGGCACACCGCTGTAAAAATATTGCTTTCATTTCAGCTGAAAGCAGGAAGTTCACCCAGTATCGGTTTCCTGCAGCTATTTCATGTTTCATGAGCGAGGAAGAAGAGATCCTCTTGCACGTCTGAAAGTCATTGGGAAGGGGCATCCAATGGCAGCACAGCACTTCTGTGCCATTCACTCCGGTCTGCCTGCCCCTCACCCCGTGTTCTGGACCAGCCTGGCACAGACTGCTGAGCCCAGCACATGGCAGAACAATTATTTTTCCAATAGAAGCGTCCTGCAAAAAGCCAAGCACTTTTTCATGCAATAGCCCAGTGGCCAGATCAACTTATTCCTGGGTACAAGGGGATTCACCTCAAATCTTCCTCACTGGCTCCCTTGAATGGCTATCGCTGAGTTGCCTGAAAGTTTTCATCTGAAAACCATGATGGTTAGTCAAGAGCTGCTTCCCAGAAATCAGAAATATTCAAAGTGGTGTCTATGGGTATAAATCACAGCATCCACTGCAGTGGGCTTAGGTCTTAGAGATAATTAAGAGTCCAGGGAAAATCTCACTAGATCATTACGAGACCTCCCAATTTCCTTTTAAAAAAATTCCTCATGCACCATGGAGCCACCTCATTCAAGGGAACTTCTAAAGTAATGCCACAACACTTCCCATGTGCAGCAAAAGAATTCTGATCCCATCTAATGTTTTTTTATACATACCCTACCCAAGAATTCTGCTGTAAAAAGCAGTTTTCAGCTAGATTAAGTAAAATCACAAGTAGTAATTGGTATTAAGCTCATGTGACTGCTTGCACAGTAAAACTTTAAAATTTCTCTACTTTTGTTATTATTGATATCATTTATTTGGACCCTGTGTCAACATTTCCTTCCACTGAAGAGAAAATAAAAATGCTGAAACTTAAAACAGGTGATTTCCAGCTTGTTATCATGCTTGCCTACATATAGATCAGGCTGCATCTGTATGCAACCACATTTTCCTTCCATTCATTTTTAAAACAACAAACTGGAGCAATTTATAAACTGCAGCACACATACATGTTTGCATCCTTACATGGCTATCTTGGCACCTGTTTGCAAACTGAACCTGAAGCTTGGGGTGAAAAAAAATCAGGCTTGTGTAAATTTAAAAAAGTCTTTCAGAGAAGTCTACTAGGAAAATGGGAAGAGACACAATCAAACATAGGTCTTTAGTGTTCTAGTTTCCCATTTTAAACCACCTGTCTAGACCTTCCTCTAGACTACTGGTGCCTGTATGGCAATGATCATTGTAAGGCTATTTTTAACAGTTAACTGTGTCTCCTTGATATCAAACTTATTCTAAACATTCTGCTTAGCTGTTTTAATGTTCAGGATTTGACTTTGGGGGGAAAAGAATATGATTTAAAGAAGGTACTATTTTTTTTTTTTTTAATAATTGGAAGAGTTATGAGTTCATTTGATATAGTTCTTTGGAAGATTACTGTTATCAACATACAAAGGGTAACATCTCCACAAAGAGAACAGACAGTATGAGCCACTACTGTGTCAATTAAATCTTGGCATTCATTCATTATGCCTATGTCCTTTTCCTGCCCCTTTCTTCCTTGGTGGTCTTCTGGTATTTTTCTTAATACCAGCAGCCAAAAAGAAAAAAAAAGAAAAGATACTAAAGGCAATTTCTTTAGTACAGTCACAGACAGACTTTTTTGTAGTTTAATATTTGAAACTGCAGCCCCTGTAACTTGGAGGGGCCACCACTCCAGTATTTACACAGATGTTAGAGAAGGCAGCCTGGAACCATCCACCTCCGCCCCTGCGGTCACCTTTGCCTCTGAGCAGTCTTTGGGAGGTACATTAATAACATTTGTATTAGATACCCATTTCTCAGTTACAATATTTTTATTTCTCATTGTCTGTGTGGAATGTAACTTAATATATATCCTTGATGCAGGGAGATGTTTACATAGTATTTTATGATTAGTTCAATTGGAGACCACTGGGTTTCACAGGTTAGTAACCAGAGTCCACAAAGGCAGAGAGCAGGCAAGATATAAATATGGAGTTCCAAAGGAACTGCACACAGAAAGTCAGGAATACATTTAAAAGGGATAATAAACAGCCAACTACAAAGAAGAGATGAAATTGATTCAATCTTTAAATCTTTCTTATTGAAATTAAAGTAAAATATCTTCAGGAAAGCTTGAGTAAAAGATAAAGGGACTGAAATCGCATAGACATTTTATTTTTAAGAAGTCATAATTGCTTGGTAATGCACTTGAACAAGAAATGTTGTTTTTCTCTGACCATCTTGCTTTGGAGTGCTCCAAAGAAGCAACAATATGGTCAATGAAAAAACATAAGAGGGACTTACCTAACATTTCTTTTTATTCTACCTTTTAATTCACTCCTCTCCCACTATGGAACACAGAATGAGATTGGTAGAGGGCTTATTCCACAGGACCTCTCTGGCTCTTTAATCTGCAGCTTTGCTGTCGGAGCGCCTGCAGGTGCCTGTGCCCCGCTGGCAGGGCGAGTGCAGCTCTCCCACGGGGGATTTTACTCAGCCAGGTGTTGTGCTGCCCTGCTGAGCCACAAACACTGAGCAGAACCTGCCAGGGCAATGTTTGCATTGTGGCTTTTCCTTTCGAATCAAAAGGTGTTAAAGATGTCATTGAAGAGCTCAGAATAGTGACTAAGCAATTTCTATACTCCAGTCTCTCGTGGCCCAACTTAGTCATGTGGCCTCCTGCAGGTATGCCTAATAACTCCAGCTCCACTGCCTATATCTTTTCACACCTTTTTACCAAGAAGGAAGCATTGTCTTTGATTGTCCATCAGCCCTAATCCTTTCTCAGCATGAAGCTTGTTAGCATAATTGGAGAGAAGAAACCAAAAAGGTACATTATGTGCATCTATGTGTTTCTCTTTCAGTGAGGGAGGCTGTTTGGATGAAAGGCCACTGTATTTATTGCACTAATCCAGCAACTACAGCTTTCCTCAACAGAAGAAAGCCTCTACCATTTCAGGTTTTGATTTAATGCAGGTGATGAAAATTACAGACACAGCTTTGTGAATGACAGTCACCATCCTCATCAGAGACTGGCAGAAGTGCCTGCCTCAAACATCAGGCTTTCTATCCAAAAATAACTGTGGAAAGTGATTGGCATCCCTGAACTCAACCTGAGCTTCCTGGTCAGTTAAACTGTAAAACTGATTGCAAAGAAATTAGTGAAGATTGCTTTTAGGATTTTTTTTTTCCAAGAACAACAAAGATTTTTAATATCTCGCCCAGGACACTGGAGGGTAAGAGAACAAATAGGAAGGTAATGAGCCATAAAAACTTCCAAGGCAGTTTCCCTCTTCTACCATCTCGGTCTTTAATGACAAGCAGTTAAAGAACTATAAGCAACAATAAGAGAAAGCCAACCATCCATCAGAGGCATTCCGTATTAGGATTTACTTCACATTTCAGTCGTCATCTCTCATGAATAACAAGACGCAAATGCCAAAATAAGTACAATTAATCACTGATTACACACTTTGTCAAGCTAGGAGAAGAATCTTTGGTATTTCTATTTGCATGAACTAGGATTTCCACTCAGCAAGATTAGGATGACCAGCAACAGTGAGGTATTTGGTTCCTCCCTAATACATCCAGTGTGACATGATTCACACCAGTTCAGTTGTCATCCAACTTCTCTTTTTTTTTCTTCTACTTATCAGGATAAACTCATATTGCTATTCATACTTGCAACCTTTTTACTACTCAGAGTGTGTAATCTAGGTAATACTGTCCAAGTTTCCTTAGCTTTAAACTGAAAAACAAAAAAAAAAGACACTTTTTCCCCCAGTTTAATCAGCTGCACACAAGACTTTCAATATCTATTGTAAAATTAATGTATTCCATCGTTTGTTGTACAGTTTTAAGAATAATGTGCTCCAGAGCATAGCTTGTGAATTCCATCTTTCTACAAATTCAAGCTCCTAGAGCACCACACATGTCCAAGCAACGTACAAATTAACTGGTAAAATTAAGCATTTCTCCACTTGGTTGAGTTAGGAGAGAATTAAGTTACATGCACTTTGGTCTCTCCAGGGTGTTGCTTTTGCTCAAAGCACTTTGCCCTTAGTCTTCTTTGGTCACTGGTTGTGTGTTGAGGTCCTTCCCTGTCACAGCCCTGACAGCTCGAGGGAGGATTCTCACCCTGCAGTACCAGGATAGTCTGCCAGGGAATCATGTTTATCATTGCTGCTAAGTCAGTAGAACACTCTGCCATCAAGCACATCACCCTGGACCTTCCTGTAACAAACAGCTGCCTGATCCTGTCAAAGAGAGGAATTTGGTTTCGGTGCACTGGGTTTTTAATAATTTCTGATGTCATGAAACCAAAGGTTTTCCTGCATTCCAGTGCCACAACACTCACAACAGACTGACAAGACACCACTTTTCTAAATAGGATTAGAGGTAGACCACAACCTATACATTTTTGAGTTATTCCTTATATCAGAAGACACCGGAAGCCCTAGCATTTAAGAGCCAGGGGAAGGTAAAGTAAGGCAAGTAGAACTCAAGAAAAATAAAATAAAATTAAAAAAAACCCAACAAAACAAAACCAAAAAACAACAACAAAAAAAACACACACACACAAAAAAAAGAGAAACAAACAAACAAAAAAAACCCACAAAACCAAACCAAAACAAAACCCCAAAAAAATAAAAATCCCCACATCAAAAATCCTATTCAAAATAAACATTTTATCCACTCTGAATTTAAAAAGGGAGAAGACTATGCAATGAAAATAGGGATTCTGTCCATAGATTGATTAATTCCTTTGGTATTTTTCCTACCAGAACTGTAGGATTCAAAGGATTCTGAAGCATGCCTACTCAATGCTCAGTTTTCACCCACAATATCAATCAGATAGTTTTCCACATAAACAGAAACAGAAAATGGGAACCTTGGTCTTATCCTGGCAAATTAGCCTAGCACAATTACCAAGGTAACTTGGTCATCTGAAATGGTAGCAGTGTTCACCTCCTAAATCCTTCATAAATCACTGGAAAAGTCTACTTGGGGATTAAACATTTACTGAAATAACTGACGTGATTGTAAAGCCCCTTGACCAGTGTCCTCATGTGAACGCACTTTTTCACAAAGGATTACTTAGACTCCAGTAGAACAACACACCACATACTTTTGCAGAGCCAGAAGATGCATTTCCTTAATGGTTTTCCAGGACACTATCAATATTAAATAAATATCAGTCATTATATGTAAATACATATAACAGTTTTAACATAACAGTTTCTTCCCTCTGCAGGGAAGAAAAGGAAAATCCATCAAAGAGTGGTGCATAGGGAAATCAAATATCAAATGCTTCCTGCTTCCAAGAAGAGATGTAATATTCTGTGAATGACTGACCTGGCTCTGACCTTGATCATGGTAAGAGATTTGTTTTGGTAGTCTGCTGTAGCCAGCAACCTGCAGAGCAGTTTGGGAATCCTACCAGAGGGAGTTCTCAGTGCTGCAGTTGAGAAGCACATTTGTTTATGTGGAGATACTATTGCAGATATGGAATTGCAATAATATATTTCAGATTGCTTGACAAATACATTAAAAGAATGCCAGATAATTAAATACATAAGCATGAAAGGCTTCTTGAAGATAACATAAGGTGAGATGTAGCACTCACCACTGTGATTTCTGGAACAAAGGCAGCATTAGAGCAATATTAGTGGATTTAATTACAGCCAGACAACAAACTGAAATAAAATTTTCTCACTCTATTTCTGCACTGTTGACCCCAGGTATTACAAAAGCCAGAATAGAAGTTCAGCTCTCTGTATAAAGCAGCAACTGCAAATATTGTCTTCATATAAAGCATATGACAATACCAAAAAACATGTGACATTTTTTTCCTCCTCAGAACCAGGGTTTTGTTCGGTGATCTGACAAAAATACAAGTTGAAAACAAGATACAAGTGCAGTCCTGCAATAACTGTCCATGCAGGAACTATTGCTTATTATTACACATCATTGTAGCCTTCCAGTACTTAAAAGGGGCTTATGAAAAAGAGGTGGTGACTTGAAGAGACTAGAGAGTCAAGAACAAAAAAAGCCCCAAATTATGCTTCTGGAAAAGAAGAGACAGGTAACCAACAGGAAATATCTGTAGAAACATCTGACTCTGAACAGGTTAGAGGCTAGCTAGTCCAGAGACTTCAGGTGAGATCCAGTAATTAAAGTGAATGCCCAACTCACAGGACCAGCTCTATTCCATGGTGGCACTCACAGTGGGGATGTTCAGGGCTGCAGCAGAAGCTCCTTGCCCTGCAGGCACAGGCATGCTGCCAGCTGTGCAGCAGGAGTACTGGTACAATCTCTGTCCCAGTAACACCCAAGAGTTGCCTGCAGAAATACTCTGCCAAGTTCTACAGCAGTGTCTTTGTTCACTACTGAGATCACAAAATCGTCCAGGGGAGCAAGTGAAGACAGGGACTGCCAGGTGGGATGAGCAGAGGGCACGAACTGCTGGCTCAGGCAAAGGAAACGTTCCCTGTGTAACACCAGGAGCCCCCAGTGGCGCTTCTGTGGGGAGAACACGAAGGACACACCCCAAGTGCTTTCAGCAGCCAAAGGCAGCACATCCCTAATTGGAGAACACCACTTTCACACGTGGCAGAAAACAGCTCACTAGAAAGCTGAGCATGAAATGAAAAAAAATTTCCTTGTGTTGAGAGGAAAGGACCCAAGAGAAAAAGAACATTTTGCATTTGTTATACAGGTATGAAAAGGCACTGCTAACCAGAAAAGCTTTGGCTGTATCACAAAAAAAAAAGTGGGAACCTTACCCCAGCATGATAGTAATTATGGATAAGGCATAATGTGTTCTCAACTCCAGTGTGATGGTGTTTATATCTCAGGTGTAGTGTGATTTTAACTTTAGTGGGTTGGTGATTAAATTTAAGGTATATATGAATAATACATGGGGAATAAAATGGGGCATTATTATAGACAAAAGAAGGGAAATAACCAGTTGGAGATGTTGTTACAGAACTCTGAAAGTGCAAGCTTCCAGATGTTTATGTTCCCCAGCTTAAAAGATTAATGAGAACACTAAAGATTTATACCCAGCCCCTGGAGCAGAATACAAGTGGGGCTTTCTAGGCATGAATCTCTCTACTTCCTGAAAGAGGCAATTTTCCAGGTTCAGTGTGGTTGAAGCTAATTGGCCTGGAATTACCTGGACTCAAAGCCATTTAAATTCAGACTTGACAGAACCTCAAGGGAAACTTGCTGTGCTGGCACATAAGACATTTTAACCTTTGGAGCAATTTCATGGCATAAATAACAGTTTTCTGTGTTTTGAATTCTTGGATTAGCAGTGATTAAGTAGACTGCACTGCCTTTCGAGCTCTAAAGCTGCTTTCAGAACAGAGAGAAAACACACAGAAGACAGTATCTGGACACATGACCTACTGCTGTTTACTATACACAAACTTTGTTTTCTTGGTGTTATCTTGTCATTCTTCACAACTTGGTTTTGAACAAAAGCATGAGGAAAATTAACCCAGCTCCATCATCCAACACCAGAGAATTATCTTCCCATCATGGTAATTCCACTTGATTTGAAACACTATGCAACATTCATCTACAGCTGTGTCAAAATGCAGTAACTGATGTCCTGCTCACAATTCCTACCCTAGCCAAACTGTCTTACATTTCCATATGTCTGCTGCATTTACAGTTTCCACATAAAACATTTTAGACCAATTAGTTTTTTCTTGGCTGGCTGAGTTTTTGCCCTTCAGTATATGGGTACTTGCTTTTGAAAAGCTGGTGTTCAGGAAATAAGCCAGTGAGCTTTTGGAGGTCCACACTCACTCCTTCTTGTTCATGATGACCACGAATGAACACTCTCCACTCTGCCAAACAGCCCTGCTTGTTAAACCCACTCACAACTCTTCAGAATCCCTTACGTCAAAGAAGTTGAGAGCTACAGGAATAACCAGTTCTGATAATCTCCTCTTCACAAACATGTCTTCCTTACTGCCAAGCCTCTTTAAAACAGCAACATTTTCCATTACCCATGGTTTTGTGACCATAACATCCACTTACCACTTCCAGTCAACATCTCCGGTGTCCAAGCCAAAGGAGCACAAGGAAAGCCTCCAAATCAGCTGTTTCCTGGCCAACAGCTCACATTTACTTCCCTACTTGACTCCAGCAACCAGTCAAGCAAGCCTAGGCTGCAGGGCTTAGTACCCCAGCCAGGGTGGGGCTGGCCCCTCAGCTGTTCAGGGTTAACCCTTCATGGGTGGCACAGCCCAAAACCTTCTCCAGCCAGGTTCACAAGTAAATATGTTTCATTCTGAACATGAAATGTGGTCTGGGTTATCCCAGAATTTTTCAGGCATTTTCATAGCTGACTGTCATTAATCTATTAGTTTAAATTTTTTATGTACTTGGAAAGAACCATGTTGTAAATCCAATACCCTGCATTTCCCTTTGCCAACATAAGGGTGCCTTGCTAAGAGGTAGCAGTGAGTTTTGATAGCCCAGTGAGTTGTTACTACATCAGAGCATTAATGGTCAAAACTTGCATGAATGATTTTTGCAAAAACTTGCTCAGAAAACTCTTACGACGTTGCACAAATTAGCAGAATTTGCAATACTGTAGGGGAATTTATGGATCAAAATAAGACTTTAGCATAGATCTAGATGGTATATTGGCTCAGGCCTTGTGTGACAGAAGACCAGCTGTACTTGCCTGCTCCTGAGAGCAGTGTCATTGTGGCTGCACCTGAACAGATAGTCCTGAGCTGTCCCTGCACTCATGGCACAAATAACTCAAAATTCAGCTGACTGAAAGCTGACCACATCAGCCTCCAAAAGCCCATATCTCCTCAGGTGAACAGAAAAAAGGCAGCAACCAGAAGATAAAGGAACAATTTCCCGCAGATCTCCTTTCTAGTTAATAACAGGCACCTTTGGCAATGCAAATAGAATAACAGTATTGCTTATTTGACATGATTGCTTTTAAAAAAGCAGGCTTACTAGAGATATGCTATGGATATAGGAATCAGTTGATGAATTTGTAGATATATATATGTGCCTAAAGACCAGTTAGATTATCATCAGAGTGGTTAATCTGGTTTTACAAGGTACATATGAATTCACTAGTTATTTTTTCTTGGTTTTTCCTCCCCTATGCGGAAACGTCATATGTATAACCCTATCTTACAACCCCCACCTCCAGTTTGGAGATTTCTTTGATGAAGTTTTTTCCCAATCCTGAATTAATTATTGATCTGGCTGGAGATAATGGCCCCAGCAGCAGCGCAGCGTCCCGGAGCGCAGCCCGTGCTGGCACAGCTCAGGGTGCCAGCTGTCAGGGAGCGCCCGGCTCAGGTGCCAGCCGTGCCTGCACGCTGCTGTGCCCCAGCTCACACGGCCTGCCAGGGGCTGAAAACACTGCTGGGGCAACAAAGGTAAGCCCTGCTTGGGCAAGCTCCACAGCACAGCACAGCCCTGCTCTGCACGCTCCCATCTCCCCAGCTCGTGCTGAGTGTCACTGCCTTCACTTCCACAGCACAGGCGTCTCCTGGGGGTCAAAACCTGGCCTGGCAGAGCACTCATTTGCTTCAGATCAACTAAACTCAGAAAATACTTGACAAGATTTTAGGTGTATTAAACCTTTAGGCCAACACTCCAGTTTAAGAAGCCATAAGGCAATTTTAGAAACCACTTGAGCACTGGGCATAGGCTGAGTCTGTCTGAGTTACTTCATATTTCTTATTCACTCCATATAACAACCTGATTTTAAGCGCTATTTGTGTGGTCACTCTAAGATAAACATTAAAGACATTCCACTGTAAGCTTGATATCTACCTTTCATATGCTGCATTTATGTTCTCATTCGCATACTATTAGTAAGAGTATTATCCCATAGGCTGGATTACATTTGGAAAATCACCCTGGTGATTAAGTTGCTCTTACTTATGTATTCAGAACCAAAACATGCTTATGATTATCATGGTAATTTTTTGCCTGTGTGCTGCTAGTATTTGACAGGATGCTACTGAAATTTGCTAAAATTGATTAAAAATAATAATTATGTGCAAAAATTTGAATATCTTTTGCCTGGCAAAATGAGGACAATGTAAGGCTTTTCTGTGCTGATTTTTTAATAATTTGTTTACAGTAGTGTTAATGTTTGAATTTTTCAGTTCTGTGTAGTTCTGGGTCTATTTAGTAAAGCATATTTGAGATTGTTATGGGACTTTAGATTATAAGCAGGAAGTCTATAATTAAAATATATTCTTTAAAAGTGGGTGGTTTTTTTCCTTTCAGTTATCTTTCACTTTCATCTGATGAAGGATAAGAGATAAAACAGTCTTTTGTTGTTTACTGTACATCTGGAGTATTAAAAAAAGCGCAATATGAGGAAGGGATACTCCATGAAACACTATGTCAGACACGTTTGCAGTCAAAATTCCAGAAATAGCAAGATGTTAGATAGATAATTAAAATGTCTTCCAGGTCTAAACCATAGGGAGCTGGAGTTTTAATCACGTAGAGTATATTCATGAGAAGTTTCCCCTTTTATCTACATGATCAGATTTTGATGCTTTCTTTTAGGAAGAAATAAGATCCTGGTCTGGAGCACAAACGTTGTTATATTTACTCCGTATTGGCAGTGCTCACAGAATCAAACACTTCTGTAGAAATTCCTTTTTTTTTGTTTACCTTTGCTTTTAGAAGGATGCAAAAGTTCAAGCACAGTCTCTCCTCAAAGTACACCCATCCCTGCAGGGTCAACCCACCCGGAGAGCAGCGGAGCAGGGACACCCTGGTGCCAACAGCTGGGTGCCCCTGCCAGAGCAGGACTGGAGAACAGCAGCCCGGGGCCAAAACCTTGTTTTACTGGGAGCCCAAGATCCATCCTTGAAAGGCTAGAATGAAATGCCTGCTATAATAACAAGGTCGATGTAAAGGGGGCATTTCTGCTGTGAGGCCTTCACTGGGCTGCGGAAAAACTGGCATAAGCTTCGTGGGGGAAAAATAAGATTAGTCTTTTTCTCATAGCTAGAAGATGGTTTCACGGCTAAAGCACTTCACTAATCCTATTTTCTAATTCCACCACGTCTTTTATTAACTTATTTTTCATCTTGTAGCCCACACACAACCATAACATTTAAATAATGTTGCATTTGTATCTGTACCATCTTAGTCCATGCCTAGTCAGATCTAGTTACCGAGCAGTGTTTTAACAGCTACCCTAATTTTAAGGAACAATTTAGATCTAGGCTACGGTAAGAGGAGGAAAACACATCAGTGCCAAATTAGGCTCTGATGAGGCTCTTGATCACTTTCCTTTCTCCTGACAAAAACAGAAGGTGCTAGCAATGCTGAGAAGGTCTGTGTCCCTGATGAACAGATGTTAATAACAAAGAGCATCTTCCCCATGTTAAATAGCCAAAAGAAGAGATATTGCAGCCATTGATAATGATACCCATATATCATGCATGCTAAATCATGACTAAATAATTAAAATCCGTGCATGATACTTGTTTCAGGCAAGTAAAGCAGATCACAGTTTTAGTGGTCAGAGGAAATGAAATGCAGCTTTGCAGAAGTGATTGTCACTGAGCACACGAAGCGTTATAATATGCACAAAGAAAATTAAACTAGGAAAAAGGCAATTGACTGTGAGCAGCTTATTCAGGAATGAGGGTGGTTCAGTGGTGGTTTGCCTTCCAGTTATTTTGATGAATTGTTTGAATATGCATTATCATGTGGAGAGAGTGAAAGCAGGGAGGTGGTGAGCAGAAAGTTCTCCTGGGGTAAGGTTGGTGGCTCGGAGCTCCCTCTCGCTGGTGGCAGGGCCGTGTGTGCCGCCTCTCGTCACTACACAGGTCTCTCCACCCCTCTTGGCCAAGAGAAAGATGGATGGACAGGCTGCTGCTATCTCCTGCAGCGGAGGAAAGAGCTGAGCAGAGGCAATTCTAGCCCATTAACAAACACTACATGCTGTATTTGCTGTATTCTCCATGGTCTCCACTTTAGCAGCTCTGCTCCTGTTGGCAGGAGCGCTGCAGTGATGGTGTGGCCCCAGATTCACCCAAGAAACCTCACCCAGCTCCCAGAGTCCCTCTCTGTGCTGTGCCTGTGGTCTGCAGTGCCCTCACGAGCACATCTGCGTGCAGCAGTGGGGGAAGGCTCCATTTCCTGAGCCTGCCCACGTGCTGGGGCCAGCTGAGCTCGTGGAGACCCATGCAGAGAGCATCTTAGCTCACATCCCATAAAACGAGGGCTACAAAGCCAGGGCAGCTTGCTTGGCTGTCACACAGACCTTTCCTTCAAAGCACAGAGAAGGAGAAAAAACCAAACCAACCTACTATTCAAAACATGAAAGAAGAATTGTTTGAAATTAAATTTTTTCTCCTATCCATTTATAGAAACTGATTAAGTGAATTTTGAGGAACGGGAGAAAGTATCTGCTCCATGAAAGGTATACTGACTAGCAGTATTAAAATTGAAGTTTAAGTGTAGCATTTTGCACAAATTAATTTATAATTTATTTCACTTGATAAATTTTCATAAGCTTATACACAAAACATTGAGAACTATAGCAGTAGGAATATTTTAGAAAGTGAATTAGCTATTTAGCTAGCAATAAAGGGATATTCCCAAGAAGGAACATGCGTGCTGTACTCACCCAAGCTACTTTTCTGAGACTGGTACCCTTTGACAATCTAAATTGGGGGGGGATGGGGAGAACCAAACCCATTTGTATGTCATATCATGGCAATCTGTACCTGTTTTCCACCAGTTATAAATTTTATGAACATCAGCACTGCATGAAACTGTATTTTGAAATTTAAAAGTGTAGAGAAGTGTTTCACTCGTTTTCCAGTCAATTGCTAATATAGCAGCACTGAGAAGAGTAAGCTGTGTTTTCCAAATGCAGCTGTGGCATCCTGATAATAACTACCAAATAAATAAAATAATACAAGTAACTTACCTCCCATTATCCTAATTTTCTTATTGTACTTTTCTGTTATAGGATTCTTTCAGTATCACAGCACCACAATAGCAAACAACATACACATACCTACTTTAATTTTGATATCATTCAGCAGGGCACTCTTGTCTCTGCACATGCACCACAAAGACTTTGGGCTGATTAAGGTCAATGTATTTTAGTCAGATAAGGAAAGGTTTAATTTTGTAATTGCTTTCACAACTGTAGAATTTGTCTAAGGCATGGACACATAAGGCATATGCCTGAGTCTTTTGGGACTGTGTTCTTTATTCTGTTTCTTGCTTCATCTCCAATAATCTTACATGCTGTGGAGTGCTCCAGGTTAATGATGTAATTTAATCAAAGATTATTCTATCTTTACAGCTATGGTAATAGTCAAAGACTGTGGCCATGGAGTTGTTAAAAAGAATTGAAATAATGGCAACAGATCAACATAACATCGTAGGAAGTGTTCCTACGTGTTCTGATCCTTAAAGCAGATATCCACTGTTTGCTTCTTTGTGAGAAGTCAGAATTGTTTTTAAAATAAATTTGAACTGAAATACACCTGTGGCACACCAGGCAGCCATCTGTGTGAGGAGATGTGGATGCACAACCAGGACAAGGTTTAGGTCTCTTTTCTGTCACTGGAAGTGTCCATTGGCTTTACCAGGCAATGGAGAGCAATCTTAACAAAGTGGAGGATTGGCTTTGTATTCCAGCCAAGACCTGAAGTTATTTCCTTTAGACGTGTCTATATTGTTTCCTCTGTATAATAAACACTTGAAAAATGAAGTCTGTTAAATTTAGATTACTTCTTAAAACCCTAAAAAATGACTGTTAGGTTGGACTGCCAGTTGAAGCTGATTCTCAAAAGGAGAGAGGAAAAACAGTACACCATAATCCATAAAGATTGTAGTTTTAAACATTTATCTTTCTGTCCTAGAGGTTTGTGTGTTTGAGTAAAAAAGGGGAAAAAAAGGGCACCACCCCCCCAATTATACATTGGAGCACCATAAACCATTTCTTCAGTGTACAATAACAACTGTGAAATCTCCAAACATGGGAAGTAGAATAGAGAAGAGTATTTTATCAAAAGGATATTTAACAACCAGGAAAATTCTCTTAATTATAGTGAAAGGAATCTTTTAAACTAACGTGACAAGGTACAGGCAAAAATTAATATTATACACTAATGTTCTTTTTAGTGAGTAGCTTAGGTTGATTTATTCATTTAGGTAATTATGTACTGCAATATTAGTAATTCAGAGTAAAATTGAATTAGGGAACACAGAATAAATTGAAACTATAGTCATATTTCTTTCTCACTGTGTAACGAACAGAGATGTATTGATGTAAGTTCTAAGTGTACTACATAAGTTAAATTCCCTAGACTGCAATTTGATCAAAAAGCATTAGACATTTACTTAGGCTATAATAGGTCCTTGCCATTGGATGGCAGTAAAATTCTACATCAATCACTAGAAGCAAATTGAACCGAGGAAAACAATAGGATTTTTCCTTTTTTATTTAAGAGGAGAAAGCTTGAGGGGGGATGGTGATGCCTTAAATGCTGTGATAAGCACTAATATTAAAATATGTTTCCTTTCTCTATGTCAAGAGCATTTTAGAAATAGTAAACTCAATTTCCTATTATGTGGGAAATCATTTATTTCTTCTTGAAAAGAGAAGCAAATCTGAGCATATTGCAAAGACAATGAGAATTTATTCTGTTTATTGCTACTTAGCTATCAGAGGTTTCTCTATATATGTATTGTTTACTTTTTTACTGAACAAGGTTTCATTTTCTCCGATATTGAAATTATTTTATAAATAATCAGGCTTCTGCAACAGCTTTGTAGAAGGCTGATTCTTTTATTTTGCATCTATTAGTGCTGCAAATACTATGACCAAAAGAATTGCGTTTTTAATAAGAAAAAAATCCATCCTTTCTGTACGCACAGGATCACAGCACATGTCCTGGAAACACCCTCTCTGTACACAGAGAATCTTTGGACAGTAATTTCAGATCATAGGCCATGTTTTACCACCTTTGTTCAGACCCATGCCAGGATCAACACCCATTCAAGTTTCTGGGAATCTAATCTACAAAGCAATTAAGTTTCTGTAAGGTGGTCAGCACTGAAGACTCACAAGTTATTAAAACAAAAGGACTCAGTTTATCTCTGTGTCTTGTCCTTGAGTAGTAATGCCAAGCTTTAGACCAAAAATAGATACTTCTTTTTTTAATTGATATTATAACTAACTAAAAAATAAGATGCAACTACCATGTTCTTAAAATACTGCTTGTATAAACTCCACATTAAGTAAAGAGATAAAAAGATTCTCTGAAAAATTAGCCTGCAATATTTGTTTTCCACTTCCTACCAAAAATGTTATTGGGAAGGTTCCTAAAAACACACATGCAAATTAGTTTCACTTTTAAATGTGCAGGTCCTGATCCATGAAAATCAAGAGGAATATTATGAATACAATTACTGTCTCAATAATAACACTAATTTTGGATTGGCCCCTTTCTGTGTTAAAAATAGATTTTGTGTGTTTACCAAATATAGAGAAATATTTATTTATATGAACTAAATAGAGCAGGACTGAACTAAATAGAGCAAGAAATGTGTTCAGCATATGGTCTTATATGAAAAAATACAAATTCTTATGTCTTTATTTAGTGTTTTTAAAAAAAATTTTTATAAATTTAGTACCTTGAATTGCAGTCTAAACAGCAATAAAATAACTGTTTTTCGCAATGAAGTCAGGGTGGTCTAAAAAAAAAAAGCTAAAGGCTATTAATCAGGATTTCCTGGGATCAAACCACAGACTCCCTAGCAATTTATTCACTCACTTTATGTTTAGAGTCTGTTAAAACTTTATAGCCTTTCAAAGATCATATGAGGCATTAAAATTTGGAAATCATTTAACAAAAACTGTTATGGAAAGAAAAGAGAGAAAATAGCTTATCACAAACTCATTCTCAGGGAAGAATGTGGAAAATATACTCAATGGAACTGCATTAATCCGGGGTTTATGACGGTGACTGTGGAGGGAAGCAGTGCCATAAACCTGGGGACACAGTCTTACTTTCACTCACAGGGACTTATGATTACAATGCTTCTGAACTGAAATAAAAAATCCCCACAGAAACGTTTCTCCCCCCATGTTAAGGCCATGATCCCTCTACTATCAACTTCAGGGGTCTGAGCAGTACCAGCTCAGTCAGTTGAATTACTCGTGTATTTAAGATAATCGTATACTACTAGCAGGATCAAAAGTCTGAGATTTTGTTGTTGAAATCCCCCAGGACTTAGTACATGGGACTAAATCTTCTGAGATGCAGACACTCTAAATTCATTTATATTTAGTGAGGCTGAATAGCCAGCAATTGGCTGTTCATATTCTCACCCTTGTATTTAGCCCAAGAAGTGTCATTAAGACTCGTAAGCAGAATTTCTTGAGGTGTTCAGAATTCTCAATGTATCAGAAATTGAGATTTTTGGTATCTCACAGATGGGATTTGGTGCAATATGGGATCAGACTGCAGCTGAAATAAAATTTACAGTGATGTGATACGTAAAATAAATCTGTTGAAAGATCACAATCCTCTAGAGGCAGGCGTTAAGCTTACAATTCCTTATTAGCAAGAAACTAAACAAACTATTGCACTATAACTAATTACTCTTGGTGTTACAAATGAAGGCCATGTAATATCTAATAACCTTCCTACTGCCCTGCAGACCCTTCTGTCCAGAATCTGACCTTGCCTCAATCATACACCAGACTAATTTTACTTTTCCTTTTAGCTACCATCACGTAAAAAAACAAACAAAAAAATTGGAATCACCAGATATGCACAAGTATATTAAAAAAAATACTAGCACTAATTCAGAAAACCAACTTGTAAGGTAATTTTTTATACACAGTGGCTGACTGCACACAACATCAACGAACTTGAGAACTGTACTGACTTTTTGTGAAAAATTATAATATATATACTCACATTTCAAAAATGTAAACATCTTTATTCAAAATAAAGGTTTGAGTCACTCAAGAAACAGTAAGATTCGACTCATGCCTACACAGCAGTGGGTTTATACTGACTTGTTCATGACCAGGTGCGACTGCTCGTTGGTCATTTTTTATTCTGCTTTACGAGTGTAAGAACTTCAGGCAACGTCCAGATATTCAGACTGCTCTGAGTGTTGTGTGGACAGGAGCTGGGACGAAGAAAAGGGGTGTTGGGAGAGCAGTAGGAAAGCCATAGCAAGACAAGGCAAAAGAAGATTTCAGAGTCAGATGAGCTGTGGACATCTGACTAATAAAGGATGGGTAGAACAGGATGGGAAAAGTGGGCAGAGAACTGGAGAATAAAGCAGTGAGGCAGGAAGTTGGGGAGTCAATAAGGTGGACAAAGTGAAGTGTTGAAATGTCAATGAGTCATCACAGTGGGGAGGCAGCTGGATTGCAGGTGCTGAGCTCAGGGAACTATGGCAACACCAGCAGAGAAGGTTTCTGAATGTCAGAATTCAGTGCCATCATCGCAGGGCAGGGCTGCCATTAGGTAGGTGCTGAGTGCTTCTGTTAGCACTCCAGCCTCTCCCTGGTGCTGGCAGACCTGCCTTCCAGAAAAGAAGGGAAGAAACTAACCAGGATTTCCACAAATTCTCCAAAATTGCTTTTCTGCCATGTCCAACAACTATTATTTTGGAATATTACAATGAACAGGCCTACTTAATAGGAAAACCCTTCTTATTCTAAATAACTTCAGCTAAAATTATGGCCTAGCATAACAGCAAACTTCAACTCAGGACATTGGATCTAAAAGAGCGTCTTCAGCTGTATCTCTTGAGACTTAAATCATTAAAAAGGTAGCTGTGCAATAACTGATTTCCTATGAAAATCTCAGCCCAAAACCTATAGCTGGATCTGGTAGACACTCATTCCTTTTTTCTGGAGACCCAGTGCTAGAGAACTGAAATCTACACTCATCTGTATCATGATTTAGTAAGTTGCTGTACTGATTGGTAACATACCATCACTTGTAATGGCACCAGCTCAAGCTGCAGATTTGTCACCCTGGGTCAATCAAAATAGGAAGATCTTGTAGGTAACAAACACCTGGACAGGGAATTGAGTAAGCAATGATTAGCTGAAAAAGTCATTTGCTTGTTCCTGAGTTTTCCTTATGTGAGAGTCTGCCATTAATATATTTCTAATGCCCAGAACTGGGCTTGGTCTCCCAGATTGCTGTTGTCCCTGTAAGATGCAAATTGGGAATGAAGAGAAATGTGCAGAAGGAGAAGGGGCTGAGGTGCTGACCTGACTCTGTGGCACTGCAATCAGCTGCACTCCCCACATAACCAGGTATTGGTCAGACTAAAGGCAGCAGTTTGCAAATTTTTGCCCAAGTTGAAATTACTTCATAGTCTCTTTTATAGATGCAGATACCCTAAACACTCCCCCAAGGGAACCAAGAGGCTAAAACTTTGATCCTATGTTATTAAGCTGGGAGGTACAGCTGATCTGACTTGAGAAAGGTTAATTATTATTATTATCTCATTGCATTAGTTGCAGCATTTGTGCACACAGAAGACTTCCAAAACACAGACAACTTTTGCTGACTTTTGGAGAGGGAGTATGAAGGATCTGCACTTCCAGACAGGTCTCTCACTGCTCATACAGGATGTACATTCCTTCAGTCAAGTAACAGGCACAAAATTATGCCAAGAAGTCATTAACTGCAAAATAAGTAGCAGGAACCGGGTGCTAAAAATAGATTTTGAAGACAATCAAGTAATTTAGAAACTGTGATACCTTTCCTTGAAATACGAATAATTACAAATAGTAAAAGACTTGTCAAGGATCCCCTAGCTCAAGAATTAACAACTCTGCCCAGAAACAGCGAAATGCAAATTGTTTCCAAGAGCACTCACTCGAAGCAGCTTTCCCAGCTATGGAGCAGCATCAGCAACAGGTCATCTCTGGTGGATGAGGTCTGATGGTGAGGACACACAGCACATCAGCTCAGGTCTGTGCCCTGCCAGTTGCCCTTTTGCTTGATATGCTCTGAAGCAGCAGGTTTGTGACTGCAGATACCACACACCTTCCTGGTGGGGATTAAGCACATCTCTCAGACCGTTGGTTGCCAATGGATGTTTTAGTTTCCTGAGCACAGACTTTCATACCTAGACAAGCCCCAAGTTAATTTCAAGTCCTGATTAGTTTTTGACAACATTTAAGATCTCTGAATTGGTATTTATTTTGAGGCTCTTGATATGCAAATCACTTATGCTAAATTCTGCAGCTTTGACTCAGTTTAGATTATCAGCGTTTACCTGCAAATATTTGAATAAACACAAGTGAGACCATCCTTTTACAACCCTTTTAAGATCAAAGAGTCAGTATTCTGCCTTTGAGGCTTGTCAGTTTAAAACCTGCACTAACAATTAAAGGATTCCCCCTCCTCCTTTCTGCTGTCTTCCTCCCCACCAAAACCAAGAATGAAAAGATTCCACCCTGCAAGAAATGTCCAGTTTTATATCAGAACTCCTCATTAATGAGTAAACATGTGCTATTCTGCAATATTGTTTCACTGCTCTTCTGCTTAATGGGCTCCATCCTGCATGGCTAAAACCTCAGGATAAAAAAGGGGCTCTGGTGAGATCTAAGCTTCCATTAAACACTTGATTTATTGTGTGCCATTTCACTAGGAATACCCTAGGATTTTTCCCATGATAGGTAATGTCAGAATGCCAGAGGAAAAACACTGTGAATAAGTATTAATATGCTTACTGCTGACATCCCTCAATCAATAAAATGGAGTTTTGCACTTCTTGGCTGGGTAAAATAGGGCATTGTATTTTTCACAGGAATACATTTGAAAGTCTGTGGACTAATAACTCCAAAAAATATTTTACATGGTGGAACACATTTTTATTACTCTACACCAGTATTTCTGAGCTGATATCACTGACTAGGATGTAGGCACTGTAAATAGGACGAGCAGGCCACTTCTGTTTAGGAGAAACTATCTTGCACCTACCTATATTCAGAATTAAGATTATGCTCAGAACCAGTTTGTATAATTTATGTTTTCTATTAAAAAAAAAAAATAGTTTTTCAAGCTGAAAATATTCCAGAGCAGAATAGGATTATTGGCTGTTCTATAGCCTGACAGATATCTTTAGCCACGTTTAACAGTTGTGGAACACTTCAGAATATTCAGTCTGTCCTACAAAAACTATGACTTTTTCTCTTCAAAAAATAGGCAATCACACATATGGGGTGGATGGACCTATAAATGCTCCTGGTCTTGAGGCTGTGCTTCAGCAGCAGCCTGTGGCCACCTGCACCCCCCCAGCTGGCCCCCCAACCTCCTTTCACTCTGAAAGAGCAGGACTGTACAAGAATATATTTTTGCAACAACAGAAGGCAGAAAATAGCTTTTTCTGTGTTATTTCCATGAATCTGGAAGGGTGGGGATGAACATGAAAACAAACCATCCTCTAACTGACCAAAAGCAAAAACTATAGGTTTGCACGTAGAGAAGGATATTAGAAGTAGGAAAATTATAAATAAGATGTATGAATGAATAAAGCTTGAACTCATAATGGATTCCAGCCCACACTAAGTTCGAGTTAAGGTTCACTGCTTTGGGCAGACCTGTCATAGAATTTTCTGTAATCTTTTTCCTGTGTTGTGAGAAAAGACAAAGTCAAAAATCTGTTTGTAAAGCATAAATATGTTTTTATATCTATGTTTGCTGACCATTTTTATGAGAACTTCAGTAATTTTGTCTAGTTTCCATTATTTCCTGTATATACACAAAATACTTTTCATTAGAGTGCATTTTCTATAGTGATTAGTCAGAAGACAGAAAGCAGTTAATATCTTTGTTGTAACGGGCAGATAAGATAAAAGTGTGATAATTCATTTGGGAAAACCAGTACATAATTAGTTGCAAACTAAGTTAAAATAAAAAGGAAGACATACACTATACATCCTGACTGAATAAACATAGTTTGTTATTGTTTGTCTGCTTCTTTTCCTCCCTCTGCTTCTTCTCTTTTAGAGAAGAAAAATTAAGTAGATATTAATGTGGATTGCCTAAGATGTGCTTTTGAAAACCAAAGACTTCATTAACCATTCTGTGACATAGAAAGATGCAGAACTTGTTCTTGTTTCTCTGTTTCTACTTGGAAAGCTGTTGTGCAAATTTGGCCGTTAACCTGAAGGGAACACAAATGTGTCTGTTTTAATATTTATAACTGTGTCTGCTTTATGAAACAAAGATGTCTATATAGCACTAGAGTGAGTTCTGAACAGAAAAGACAAACTTCTACTGAGAGCTGACGCTAAAAAATAATGGATAGAAATATTTCCATGAAGCTTGGCAGGAATATGTACACTGTAGATGAACAACTGTTTTAACAAATGTTCATTAGAAGTATCCAGAATCCGAGGAGGAAATAGCATAACTGCTGATGTCTGATTCCATTAGGATCACAACCAGTGCACTGCTAAATTATCCCAGGATATTTTATGAACTGTTATTGATGATTTAGTGGCAGGCTAGGTTATGTAGCTTACAAGCTGTCACCTTTAAGGTGAGGCCAAAAGTGAGCCCAAGGATATATTCAAAAAGAAAATGTAACAATTATTATAGCATGTGTGTCAGCAAAGTTCATATGATTCATTGTCCTTCTGGTAATAGGAAAGCTGTCAGTGGGTGCTCTTGGGCATGGTTCAGCTAACTATATAAAGAATGTTCTCTTAAACATTCACCTACGGCTTGGGATTCAGAGGTTGCTTGTCTGATTAAATGGAAAGGAGGTAATTTAAAAGCATCTTCCTTTCCAAATATGTTACTGTCAATTGGCTTTGGTTCAGAGGTTTCCAATCTGAAGTACATGAGGCAGCTGCAGAAGAACTCTATTAATATTCCTGCATAAAATGCTTTCTTAGCCCAGGTCAGCTCCCCTATGCACTTTTGATGTGTTAGAACTTTAATGTTTAACTGAATTGACAAGTGATGGGTTTTACAATCAATGTGCACAAAGAACATGCCATTCCCAAGCAAGCCCGAGATTTATTAAATATAATGATAAAGAGGAACATATCAGGTGGAAGCTACTGTGCAGTGTTTTGTTCCTCTATAGCTCATATATTGTGCGAGTTACACCTGTGGGATCATCTGGTTTAAAGCTGGGCTGCAGCTCAGCTCTCTTTCAGTATTAAGTAAATGAAAGCTTTGAATCTAGTTAAAATGCAGAGTGTCAACCTGAATGTTCAGGAGAGGGAAAAAATAAATCTGTGGCGTGTTTTCCATAATGTTTTGCCACAGGTTGGTTTCTGAACTTGCAGCACAGATGTTTTAAATATGATACAACCTATTTGCTGCGATGTTCAATGCTAATTATTTTGGAAATATGTACTAAATTAGCAGAGTTTATGTTTTCTTGTGATGAAGTAGCTCAGTTCCCACTAGTATTTGCAGGAACTTTCTCACTGTTTTCTGTTGCTCTGTTCTTTAATGGGTAAGTTGGAACGAAGTGGCGGGGTCTTTGAGAGAAAGGCTAACTTACAGTAGTTTTTGTATAATGCTCTACAGATGTAGATGTTCCCCAGATGTGAACAGACTAGAAACTTAGTTCTGTCTCTGGGTATTCATTGGCCATATAAATCTCCCAACACATTCTTATCTGCTATGTAAATAAGATGTGGAATTCCAATAGTGTCTCAGCCTTCTACAGCAGATGGTATAGTGAGATTTACCACACCATTACATTTAATGGGATTGAATTCATTTGGATTTCTTGATGTTCACTCTGTCCTTCTCTGAGCAGCAGTGTTGCCAATGTTCCTGATTATATATGATTTGGGAGAGTGCTTAAAGAAGAAAAAACCCTTTATCTTAGAAATATGAGTATTTTCTGTCAAATTTTAAAGTGTGTATGTATTGCTTTTCAGAGGATTTATAAGCCCTACGAGAAAAGGATATTTAATGAATATTCAACAAAGAACTCAAAGTCATTACATTTGAAGATTTTTGTAAATATCAGCTATCCAGTTAACTGGCTTAGTACTAGCATCATTATATATTCATTTGGAAAGAAATGAGCTTTTTACCTCATCTCATCAGAGTAGACAGAGTGAAAACATGAAGAAAGAATCTATGTTGAGAAAAAAACACAATCCAAATAGAAATTTTTGATTTTTGTTTCAAAGTAAAACTGGCTCACTGTGTGGAATAATTATGCTAAATTAATAAATAATAATTTCAAAATTGAAGTGCAGACTGACACAGCTAAAACATAATTAAAAATGACAGTGTAAAACACTGTCAAATTCTTCAAGTGAGTTTTCTTTTAAAAAATGTTGCTGCAAATGCCTTGATCTGCTCGTTCCACAAATTGCTGTGTACCCAAAATGACATCTAAAAAGTATACGGATATCGTATACAGTCATCCATTAGATGATACTTTAACTTATTTGTCTGCTTAACATCATATCATCTCTGCAATATCGTATGTGACCTAAAAATTTACTCAGCCCAGTTGTATGAATTTTGTCATGCTATTGCCATCATTCCTCATGATAGTCATGGAACACCAAAATACTCTCAAAGGACATCTGAATGAGAAAAAAATGTTTCTTTTTATAATGAAACTTAGTAAAGATTTCAGAATTTTTCTAACTCAACAGCACCCAGCTTTTCTAGTTAAACAAAACTTCTTTCCAAAGCCAGACAGTAGGCTCGAGAGATCTGAACTGTTTCATAAATTATTTTATGAATTGTAAATCAGTCATCTGATCAGCAATAACACACTTTACAACAGTGCCAAGCAAGGATAGCAATGATGCTGAATCTACCATGCATGAATGAAAAAGCTTTAATTAGCACAGTGAATGGCAAACATCTCACTTTTCTCAGCAACATCTATAGAAAATACCACCCCTGCAGCTGATTGGGTTTACACACAGAATTCCTAACCCAGTGGGCCCTTCACTTTGGCTTTTAATTTGAAGGCAGATGAAAAATGTGATGTCAAAATTCTGAAACTAATGGAGCAATATGGAAAACTTTGAGGTACTGCTGTTTTGATTTAAATAGTATAGGGTGGTGGGGTAAAGAGGTGTTTCCATCAAAGTACCAAGCTGAAAGGTGATGGAGCTATAATCACAGCAGGAGCTCTAGGCTGACCTTCTGGGAAGAGGCTGGAGGGGGGTAGAGGTCCCTTTGCCCAGCTCCCCTTCTCCTGCACACTCACAGAAACAGCCAAAGTGCAAGGTCAGAACTGTCCTGGGAAAGACACTGGGTTTAGGAGAGTCAGAGTTTTAATGGAGAAATACTCTGAGAGAGAGCTAAGCAAGCTGTAGTTCACTGCAAGTCACCCTCACCCCACACCACCAACAGCTGAGAAGGTTTTGCCAACCCCTTTGTTTTGCTGGCAGTGGTGGGGCAGACACAACAACAGCCAGAGGGGATCCAGCTATTGCAGGGTGATCACACATTGCCATGCCCTGTGCTTGCTGGCTCCAAACACCAACTACATTTCATTACTAGCAAAGAATTTTGCTTTACTGTGACTTTGTTATACAAAAAAAAAAAAAAAAAAAAAAAAAAAAAAAAAAAAAAAAAAAAAAAAAAAAACTAAAAAAAAATCGTGGAAGAGGCAGTATGGCAGTCCTGATTCATCTCTACTCTAGTCTGTAATTGAAGTAAGAGCTCCACAGATCTTTCACTTCAGTGAGACTTCAGTGACAAACTTTTCCTCCCTTCAAAGACAGTATCTTCTGATAAGGCAACCCTACCTTTCCACACAGCCTGTGAATTACTTCTTCACTCCCTGTCTTTGATGGCAATTAGATTAGACTGTCAGTATATCTCATTTTCCTAATGCTTACCCACGGCCCTTATTGCTTCTGCCAAGGATATTAATGTTAGACAATATATTAATGATAGATCTATATTGGTGCTAAGGAAATTAGCTACAGGAGGTTGCTGTAGGCCCCAAGGAGCTTTCTTATTGTATTTGATTTATTAATGGTAAAGGGTGGCTTATTTTCCAAATGTTTATATTCTCAAGGTGAGAAACTTGAGGGAGGGAAAAGGGGAGAAGCACCATCCAAAAACCCCAAACTTTCCCATAAACTGATCCTGATATTTGTATATATATGAATTCCAAAGCCTTCTGAAGCATTTTTAGACTTTTTAGATAGAAAAGTCCCCAAGAAGAAAAACAGGTTGTCCAAAGTTAATTAAATTTTGCTTTAGTATTGAACCTCTAATGACTCACGGTGGTTGAAAATGAGACTCCCCATGAGATGAACCAAGGAAGCATTGTTCCATTCTGAATCAGTACTCATAGTCTGAATGTGTACTTGGATCAAGTTATTTTCTTTGCAAACTCATAAGAATGGATTTTCTGCAAGATACTGGTAGTATTTGCTTTTGGAATATCAGAGGAGCTCCGTTATTTAATGTGTCTTTTGCAGTCCTTTTAACATGAAAAGAACAGGAGAAAAAAGTTCACACACCAAAGACTTTGGGTTCTGACTTTTACTAAAAGAGTGACAAACTCATCTGTCAGACAGAGGTTTGTCCCACTCTTTTTTTTCTCTGTGTTCTTTTTTCTGTGTGGTTTGGAATCTCCAAATGGGGGGCAATAGCTTCAACAGAGAATTAAAGGGTAAACTTAGGTAAAGGAGCGATAAATCATAATTCCATTTCTGTCTAGTCAGTGCAGCATTTACACAGATGCATCAAAGAGAGGAATGTATCCACTTTTTTTTTTTTTATAAAGCACTACAGAATATGTTAATAAACTAATGGAGGACATGAACATTACATGAAAAATACTGATACTCAGGTGAATTATGAAATGACTTTCATTTAATTGTTTGGGGGCTGTTCCTTGAGAAGCAAACAAAAAAAGAGAGATCTGTCTACACAGCCAGTGAAACCAGCCTAAAGAGCAAAAGGGAATTAATTCTCCAGCAAGATGATACACTAGATATAGTACAAGAGTTACTCTCCCTTCTCTGTGAAATCCCAGGGTAAAATAAACATATCCAGGCTTCCTAAAGTGGCTTGCTGCCTCCCCAACAATGGTTATTCATACTAGCCAAGTTATCTGTGTAACTTGACACTGCCTAGACAATTTTTTCATTTAAAAAAATCCTGAATGAAAATTTAATCTCTTCTTCCCATGTTGTTCTCTGTTTCATTTAAGGATTGGCACGCATTTTCACTGAAATTATTCTGAAAAGCAAAGTACACAGTACTTAATTTAGCATTTCATTAAAACTTGTGGATTAGCTCTGTCTACTTTTAAGTTTTTTATTTGGGTTACTCTAGAAGTTCTAGGGCCTGAGTGTAAATGCTATTGACTTTAGTAAGCATTTTGTGCACTGCACGTGGCTTCAGTAACTGTTGTGGGACTGCTACCCAAGTCCATCTTCACTCCAACACAAGACTTGAAGATTCCCCAGTTTGGAGAGGAAAAAACAGGCAGAGTCTTGCACTAAAGTACTTATGATACTGACTCCAGATGGGAAAACATTTTGAAATTATGGAGAGCCTGTTTCTACATCTTTGATCACACTGAGTAACTTCTTGCTCTACAGATGGTGCCAGTGACATCAGCAGTTCCTGCTGTACAGTCAGGTGCTAGAATATGAAATTGATATCGAAACCTGGCCCTAAGTACAGTTCTAGCACCTGAAGAAGACTATTCTTTTATGACACAAAAGGAAAAAAAATGTATAACTCCTGATAGTCACCATTCTTATATTTCTTTTGTTTTAATGTTATCACCAAAGGGAATATTTCAGCTTCTTCTTCTATTATACTTTTGTGATAGCTGCTCTAAATTTCACACTGCTCATGCAGTTATGAACAAGATAAATTTGAGTCATGGACTGAACCTAGAAGCTTGTAAATCAAAAGGCACCACAGGTACTCTGTGTTCTTGTTAGTCAGTCCCTAGGATTTAGATAGGAAAAAATTTTTAAAACATGACAATAATATACTGTTAAAGTTATTAGCTGGCCATAGTTTCCTAGATACAGAAGATTTCCTCCTTTTGCACAGCAGGTGCTTGCATGACTTATGCAGGCAAAGCTCAATTTTGTAAAGGTTAAATTTGATCAAATTGATTAAATACAGATTTTCCTTCCATTCTATCAGTATCAGGTTTATGCTTACTGGTTAGAAACCTGTTTCCCAAAAGCCATAGTCATTTCCTTACCTTACTGAATCTGATCATTAAGTATCTGCAGTATCAAATAAAGAAACAATCCTTTTATTTGTAAATCAAAAGTGCCTTAAGTAACCCCCATCAAAAATGTTTGTCTTCACCTGTGACAAAGATAATAAGTTTAAAAAAAATATTCCTCCCAGCCTGCTAGGTTTGCCACATCAGTTCTCAAACCAGATGAAATCATTACTTCAAAGAAAAGTACTTTTTCTTTTAACAAGTCAGAAGGACAAAGTTTCCAAAAGCATCACACACTGAGAGAAATAAATTGCTTTTGGCCGAAACTGAAAACATGAGTCTGGAATTGTCAAACGTGTAAAAATCACGCTAAGAACTATGTGTATGATTAGTAATGTTGATTTTTGACAGGGATTCTTATAGAGCTGAAGTTAAACACGTGCATGAGTTTTGCATATGACTGGGAAAAAGCTAGCCCTGTTTCTGAGGGACTGAAGGCATTAAATTCACATCTGAGGTATCTGGTAGCAGATAATGCTCAGCACCTTGTGGAAGTTACTTGTCCTAGGGGCAAGGCTGCTAATTTACACCTGGGCTGATGGCTGGTGGTGGGCAGGGTTTCAGTTCCTCACCATGAAAAACCTTTGCATCATCCAGGAATCATAATGGAATTTATTCAGGGTCATTAACTACACAGAGACAGCTGTGAGCACTAGTAAGATTTACTTAGCATGAGGATATAAAAATTAACCAATCTCCTTGATTACAGATACAAATCTGTGCTCTGAATCTGTACAGATCAATGCTAAATGAATCATTAATATTCTGTATGAAGCAGAAGAAGAAGTCGATGAGAGCTGATCCCGCTACCTTGTCATTACACTCCCTATTACCACAAGTTCATCCAAAATTGCAAATCATTACAGCTCCTCCAGCATCTGCCACACTCCACTACTGTCCCTGGAGCACTCAGAGAGTCAAATATGTTTACTAAAGCATAAAACTACTAGCACCACTCATCCATGGTTACACAGCCACATCTGAACATTACTTTAAAAGTGTCATAGACCTTATATTTATTGTTCTGAATAAACATTAGTCTCATGAGCAGAGAGGCACCAAAGGCTGCAGACCGGTAATTACTGGCAGGATAGGTACACTGCCATTAGCTGCAATGAAAGCCTGCCTGCCTTTCCATGTCAGTGCCTTTCAGCACCGAGAAACAGCTTCTTACATCAGACAGGAGAATTTAACTCCCTGCTTCTTTAGTCTTATGTACTTAGGCAACAAGACCATAATGTTGCTGGATGTTTGACTGGCTTTTGACACAAATTGCACCAGACATGGTACATGAGATAATTAGCAGTGCATTGGCTCTGTTTTTAATCCCAGCCTTTTAATGTAAGTCTCAAAAACTAATATTTGGACAACCTAAAATATCTCATGACATTTTCATTTTTGCAAAAACTGTAACCCCTCCTACAGTGCTGATAAGATCCTGATTTTTTTTTTTTTCAAAGAAATTTTGGAGGTTTAACCTTTTTTAGTGGTTAGTTTGATTTTAAAAGTTAAATATTTTAACAGTTTAAAAATAAACATTTCTATACAACTGGATTTTATGAAAATTCAACAAGCAGAAAAAAACCAAATACTAAGCTCTAGCATTGTAATTTTCTGTGAATAAAGATTCAATTGTGTCTTTGATATCAACATGCTATAAACATCAAGGCAATAGAAAATTGTTATTTATACTACCATATTTCTTATTAGAAGGGACAGGAATCTTTGCAAAGGGGCTTTCTTATAGTCTAATCTAAGTTCCCACATGTTCACCCCAGACACTAGAACATGCCAGTGCTCTCTGCACTCACTAGATAGCAGAGGTGTTTGTTCTGCAACACAACTTCCAACAACTTTGTGACCCACAGCATTTATGACTACCAAAAATTGGAGCTGCCTCTACTGCTGTTCAAAAATTAAGTGTTGAACTAACTCCAGTCTTTCACTGGTGTGCTGCAGTAACTGAGAGGGAGAAGAAAAATAGCAAAACCATGATTTTCCACTATTTTTCTGGCAGCCCCCAAACCAAAAGCTAATGTGTGTTTTGGCAGAGTAAAACTTCGAGACTGCTGGGAGTTGGGATTATTCTGGTTTACATCAGCTACTGGCCTCACCCAAGGCCTTTGGCACTGTCCTCTGGGGGCTGGGTTTGCCAGGCTGAGGGGCTGGAACACCCCTTGCCTCTCCCCACCGTGCTGTGCTGCAAAAGCCCGGATGGAAACGGGGCTGGAGGCTCCACAGGCTGACAGGAATCGGGGCAATGTGCCATCAGGCTTTTTGTAACTCGTGTCCCAGCCTCACAGAAGGCAATAGGCAGCCTTTTTTTTCCTTCAGCAAAAAAATCTGCCTTTATGTGTTGCTCATATTCAGCTCACAATCAGATGCTATGCAGATCAGTGCCCAAAATATCAATCCAGCCAAATGTTTGCCAGAGCTTTAGGGAAACCTTACGGTCTCAGAACTATTTGCATTCTGAGTTGAATGTGCTTTAATTTAGATCTACTGGCATCTGCTATGTTTTCACAATCTTTTAGATGGGTTACTTGGATTATTAGCAAGTAACAACTGTGATTTGACTTTTTTTTTTTTTTAGTTTTCCTTCCCTCTAATATGGAAAGACAGCAGACTATGAAACTCTGCAAAAAATTGTTCCATCCTGTTCATTTGATTTGACATCTTGGGGTTTTTTTTCAGTTTCAGGTTTACTTTCTAGTGTCCACCCATGCCTTAGAACAATGTCATTTGAGTGCCACACAGATACCTCTTAAATTATATTCCAGTTGTATTTGATCTTTAACCTGTGTTGACACCTTTGCTTCCCTGTCTCTCTTCACCTCCTTAGTCACTTACTGCCTTTTCTCCCAAAACCAGAAGCAAATTGTTCTGCAAAAGACATTTCACTGATACATCCTCCTTGCTCTACACCTTTTATTCCCTGAGCCTTTCATTAGCAGATGCCAATTTCTCCTATTTATTAACTGGCACCTGTGAAACTGCTGGATTTTCTCTTTTTCTCTGCAGACCTGTCCTTCAGATCTGCGTGGGCAGACCAGGCTGGGAAGAGAGGTGATGGCAAAAACAGTCCTGGGGAATTGCATTCAGCTATGAAAGCAGCAGGCAGCAGCTGTGGTCCTTGAGCAACAAAAAGCTTAAAACATTCACCTTTTTAATTTATCTAATAAAAATGGATGATACTGGTGTGGGGTGGATTCTAGCTGCTTTAGGCTGGTGTTTGCACGAGCAACAACTCAAGGATCCTCAGGAGTCCTTGCTTAAGAGAGTGCTGATTCTCCCTCTGGTTTGCTTTCCAATACTTGGGAAGCACTAATGAGTGTTCTAAATCAAAGACCATCTCAAATATTAATGATGTTTCAGTGTGCCTCCTATTTAACGTAAAGCAGCACATAGCACTTTTCAGCTGGTTTTATTTTTTTCAATAGATTTTGCACTCTAAGTGGCATTGGCAGGAGACCTCCGAGTGGCATTAACATATTAAGGGAGCTTAGTTCCCTGCCTGCCTGCATCCCAGCCACCCAATGAGGAGCAGTTATGGTCGAGCTCGTGGAAATTCCTTTCAGGAACAGTTTCATATGCAAACACCTTTTATGCCCTTTGGTTTAGCACGTCTCTTTATTATATTTTTACAGGGATGGGCTGTCGGAAGAGACGTATCACATCCCATTGTTTATATACAATGCCATTACACAGACTTCATGTTTAGCTGCAGCTCATTGGGGCTGTTTTCCTTTTGGGGGGTAGTTTGTGCCAAAATGAGAGGAAATAGCATTTCCTCTGAGAGTAATGAGCAGCTGGTGCTTTTGCCCTGGTGTTTATGGGATGTAATAGGCACGGTGGCACATTTGGAACTGGTTGGAGAGAAAACTAAATGCTGCTTTCTTTTATCTTTATCACCCCCTCTCCCAAGAAGGCTTTTCAGTTTCTATGGTTCATACCAATTTTAGAAAAGGCAATAAAAATAAAACCGCAGCGCTTTGCCACGATGCAGTCAGATATTACAATGTATGCTTGGTAGAGATGGACTGTTTTTATCTCCTGGAACCATAAAAACTGAGACAATAAAATATTTTTAAAACTTCTCCAAATAGTTCTTGGAAGAATTAAAGCAAAGGGAGCACATCTGGAAATCATATTTGGAGAAGAACCAGTGAATTTGCCAAAACTCGTACATCTGCACTTGTGGCCATTGTTTGACCTGAACTTCCATATTCGTGGCTGCCATTCTCATACCAGGAAACTTTAAGTTTCAGAACAACAGAAGAGCTCTAAAAGTACTAATTTCTCCTCCATAACATTTACCAGTTCTTCAACCAGTGTAAATTGGTACAGGTCCATTAACTGTGCTGGTGCTATGCAACTCTCTGAAAACAACACAAACCCATTGAAACAGAACCAGGATCTGCTCCTTTGTTCACAGCACTTCAGATTGACTGATTAGACCATTATGGATTGTGAATAGAGGTGGCAAACACTGTTCCACAGATAATGTCCTCTTCATCAGCCATACTAATTGGTATTTGTGGTGATCTCATAAACACTGCATAAACTAATGATCCACACTTGATAGCATTTCAGTAGCCAAAAAGTATTTGATTGTGTTGATATAATGCAGTGAAACACATAATTATCTACCCTTCTGGTAACAGTGCTCTTTACATGGATCACCATTAATATGGCGTTATGTCATCCTCAAGTAGTGATGTCACACTAGTGATTTTAAAAATGAGTCTGTGGCAAGCAAGGGGCAGCACTCTTCCAAGATGGTTACATAAAGAGACTTTAGAAGGTTGCTACTTAGGGATTATTCAGCTAATAAGTCTAAACACACGCTTATGGAATTATTTTTTAAACAGTTCAAGGTTGCATAAAGCTTTAAAAATGGTTATTTACTCAGTATTGTCTAAAATTTTCCACCTAAATACAGATTTGGACATCATATATAATTAACTTTAGTTTCCCTCAGCCTCATAATCCATTTACCTTGACTCTTTCATTGCAGGATGCAACAGCCAGCCTTCAAAAAACTCTGCAGCTGGAGAGCTATGGGAAAAACTTCCTCATTCAATGCAAGAAGAGTGTACAGGACCATATTTACAGCCAGATATCTCAACTGTATTCGGATGGTGCAGGAATATTTTGTGCCCAGTTTGCTGAAAAGAGGCTACAGTGTTATTTGCATTTTTCTGGGTTATGACCATTACATAAATTTCCAGAAGAGACCAGTTGTGCTCAAACCTGATCTCATCTACTTCACTGTTCTTGGAGTAAAGCAGCTCCAGAGCTCCTCTTGCTTGCAGCAAGAAATGTATCTTTGGAAAAGCATCCCAGAGAAAAATGCAGCACATGAGGCTTCTGGTCCCCAGACCACATGGTTAAATAGCACTCAGGAATCAAAGCAGACAAGCAACTACTACAAACATTTGTACAGTCCCTCTGAGACTGCAGAGAAGTTTTCTAACATTAGCAACCTCCTTAGGAGAGTTTCTGCTTCATAAATGCTTTTCACACGATTCTGCCCCTTCCCCTCAGCTCTTTCCATTTAGTGACTCCTTGTTCTCCTGTTCAGGAGCTCTAAGGTGGTGCTTCCTTGGCCACAAGGTTTGCATTACCTGACACAGGACTAAGAGGATCTGACAGCAGATTTTAAGTGTTGGTAATTCATATGGAATATTATTCAATTTAGCTGATGGAAACCTTCAAATTCCCACTTTGTGTCACTAAAATCTACATCTTAACAGCATGGTTAGTGGGTTTGCTTGTTCCACCCATCATTAGTTCATGTTTGACATGAACTTCAGCTTCAGTGGGATAAGATGGGGTAAAGGCTTATGAAGCTATTGAAAAAAACTACTGAGCAAATCCTACTACCAGTAACCTGTGCAAGCTTTCCCTGGTCAGGAACAGATCATCTTACAGTAAAGACATAGCAATTTATCCTCTTTTTGGAGTAAGAATATGGCACACCTCCCAGCCTCTGCCACTTTGCTCCATTTAAGGTAGAGTTTTTTTTATTATAGTAAATCTGGAGCCTTAGTTTACATATAATAAATCACCCTTACCTGCTGCATGGACCACTCAGCAAGTGGTAGGATCTAGCAGGTTGTCCTGGGAGAACCTGCATCAGTATTCTCATGAATATAGGGTAGTGGATTTGAGCTCTGAGCCCAGGATTAAAGTGTGCAGCCATATTTCAAACTCCACCTTTGGGCTGCTCTGGTCTGGTACCTGTCCTGCTTTATCCCCTCTGCCCAGGGGCCCAGCTGTCTGGGACCCACACCATGGTTCCGACCAGGCACACCAGAGACTCTCATATATCTCACAGAAAGCACTGAGAAAACTCATTTTTAGCCTGGTAGGGTGTTGATCCTGACTATCTTTTGTGTGTGTTTTACACTTTGGAGTTTTGCTTATCCTGCTAATGGAATTTCTGTGCTTATGGGATAAGCCACCACCAGAGGAGGCTTGCACAGCCACCAGATTGCTGTGAGGTGCACAGCAGATCTGACCCAAAACCACCAAAGACCATTTCAGCTGCCTGGGGTTAGTGGAGCACAGGAGCATCTCACAAGCCTGGTCCCAGCCTTGCCAAAACAGCTGAAGAAGGAGGTTCATAAGCTGAAGTTGTTCAAAACGTGATCTTTTACTTAGTGTGTGGAGAGATCTACGAAACACTTTCCACTGTGGTGTACATGGAAGGGCAGCCCTGATAGAAGCTGTGTTTATTGTATCCAAAATTCCTCAAATAGTTGTCAGTCAGTTGGCTGCCACCCCATAGCAGGCACAGCACAGGTCTGTGTTCCCAGCAACACTTCAGCAAATGTCTCCACTGATTGTACACACAGTTCCACAGACAATGACAAGCCAAGTCCCAGTAACTCCCAAGAAGGCTCCCAAAAGGCACATACTGATCAGCTCATTTCTGTTCCATTGCAACTCTTTTTGAAACCAAAAATAACCTTTCCCCTGGTTCACCAGCCGTAAACCCACTGGAATATTCTAGAGTGAGTCAATCAGTTTGTCATGGCAAGACTGCACAGATCAGTAAGAAGTGATATTTTATAATTGCACATAAAAGGACTGGAATGATCTTTTGCATCTTTATTTACTTCTATTAGAAAATGTCTTGGCAGATTTAGCCATTAACATTTTCTGCTTTCTCAAGGAAAAGATAATTTATCCTCTTAAGGATATTAGACTCCTGTGTATTGTTTTTCCCCATTTGGTATCCTTGATTCCCCCTTCTGAACACTTGAGTGCTTGCAATCAGCACACAATGACACTTACTAATAACAACTGAACTACAACACCCCCCCATAATGTTGTTGTAATACCATATATAACACCATAGAACACCAGCAATGTGGAGCAGCTTCACTGTGCAGAGATTTGAGTCTCTCCACACCTACATCTGTTTTCTTTTCCCCCTGGTACATCTGCTCTGGAGCATGACCCCCACTGAGCACAATGAGACCCAAAATCATGTCTTTTGCTGTAATTCTGAGCCCCAATTCAAATTCTGAGGCTTGGCTTTAATTTCTCAGAATCTGACAGATGCTGGATCGACACAGCAGCGCACAGAAAGATCTGTGTCATGTTCTGCCCCCTTTGTTATGCTTATTATATTCCACTGGAGAGGTGGCCAACAAACAAATCCTGTAGCACACCTTCTTGTTACATTATATGCCACATTACCAGCAACAAGAGAAATATATGAGACACATATGGGGAAGGGGAGAAGGAATGTTATAGGGCTAATCTGTATAACAGACTGCTAAATTTCAGTGCTGCTTTATTTTCTTTAAACAGTAACAGATAGAAAAACATTCTCTGATGAAATTAGCCTTTTTGTCCTGCTGAATTTTGTTCTTATTAGTAACAGGCACACACATAAACACATAAAGACTGGAGCAGCTGCTTCATTGCTTACAAGACCTCAAGTCTTGGGCATTCCCGGGGTCCTTGAGCTCTGCAATTCCTTTTTCTCTGTACCTCACCAAAGCACAAGAAAGTCCAAGAAAATGTCACTTGTAGCCCCCTCTCTCCTCAGAGAAGAGGAGGAAGAGAAATACATAAATCCTAATCCATCAGAGGGAGGACCGTACATGCATGCCAATAATTTTTCTTCTCTATTTAATTCTACAGGTCTATTTAATAACCCCTGAATTCCTCCACTGACATCTTCCTTTTAAGTTCTGTAGGCTGTTCCATAAGAGAGAGATAATACAGTCCTCAGTGTGCTTCTTTTAGGATGGTGATTGTCCACGTGTATAACTACAAATAAGCGTATGGTAGTTCAGCTCTGTTTCTAGGTCCTAGGACACAGCATCATTTATTCTGGATAGTCTTTCCATTTTTATCCAATTGTTACTTTCTTATTAACAATTAAATTAAAATTACCGAGAAAGAATCATATTTGAGCAACTAATGGGTTTACACTGACAAATAATAATGCTGCCACTGCCACAGCATTATAAAGCATTATTTATTGGACAAAGAACAGTTCAGAAGTTTGGTGGTACTGCATCAGCCACTCACTGTCAGCCACTGCAGCAGAGAGCCCGGTTTTCTGAGACATTACAGCTTCGGGAGCTATTTAAACTCATTTATATTGTGTAAAATAAACATCATCTGTGTGAATGGTGAGTGTGAAATGTTAGAGATTTACACCTACTTCATGGTTATGCTGTACTCCTTTAAGTAATTATAGAGACCAACAAAACTGGCTAGACAGTATTCTTATGGTTAACATTTGTAGAGGGGAAGCCTCGAAGCCCGATTTCCCCTCGCCTTCTCAACCACTGAAAAGGAATTCAAAGTAGAAATAAAATACTGCCAACCTCATCTGAAACTGATGTAAGAGACAGCTTTGCTCTGATGTAAATGAGATTAAGCCCAAAGGAGTAGAAAACTCACAGAGAATTTACGGATCTCACCTATTTTCTTCTTTTTATTTCTGAAAACGAGGTTGCAGTAGTAACTAAGCCTACAGCAGTCTCAAAGCTTTCTCTTCGGTCCCTAGTATGTACATAATTGTTAACAGCTCTGTGTCAGCTTCTCTCCATGAGGGTTACAGAGGAAATTGCAGAGTTCCACCCTCAGATCCACTCTTGCACTGATTTTTGACAGTAAGGGCTCAAGTGTGCTCCAGCTCTCCCCCCTGCAGCCACAGATTTCATGACTGATCAGGTCACCTGCTTAACTCTGCTCCAGAGTCCAAATTAGAATGTTTGGACTTGCAGTTCCAAATTATGTGTCTAGTATATTCCAGTTCAGTTAAAGTTCAGGAACCTAAATCATTTCTTTAGCCTGACCTGGTTGTCATCCTCCACCTATAGCCATCAGTTCACTGGTCACCTAAAGCAAAGGTAAATCCACTTTTCTTTCAAGCTGAGTTTTTCAATCTTTTAATTGGTGTCCAGTTTAGATCACAGTGAACAGGGAGAATAATGAATAAATCATTTTTCTTCCTCCATGCTTCATCTGATCTTCCCTGCTGGCCACTGCTCTCTTCACTGTACTATTGGAGCAAATGCACTTCAACTTTGTGTAGATGTCAGAGAAGACGACCCACGTGTTCTGTAGCTAGTGTGTACGTAGCATGTTGTCACCAAAACATCTGTCTGATGACTCAGAGTAAAAGTGGTTCTGTTTGTTGTTTGTCAAAGAGAGAGCAGTGCTGCTTTGATGTTCTAGCATTCATCAGAGCACCAGACACGCATGACAGAGACAACGGCAAGCAGCACAATTTGGTTTCACTCCATACATTTTAGGGTTTTTTCCAAGGTTAAAAAGAAAAACCCCCAAAAAATCTCCCCAGTCTAATTCTCTAAGCAGTGAACATGATTGTGGCGCCTCTTAAAAAAATAAAATAAATAAATAAAAAAATAAAAATAGTCCTTCCCCTTTCCTCAAAGTACAGACCACCCATATACTTTGTCATCTAATCTTGCCAAAAATGACGACGGCGGGATCTGCCCATTTACGCACAGGAAATAAACTGTTGAAATTTGACTTTTCTAAACACATGATTTTCAAATTATCACAAGTGAGCTTTTCAAAATATAAAGCAAAATCATTAGCAGAATGCTAAAAGGGCCACAAGAGGATTTTATTTTTGTTGTATCAAAGTCTTCAGATGGCATTCACAGATGACTAGTGAATTCACTATTCTCAGTTCCCAGCTTCACACACTTTTAAGAAACGTAATTTTCTGCAGCTGGTTGCACATAGCATTCTTTGAAAATTAGGAGCCTTTCAGGTGTTTCAACACGAGCCTCCAGAGATTAGGCACCAAATCATATTTGTCAGTCTACAAAGCATAACACTGAAAGTCCAGCTCAAGTCATCTCTGATCCAGATGAGCTGCAAAGCTCCCACCAATCACTCAGGAGGGCAGCAGGGCCACGATGCCAGAGAACGTGGGGGCCTGGGGACAGACGACTCAGGGAACACTTTTGGGTCCATGCCCAAGCAGATTAGGGCAAAGAGCCTCCTGCTACTTAAGCATGGAGATACAGCTTCCAGGGAGGAGACAGGACCAGCCAGGAGCAAAGCTTGCCGAAGACAGTTCCTAACAGCCAGCTCAGAAATCATCTTGTGATTTAACAACCACTTTTGCTGAAATGTGCTCCAGCAGAGTCCTGCAGCTAGTTATGTTATAATGGAAAGAGCCTGTAGCCAGTTGGTAATCCAACTGCCTGAGAGGAGCAGAAATTAAAGGGGATAAAGCCACTACACCCAATGTGCCAGCTCAGACTCACCCCTCACGAAGGCAGAGCACAGAGCACACTCTTCCTACAATGCAGCAGACAGGTCTCCTTGCTCCAGCAACAGGCAAAAGCTAACCCTCCAGACTGCAGAGTCAGCTAAATTAAAATGTCATCCTCCTGCAATAGAGTGTTACTGCAGTCATAGTCTGCTCATCATCTCTATGACGAGTTTTTACTGCTGTTTGTGCAATAACATCCCATCTTGAAATGGTGTTTGTTAAACTTGCACCGTATTTCATTAGCTCCTGCCATTTCCCATCACAATCTCTTTGAATTGCAGAATGTTATTCAATTCAGTTACTATTTGGATTTCTTCCAGAGCTGTATGGCTCTGAGAACAGCACACAAAATAACAACATTGGCTTGTATTATTTTCAACAGCTCCCTTTGTTGTTTTCTGATGATGATAAATGTGTGGTAAAATAGCAGAGAATGTAATCAACAGTGCTGATTTTGTATTCACCTATATTACACTCTATTATGTCCTTTGCAGTTTCAGTAGTCTGTGCCCTTTTATATTCCTAACACTGCAGTTGCTGCTATTAAAAGGGCAATTTTTTTTCTCACCAAAACTAAAGTGAAAGTAGAAAACTTCTAAGTAAGTCTGGAGCACAACAGAGAACAAATTTAGCCCTCATTTTCCTCTGAAAATTTCAACAGTTCCTGAAAAACACCAAAGAAATGAGAGGTAAAATAAAAAGATAAAGTACTCGAGTAAGTTTGACAGTGAATGATTTCTTAGCACACAGAGCAACACAAACCTTAAAAATGGAAGGTTTCTTTGTGTGCCTATGACATTGTATCTTAGGCTGAGCAGCTATGCCAGCTCCAGCTTATCATTCGAGGTTTAAAGAAATCCCTCATCACTTGAATCATCACTCTGAAGGTTTCTGTGTGATTCATCAGTACAACAACATATCCAACATCTTTGCAAGGCCATGGTACGTGGAACCAGCCAAACAGCTTACATGGGGAATGGGGCTGTATCAAAGGGTTTGACATTGTACTAAAATCACTCTCTGGCTTTACATGCAGGATCCATATATTTCTTTTGTTCATGTAAAGGTCTGACAAAACCTTATGGCAGTTCTGCAGTAGGTGTAAGACTGAAATCCTGTCCCTAATTAATCTATTAAGAACATACATTTATTTTAATTTTAGCCCCAGCTTGTCTTCCTTTTTCTGCCTGTAGCTTAGAAACTCAAATCTGTTACTGTGAAATCAAACAATTTAGAGACTGAAGTTACAAATTTTTTATTTCCCAATTTAATATAAGGAGGAACACTTAAAAAACCCCTGTGCCACGTCAGTTTTGGCAGGACTGTGCTGCTGAGCCCATTGTCTGGGGCTGGGTTTTGTGCAGTGCCACGCTGCAAGAGCGTGGGCTGCGAGGGCTGTATTTTATAGCAACTTCTCTAGACCAGCTGCAGAGAAAAAAATCAGCAATAAAATTCAAATGATGTTTGTCATAAGCTTCTGCTCTTTCATCGCTACATTTGTGTACATGAAATGTAATATACTAGTGAGAATGTCCCCTGACATGGAGCTGATTTTTATATCCTTTAAATTTACCACTAGCTTTACAGATGCTGCAATCTCTTTTATTCCAGTTCTAGCAATTATAACGTAATCTGTGCTAACACTGCAGATTACTAGGGCAATTTTGAAGATAAATGATCACATCTCCATTTCCATCTGCTGGTCCAATCAGGAAAATGGTGAGAATAAAACCTACCCCTTATATTGGTGCATTTTGGTGCTTGTCTGGCAGTCTACTCAGTCAACTGTGCTGGGCCACCTAAAGAACAATTCCCATGGAGATATGAAGAAGGCACCCAATTCCCCACCGGCTCACATCTCAATTTTACAGCTATACAAAGGTTCAAGCATCTCCATCAGCAGGTGTACTCCTGGACATGAGTGATGTATAGCTTTTTTGTGTTTAATAGAAGGTTTTTCTAGATGTAAATTTGGCACATTTCTGTCCCTACAGCTGCCATAATGACAAGTTCTGGTCAGAGTCCTTAGACAAGCCACTGCTATACAGCAAGGGCACTCCTCTTTCATCTGGTTTTGTTGCTCTAAATTGTATCCAGGCACCAGTTTGCAATAGATGGGTGCTGATAAAGAAAAACCAAAAGAAAACCAAACACATTCAGAACATGCTTAGATGACAGTTGATTTTAGAGCACAAACTAAACAAACAAAAGAAACAGTTCTCTCTGCCAAACCAGACAGACTTCTCTCTGCTTTTCTCCTCCCCCTCTCTCTCTAAAAAAGCCTGTCTGAAGAAGATTTTTCAAGAAAATTAGGTTTGCAAATCTCCTGAATATGATGGTATCAGGTCATGCATAACTGTTCAGACATTTCTTATATCATCAGGTGCAAGGTTTCATACCCTTGTGTTTCAATTCAGTGATTAGAAAACAAAAATATTTGGGGGATAAGCAAACTAGAAGAACAATGCAACTGTATTTTCAAGGGAATTATTTGCAGCACATTTCTACTAGTAATTATTTTTTGTTCTGGTTTGCAGCGCTTCTGCTTCTGGCATCTCATCTCCTTCACAGCAGCCAGCAATTGAATTAGAATCGTTGCTGAACAGCAAGAAAATCTGTCATAGAAGTCATGTTGACAGACAACTTTGTTCTCTTCTCATTTCTATTTTCCCTTTATTGTGTTTACATCTGAAAAGTCCACACCTAGAAGTGAGCAGAAGCAGACACAAATCATAATTGTCTAGCCCCTTCCTCCTTTGTCCTGCTTTAGTCTTTAGCAGAGCCTGCATTTCGGGGGGAAAGAACCAGCCGGTCTTTACTACCCACAGTGTCTGGCAGCACGTCAGAACCCTACCTTTCCTCCAGCACACTGCAGGAGTGGTGCACGTCTCCCATTATCATCCTGAATGACTAACAGGAGCCAGAGAGGATTGAAATCTTCCTGCACACGTTCTGGATGTCACTGGTTTTGTGCATGGCTCAGTGTGACATCACAGAGCCAACAGCACCCCGTCCATGGGCCCATCACTTAAAGGCCAATCCATCAAAGCTGCCTTTCTCAGAAAACCACTGCAAATAACGTGTGGTGAGGGGGGTGGGTTGGGGTTTTTTGGTTTTTTTTTCCCCCTTGGACAAGCCCAATGTTTTACTACATAACTCGTTGTTTATATCATTGTTTATATCATTACCTGTGCCTTCACTGACACAGCAGCCATGGAGCTCTCTGTAAAACTGACTGGCAATAAAAGCTGGTAAAAGGGGGTTCTCCCCCATGACATTGTATATTCTAAGGTTATAAAAACATTGAAAGTTCTAAGAGTGAGAGAAATTAAGACAGAAGTAGTGAAATAAACACATCTCCTCCTCTTTCAAACTCCAAAACGTGCATGCTACCAAAGATTACCTGCAGACAGAAACAACCTTCAGGAGCCAATTGGCAGAATAAAACTGCACACAGCAAATTTGACGCAGCTCATATCTTCCAGAGACAGAATACTTGCAGATAAAACACCTCCCTTCAAAATTAAAGAGGAAAGAGCTGTTTCTGCAGAAATCAACACATCCTGTTTGCTCCGTAAAGCACATGTGTGGAGGACCACTCAGCAATCTCTCTGACTGAAGCCAACTTATAATTAATTCACCAGTCTTTTAATCTGTGGCACCTCAGATAAAAGTGTTGCTGTTGAACAAGCTGCAAATCCCTTTGCAGCAAGAATGGATCTGTCTCACAATGACATCCCACAGCTTCTTCCAGGAAAGCAAACGTTTGTGAGTTGGTGACTTGTTTTGACATGCAGTGTGGTACAGATCATACAGTGGACCAAACTTCACAGCCCTGCACGTCTGAATAATTCAGGGTTACACTCTCAGAGGCAGAAATGAGCTCTGACGTCACCCATGCCAAAGGATGAACACCACCACGCCAAAACACTGCCCTTGTGTTGTGGCTGCTTTTGGGGAGTTTCCTTCCCATTTCTGAGCCTCCACAGAACAAAGAGAGCTGCCATAGAGTTATGTTAGAAAAGGAATAAAGACAACATTCTTCCTGTTCTTCTGCACCCATAGAAAACACTTCACAGCTAGACCTGGTTTATTAAAGAGGGATCTGAAAGCCAAGCCAAAATGCTGGCAAACTCGTGGAGCCAAATAAACCTAGGCAGTCCTTGTAAGTGAAAAGCATCCTCATGGATCTGTGGTGACAATTCTTTGGACAAGTTCATTCAGATTTGTTTTTGCTGTAGTATCCCACATCTTCCAGCTCTCTGGCTTGTTTGCACAAGCTTTGCAGATACAGGACCTGCACAGTGTCAATTGAAAACAAATACTTGTTCTTAAAGCAGAAGCCATGTTCTCTGCCTCCAGGACAAACTTCTCCCTTTGCACATATTCCTGATAACTTTCATAACATATTTACATTTCTATACTCAGAAGTCAAAAAAGAGATAAAACATGACAGTCAAGCGCAACTCATAATTTATCCTCTTGCATGAAAACAATGAAAGACCAAATGCTGAAAACTGGAAGATGTCATATTGATATTTCACTCCTTTGTGCAGCATGTGTTCTTTCCTCAGGAGAAAGCAAGATTCACTGTGAAGGGGAATATTTTTGTCCTTCAAGACACGTAGTCAAATGCAGAAAGACATTTTCTTTCTTGTGACAGTGACACCTTCTCAGAACACACCAACTGAATTTTCTTTGAATACACATAATTTTTATATACTCCCATGATATATCAGGCCCATTACTGACACAGTTACTGATATCATGGGTAGCTTTAGACTAAATTTCAGCACGACGATAACCACTAGTCTTACCAATAGGTCAGATCACATGGAAAAAGGAATGACATGGACTTTGAGGATGTGGTCAAGCTTAATCACATTAATGTCAACTCTTAGGACAAGCTTTAAAGCCAGAACTCTCTGATACCTGGAACTTTCCTGTTTTACTGTCCCAACTCACACGCTTTAGAGGGATGCACTGTGTGCAGTGTCCACTTCTGCACGTCTCTATAGATACAGATCACTCCAATTTAAGCAGAAACAAGACAGATGCAGAATTTCATGGGTTCATAGATCTGTTCGTGTACAAATAGACTAGACTGCACAGATGTCATTTTAGAGAAACAGTATGTTACTGTGCAACTATTTTGAAACAACAAAAGCAAATGTTCTCTCACTCAACAAAATACTTGGCGTGAAGAGTGGTTGTGGAAAGCCATTTGTGTAGGTAATTTACTGTTTGATAAAAGTGAAATTGTGAATAATTGTATTCATTGAAATCTCAACAAGAACCAAACAAAAATATTTTTTGCTTTTTAACTAAGCTTGACATTCAGCTCACACACAAAACTAAAAAGGGGTTGTATGTATGCATGGGTGCATACCATCACTTGAGATGTTATTGTGATGAGGAGAAATTATCTATTACTACAGAAAATAATTCTCATTACCTTGTCAAAGCCTTTCAGCTGGATGTTTTTGCCTTGAAACTTTACAAATGACTATGTGGAAGAAGAAATCTCATTCACCTCTAAAATCCCATGACATCAGCACGCCACACAAATTTTAATAATGCTAAAGTGATCTGTCCCTTTCCCTTTTAAGTCACAACATGGAAAAGAGTTGCCAGATGAGCATTAAACAGGTTTGCATTCACATGCCATTTTTTTCCATTTGGCTTTGTTTAACACATGTCAATGTCTTTAAAATGCAGAGAAACCACTGCTAAGAAATAACTGGCCCGTGGGGCTGGAAAGGTGATCTGGAGGTTTGCCCTGCTGGGTCACTTGCTGTGTGTCCGGCTTACGTCTCTGGTTGACAGTAAATTAAAGTTACTGCCATCTGACAGGTGTGCAGCAGCCTGTGTAAAATGAGTTGGTGAGTCAAGCGCTGCTGTTGGTGGGCAGGTGCCAGAGACTCCCCTCCAGCCCCAGGAGAGAGCTCAGGAACGGCCCAGACACAGAGCAGGGGCTGCACTTTCCCTCTTACAGGTGGTCCTTCCACTTCACGCTCAGAGCACGTGGGCAGGATGGCAGGGGAAGGTGCAGGACCTCACTCCGTGTGTGGCACTACTAAATAAGCACTTCCACTTTCCCTGACAGCAGCTGGCTGTGTGCTATCAGTTAAGAACTCAGCATCTGAACTAAAATATGAAAATTGGGGAAGAAAAAAAAAAACATCAACCGGCCGATATGTAAATGTTACACATCATCCCGATCATCTTAACATAAAAATATGGATAAAAATCTAGATCAGTGATTAATTGTGGGAGACCATCATGCCTGGTTTCCTTCAGTACTGAAGTGGCAAACAGCTCCTCACTGTAAGGAGTCCAGAGACAGCTTTCTGCGTGCTCTCTGTGGGAAGCTGGATGCCTTCAAAGGAGTCAGAAGGGAAAAACACGGGAGGCATTCTGGCTCTGCTCCTCTCTCTGCTGTGGCCAGCAGCACCAGGAGGACTTGTTTGTAGGAAAAGAAAAGTAATCCCAAAGTGATCAGATGAAAAACAGCACAAACATGCAAATGAGAAAAAGAGCAGTTAAAAAGGGGGAAAATGTTGACTTCTTCAAGCTCCCAGAAATCCACACCTGATATTATAACATCATTGTAGAAATAAGTGATGTATCCTCAGCTGGAATTATTTGCTTTGTCCCCTTTTATTTTTATTAAAAATATAGAAAGCATTTACCTTAATGTAAGACCCAGGGAACATTAAATCACCACAAAATAAGAAACTGTTTGCAAAGTCAGTGCTGACATTATGAAAAAGAATGAGAAAAATCCAGAGAAGTAAATATGGTAATGATAACACTTTCAGGTTCATGGGAAAGTAAAGATTAAAAAAGGGAATCAAACTGATGCTTCAGAAAAATCTGGAGGTAACTGGGAAAACAACAGTATTTCACCATGGGCAGGTCACATGAGTGGTTATTGAGACAGAGTATAGAAAGGTCAGAAAACACTGGCACAGAAGTTGACTTTATTAGGTGCTCATAAAGTAGGGAAAAAATAAAATCTGCTTTATGCCAAACTGATACGTCTTTCTTGACTGAAATAAATTGGTTTATTTTAAGATTGCTCTTATATCTGTAGTTTTTAAACTTTCCTTTAGTCTGATTTAGTTTATAATAATCAGTAGAAACAACTATGTTAAGAATCAAACTAAGTAATATGCAAAGAGTCCAACTAGCCCATAGCAGTCAGAATTTATGGAGTTTGTCTCATCTTTGCCAACATCTCTGCTTTGCTCAAAATAATTACTCAACTGTTTAGAACATAAGTTTATGATGATGGAGAGGTCATAAGTTTGCATACATTTTATTTCTAGAAACTGGCAGGTACAGGACACCAGGTTACAGAGGCTCATTTGTCCTGCCCACTGTGTCAATGTCTATGCTTTCTCCAAAATTATCATCTTCCTAGAATTTCTGACACATATAAATCTATTTCTTTTCCTTCTAGTGCTTTCTCAAAGGTATTTTCTTCCTGCGTTTTTATGCTCTGTCTTTTGTGGTGTGGAAGCTGAGCAAGGTCAATTGCTGTGCTCAGAGTTTCAGTAATCTTACTCTCCAAGGCATCTTTCTTAAACTCTAATCTTTACTGTTCCACTTCTCAGGCAGTGGCCATTGAGCACCACAAGCAGAATTAGGTAATCTTATCTAATTGTGTTCTTTCTGACTGTTGTTTAAACAAGGAAAGCCTTTCAGTTGTTGTGGAAAGTATTAACAGCAGACCTTTCCTGACCTTCTGGAGCCATTGGGGAAAACTTGACATTACACAGAAGCTTACTCAAACAAGCTGTAATTAAGTTGAGAGTAGAGTGACACCACTTACAAGGGAAAACTAAGTGTGGCCATTTAGTCCAAAAATTACTTAAGGACTCCCGGGAGCACAAAAGTTTATCTCTGCTGAAATAATTATGTTTTGCCATTAGATGAAGAGAGAGTACAAATGGAATATGCATGTTCTTTTCAACATCACTACCCTTAGCTGCTCTGCCAAAACTGGAAGGGGCAGTGGAAAGACCTTTCAGACCGATGTTTTGCATTCAATTAGGTAGAAAGTTCTGCTTTGCCTTTAAATAATCTGCCAATCATTCACAAGGGAGAGAACAAATTCTGACTGCTGCTACACAACCAAAAGTCCCAAGGACTGACTGAAGTATAGAGGCTTTGGCCTTCTGATGCTCAGGACAGCATAATGCTTTACTTCTGGCTTACAACATTAGTCCCTTCTCTAATCCCTCCTTCCACCTCTCCCACTATTTTACTTTCACATTTCACACCAAATAGTTGTCTGTTAGTTTTCATCTGGAGTTAAAATGTACATTCAAAAAAATTGTGTGGGTCACAGCTAAGAATAATGTCAAAATTACAACAGTCCTGTCTAAAATATTGAGCATTTATGTTTGTGTGGAGGTTGTTTAGGAAATGCCTCATACTCCTCTTTATATTTACGTACTCCTCCATATATTTACAAAATATTCTTAATATTCTCAAAACTCAAACACAAAATTGTTCCCAAAATACATACTGTAATCTCTTTATCTATTCTAGCTCTCTCTGAAATATCAAATGAGGTACTTCTTGGAAAAGAACTGGCATCAAATTCAGGGAGCCAAAATCCTCCCTGTCCCTTACTGAATCCATGGCATCAGCTTCTCAGGTGGTTTCATTGGACCAGACACAATCTCTCCATTCAGGGCAGCAGGAACCAGCCATGCTACCCAACTGTCCTGGTCTTTTTTTAACATTCTTCTCAAAGCCTTCTGCTTTGCCAGTCATGCCAGCTCTCATGCCCCTTTCATCTCCTTCCCAAAGGCCTCCTTCTGCCAATCCTCATGCATGAAAATGATTTCAAATTTATTCGCCTTCAAAATTTTTAAATTATTCCTGGAAAAACTCACTCCTTCAGTACTGTTCATAAAATTCTAGAATGCAGTCTTGAAATATCTTTTTTTATCTACTCCTTATCTCTAAATATACACCCGAAACTAGACTTCCAGAAGCTGTAGCTAAATAAAGTCTGATGAGAATCAAAGGTAGATAAAGTCCTGTAACTAAGGACTATTTTAATGCCCATATACATGATTTGACTTATACCATTTTTATATGTATAAAATATACCCCAAACATCACTGTCATTCATTAAAATCAGACTGTGAGTACGGAAATCTGTTTTCCCTGTTTACTCAGTGAAGAACTGTCACGTACTAAGCACAAAGCAATAACAAAAATCCATTTTCTGAATATCTCCAGGTCAATAGCCAAAGGTATTTCTTCTGGGTTTACCTGATTCTGTAGTTTCCATCTGCCTCTAAACACATTATGTTTGTAGGAAAATACAGAAAACTCACAGGGACCTCAAAAGCACAAAGGTGATTTATGAAAAATTTTAAATTTCATAGTAGTGCCCCTGCTATGGCTGTTGTACCATCACTGTAAGATATCCTTTGGAATGGTATTTATCCACAGAATTTAGGAGCCTGAAACCACAGGAAAACTAATGTCCTAATTCACGCCCTATTGTTCCTCCATAGTCTCTGAAATAATGTAGGCTCGTTTGGACAGCAATGAAACCCAAGATATTCTTATTTTCTCCCTACAAGAACTTGTCTCCCTCAAATGCCTCTTAAAAAAGACAAAAAGCCATGACAGCTACCTATCAAAATCAGATTTTTGGAATTACACTTTAAGATTACTGTTTGCAAGAATGCAGTATTTTAGAAGACAATAAAAGATGGTAGATTGATTTGGGGGAGAGATAATTGGTTTGTTATCATCTAAGTTTGCAAAAACCTTCTAACAATGGAACAATCTCTTTCAATATAAACACATTGCAAGAAAAAAATTTTAATTTTTCTATTTTTTAAAATATATAATGAAAGAGTATGAAATGCTTCCAAAATCTTGGAAAGCAAACAGCAAGAGAATGGATTTATTTTAATGCACCCAGAACAGTCTTGTCTCACTCATGCAAAAAAAAAAAAAAAAAAAAAAATTACCTAGTAACCTAGCAAAACAGTAAGAAGTCCTTTTATGGTGGATCTGCTTGTGGGTGAGTCTTTAATGCTATCTTTTTGATACACAGTAGGAGCAGAGGGTTAGAGGTAACTTCACCCCATAATTATTCCCCTAGTGAACTGGATGAAAGACTTTTCGTTGAAATGAAAATTATTCAATTCTGTAGAAAAGACATCCAGAACAAAGCTCCCCCAAACACTTCCATCGCTGAAAAATTCTATTTCTCAGCACTAGAACATCCACAAGTTTACGCTGAATTCAGGCAAAGAAGTCTGTAAAGAAGATGCTAAGAAACCAAGATAACACTGAATACGTGACCTTTGCATCAAACACAGTCTGGGGATCGGGGCTCAGCTGAAGTGCAGAACAGGACTTGGTGCAGAAGGGAATTAAGTCCAGTTTTTCTGTATTTCAGGAGAGTGGCCAGACCTGCATCTGCATAGCCAGCCTCTGTCACTTACCCAACCCTTGTCTCTGTTTTCTCTCATGTTAGATTAATTTCTGCTAATGGGAGCAGGAGAATGGCTCAGTAGCAGGACAGAGGAATTCAGGTCCCTCCACTGAATATCAGATTATCTGGGATGTGAATCAGATCAAGCAGTATCCTGGTGGTTAGACATTCTGGTTTCAGATATTCAGGTTGGAAAGGACTTGAACCTTGTTATCCCACACCCTGTCTGGAATTCTGGAGACATAAAGCCTGCCTTAGGTTTTTCACAACAGGATTTCTAGATCACCTACTTTATACCTACTCAGTGCAAAAATTTTGTGAAATCTCAAAATTATTTGCGATACCGGCAAATTTATTTCCTTTGGCATTTCATCTGAGATTCCGGTTTTACCTACAGTGTAATGAAACCTCTGGAAGTTTCTACAAAGATCCTGAGCTATAGAATCAACTCACAAGCATCCTTTCACTGTGCTCTCAGAATCTCACAGAATTAACTGGATTTGTACTTTGATGTGGAGATGAGAAGAAAGCTTTTAAGAGATCTAACCTTTACTAAGTTCAGATGAAATCTACTTTCAGGACTAAAATAAGATGTCATTGCCTAAAGAAAGCCAAATTCATTTCCTGATAAAAACGTTTTAAAGTCTTAAATTTGCTTTTACACAAAATAATGCAAAAAGCATTTCACTCTCTTTCCTTTCCTATAATGAAAGATTGTTTGGCACATCAGAGAAAAATACCATAAACATATTCTCTTTCTGTCTTATTCTTTTGATTATTTTATTCCCTAAAACGCACTCAAATACTTAGTCCTCATTTCAGTCATTTCTTTAATAATTTAAAAAAGCATTTATAAAAAATAAAACAACTAAACAAATCATGAACCAGAAATAAGCCTATCTGACAAATATGAACTAGAAGGGGAGAAGAAAAAACTCCTTGTTTCTAAAGCACAGGTTATTATGTAGATATTTTGTTTGTTGTATGTTTTATAAAAAGCCTGATGGATGAAAATTTTATGTGCCACCTTTTTGCAGAGAGAAAAAGAACTAAAGCTCACAAAAAATGTTTCTCTTGATACTTCTGAGCACGGTCAAATCAAGGAAACTGTTTTGAAGCAGTGAGTGAGTTGTGCCACAACTGCCCTTCACTGTTTTGCTTCATGACAGAGACCTTGAGAAAACAAAGTAACCTTTGGTCCAACACCAGTTATACCCAGAAGAATAAAGGGAACTCAAATCAGGGAATTGTAATCTCAGTATTTTCATCTCCAACATTTCAGACTGTTTATTTATGCCCCATGTTATTTGGGGGGGGGGGGGGGAAAAATGCCCAAATACCTTCCATGGTAGACTGAAGTGGAGGAGTAGAATTCTATATGTGATGTGTTGGAGATGAATGGTGGCCAGCGTCCTACTGAGTCACCAAACAGATTTTTCCATATTCCCAATAACTTCAGTTTTTTAAAAAATTTAATTGCACCAATTAATTTAATAAAATTGTGGTTTTCTCTTATATTGTAAAGGACATAGTTACAAGGCACAGAATCAGGTCTTCCTAAAATTAGGCAGTGTATAATAAACAGCATTGTACAATCCTACCACCCGAAGTTAAATTAAACATGCTCCTAAAAATCTCGTTATTTTGTGCAAAATATTGTGACCTTCCATTTAACAGTGGTGCCATAACAGTTGTTCTGTGTTGTGTAAGAAATACTACTACATGTCTCCATGTAACTCAGCTCACGCCAGTCTAAATATTTGATAAAGTATTTTATAGGTTGGGGGGTTAACATTAGTTTTAAATTCCCTGAACTAATAACTGAATCTTTAAAACTCACAAAACAAAACAGTTACCGAAGTGGAAAATATCTTAAAAGCTCTCTGAAGTTGGGAATAAAGCTTTATTAAATACAGCTGTTCTGACACGATGGATGTACTTACTGTAACACCTCTGGGCTTACACTATTGCTGCTCTCTTGAACAATTCCCCAAGTGGAAATATATTATTTAGGACACCAAAGTTTGTCAGTGTCTATCAGTTCTAGCTAAGTTCTTAGCGAAAAACATCGCTGTCTGTCTAAAAAACCCCAATGTAATTGAATTTAAAAGGTTTGTAAAGTAGTTTATATAAATATACTAAAGACAAACACTAGCATCTGGAAGGTTCTGCTACTGGCTTTTGTACACCAGTGCCCTCAACAAACCAAACCTTGGTGGGGAATGGAGGGGTGGGCTGATGAACTTCCCAATAAGTTTCAGTTGAGTCTCTTCAGTTCATATGTTGTCTTCATTGACATATCAGAAAAGTTTGCCTGAATAAATTTTTGATTAAGCACAAATCAAAGAAAAATAGGTTGAGGCAGAGAATTTTCTCAAAATAAAATAAAATTTCATTCACATACATGTTGTTTAGCTGTAAGAGGAGCCAATCCACAGCAAAAATACCAAATTCTGCATTCATTCAGTCATCAAATGGCCTAGACAGTATTGCATACTGAATCCAAAAGCAAATTAATACTTTGTTGTAAGTAGTCTGCCCAGTCAGAGTCAAAGGAACCCATTGCTGCTTTATACAAGCAGAAATCTTCCCTGTGAATATCATGAATCCATGTTCACTGACAGCATGAAATTTTCCTAGTACCTTCAGTCAGCTTTGACTTAGGTTCTAAACAAGAATTGCCACAGTGGAATATATTTTTCAAAGTTGCATGACACCCTTCTGTGACATTACCTCTAATGTTTCAACCTTTACCAGGGAAAAGGTAAAACAACAGTATTGGAAAAAACCTAAGGGGATACATAAGAAAGAATATGATTTCATATATATATATGTGTATATTTATATTTGTCTTTAAAACACTGCTCCTTGCTGCTCTATTTTTCAATAACAACAACAAAAAAGGGTGTTTTCAGAAGCGTTTGTAAAACACAAAGATACAAGTGGTTTCCTACATAGCATAGATCGCTGACAGCGCTCCCCTGCAGAACATGCTCCCTCCTACTCCCAGTTAGTCTGGCATGGTAATGAACAAAGCAGTTTCTTTTTGTGGTAACACACAAGAGAAAATAATCATTCTTGTATTTTGCACATTTATTCAGGTCTTTTACATTTCTATTTCCAGCTTCCCTAAAAATGGAAACACTGGAGATATACAACTTCCTGTTTTAATCCTAACACATTTTAATATTGTTGCAGCATTATATTGGTTTGTTTTTCTATATATAGAAATGGAAATCCAAGTCCATCCTAAAAGCAGCAGGAAAGGGAAAATACTCAACATGAGCAAGTCATAAAAAAATGTTTGTCATGATTAAAATAAAACTTTTTCCATGACCACACATTTCTTTTTATTTCAACATACTGTGGCCCAGCTGAAGAACAAGCATCAAGACTCAGAACACAGGAGTTTTAGGCATGAGTATTTCTTTTGCTTTCCTTGCAATATGAAGGTACCTTAATTTGAAAGAAAATAATAATAATCTCCCAAATGCTTCTCAGCCTCTAAAGAAACAAATTCATTCTGCAAAGCTTGTTAAACATAATCTACGCCACACCACAGGTGAGCTTGACAGGCTGTCTGACAGGCATTAAACAGCAACAGGCTTGCTAAAACAGAGGGGTAACCACTCCTCTCCTTTGTGCTGCACAATTTGGAGCCTGCAGTCCCCTGCATCTCACAAGAGCTGTTACTAATTATTCGTTATTAATAACTGTGTTTGGGGAGCCCAGGATCGAAGAGGGGACCAAGCACTGTCCCCAGGTATGACAGACTGCAGGGGCTGCTCCAGCTCCTGCCCCTCAAAGCAGCTGAGCCACAGGAGCATTGACTTTGGGCCAGCAGCACCACAAGGGTTTGCCATTGTCTCTTCCTGCCTTTCCCCCTTTTAGGCAGCCCTTGTTAGGAGTGCTGTGGATGATGAGGGATCCTGAACTGACTGAAATGCAGTTCCATTTTAGCTGCTTTTGTGAGAGAGGGAGAAAATTTTTCTTTACTGACAGAAGTGTCCTTGCAGAACCTTTCTCTCCTTTCCTTTATTTCAGAAGCATCTCCAAACACTATTCATCACCTGTAGCAGCAGGTATCACTCTGTGTTAGGCTGTGCTGTTGTAATGCACTTGATCCATAATCACTGTCAAACCCAGCTCAGGATGGGGAGGAAGGGGTCTGTCTCAGAGCTACGCTGCCTCCCGTGCTTCCTTTCCCACCAGGAAGGGGAGCCTGCCCAAGCAGAAGGCCCTTGGGCTCTCAGCAGTAATTCTGGGACCATTTAAGGGCTGGCAGAAGGACCTCCCTCACACAGGGCAGATTGGGGAAGTACGCTTGTCTTAAACGAACAAGCTCGATTCTCAGCGATGGTAAGTTAACACACATGCAGCCTGTTTAAACCACACTCTTAAATCTTGTCTGTCTTTCTTCACCATCTGTGACAAGGTTTTTCTCTTTGAAACTATTAAGTTGACCTTTTGTGCTTACATGCATTTCCTCTGTTGAGTTTTCAGACTCATCATCCTACCACATTGCTGCTTTCCTGAGGAGGACTAAGGAGTATAAATAGCCAAGCTCAAAAGAAGAACCTTCTGATCTGTTTGACAACTTGTCTTCCTTGATTATACGAGGAGACAGTAACTTGTAAATTTTCACCCCCTCAGAACTTAGCAGAGTTGAAGGTACTGAGCTATGCTGCTGAATGATTTCTAAGAGGAGTCCTGATTTAAAGACTAGAATAACTGAAAAATTTGGAAACATCTGGTACTAATCTAACTCCTATCCAATCTAAAAGTACTGATTAAACACTAAAGCAACAGGTGGTGCAAACACTAGTAAGTCAGTTTTAATAAGAGAGGTCAACACCTTCAGCTCCTCATTTTTCTTTCCATAAGTACTAATAAATTCCTCTCAACAGGTGTGTGTCTAGGATGTATAATGACATTGCTCACAAACAAAAGTCTGGTTAGTTCCATGTTAAAGGTCTCTTTTAAAAGAAAAGGGAAAAGCTTCCAATGTTGGAAATGTCATCCCTAACTTCCTCCATTATTCCCTTTTCTTGTCATGACTCTTTATGGATTTCAGACTAGAACAGTACACATTTCTCAGTACTTCTCCAGGAAGAGGAGCATTTTCTGGATTTACTACAGATTCTTGTCCAGCATGTTCTATACGTGCCTTACACATAAAAATTCAATTCCTTCTTTCATTCAGTGGATAGCTGTCCTTTTTTTCTACAAGAAGGCTCTATTTAATTGCTGGTGGCTCTCATAAGTACATCAGTCTTCACTATGGTTAAATGGGTATTCAGGGAGGGGGGAAAATAACATCTAGGATAAGGGAAAGAAACAACACAAGTGGGATGTGACTTCACAGTCTGTCAGGGTTCTCCCTTCACAGCAGACAACCTATATTTTCCTTTCAGGGTGTCTAAGTACTTGATATGCTGCAAGTTTAATTTTTTTTTTTTGTGTTCTTAATGTTTTTTGAAACATTGCAATACTGGGACGAACTTCTTGGCACCTGGACTGAAAATCACAGTTCAGAGTTCAATGAGCAGGTTTGAGCATAACAAAGGTGAAAGAGACAAAAAGGTGTTCTAAAGAAAGCGAGATCTTCAGGCCAAAAGGTGTCTTGCTTCACTAAATGATTCCTGTGTCTTTTATTGTCTACAAGGGCTTTTTTTTTTTCTTTTTTTTGCCCGCTACATGGGCTATTTTTACAGAAATCCCAAGAGGTTATTTATTGTGGAAATAAGAGATAACAAAGCAAAGAATATCAAGGGAGTTTTCAATATAACAATCCAAAAACGAAAACAGTAGTGTCTGAATCAATAAAGAAAACCTTAGTTCTCTACCGTGCTGTGTAGGGGTTGGAAGGTCCAGTACAGAAGGAAATAAACTAACAGTTATTATTCTGCAGGGATAGGAGTCTGAATAATCCCTTATTCCAGTTGTTTGGCAACACTGAGCTTATTACAGCTGAGAGGGTGTTCTGCAAACAAAACAGGGTACATTTACAGCAAATCATGAGAATACAAGAAAATCTGGGCTCTCTGGAGGGTCTGCTGGAAGAGAACAGGGCAAGCTGAGCCAGCCATAGCCCCGGGGAGAGGGGGAACCTGTGAGCTGTCCTGCAGCAGGGATGGCCCAGGAACGGGCAGCCTCTTGCAGGGAGAGCATAAGAACATTTTCCACTCATTGCCTAACACACTTCCAGCCACAGTAAGTAAAGAAGAAAGCTTTTTCTTGGCATTACAACCCAACAACAGAAGGAAAAATAGGTTTGCTCTCCTGCCTCCCACAGAGGCTGCATTTGTCCCACAGTGCCGGGCGGCACAGCGGACTCTGCACGCCTTGGCCCGTGATCCCCACCCACCTTCATCTCACTGAAAACAGGACTGAAAAAATACCCAGTGAATTCCTCCAGCCTACACTGCTACCCAGAGCCCCAGCCTGATCTCTCCCTCCCCAAACCACAAGGACTGTTATTATTCAAAGCTACTCCAAGATATCTTCAACTGGATGCCTTAAAATCAGGAGCTGCACCTCAAGAGTTCAGGATCAAGCTGGATTGCTGGGGTAAAACTGTGTGCCCTTCCAACCATTTAAAAGATGATGTTCCAGTCCTAAATTATCTGTCTTGAACACAGAAACACCAAGAAAAGCTCTGTAGAAATTTCCTTGGATTCAGTCCTACATTCTTTCAGCACAGCTGGATGTCTGCTTTCTGACCAGGAAGTCTTTTTAGTTCTAAGAGTCCTTTAATAACTACTTGATGTAGAACTACACAGTTCTTTGTTTATTTATTAATTATGAATAATTAGAGAGGATACTCCCAGGAGAAAGAGCTTTTTCTTTTTTTTTTTCCTCTCCAAGGTGGATATTTTAAGAACATTCACTTTTATGTAAGAGTCACTGAGTAATCCTCATTCAATCCATACTCATCCAAAACTTGGGGGTGTTTGTAAATGCCTATGTAGGCACGTTTAGAAGAATAACATAAAACAAAACACAAGACCGAAAGTTATAGGGTTTAATAAAAGTCTGGTTGTGTTTCTTTTTCCTAATTCATATACACCACTTCTGGCTTCAAGAAAGCACACAGCTTTTGCTCCATTTTAATCACATGGATTTAAGAAAGCTATTATTAAAGCAGAACCATCATGGGTTTTGCTGTAGTATTGATATAATGGTGTTAGTATTGGTTTAGCTTACTTCTTTGTGACAAAAAATTTATCTCCTCATCTACGCTTCCTTACAAGAAAGGAAAGAATAAAACCAAAGAAAGCCCCACAAACTCCATACAGAACTCAGACATTGCAACAAGATGGGCTTTTTTCCTGTCATATGGCCAGAAGGAAAGGGAGATGAGAGAGGGAGAGAAAGGATTAAGTAGTTAAAAACCACTTCATTTACCAGGAAAATATTTTTTTTTCTGAATACTCATCAGTAACTTTACAGCAGCAACACAGTAAATTAGTAGTAAAAATATTTACATTAAAACATCCTTTTGCTTTAAAATATGTGGTCAGCCAGTCCATATGAGCTGTCAGCATGACTAATGGGATGGAACAATAGCTGATGTAATAGCAGAAGGAAAGGCATCACTCTTCCACTTTTAAAACCCGATTATCTACAAGATAAATATCTTGTTTGCCAGATTACTTAAATGATTCTTCTAACAAAGGACATTTATAATATTTGGTTAAGAGTCAAAATAGAAATTACTTTTGTTTTGAAAATCAAATGCACTTGAAACAACCCATATTGCCACACAGTAAATTTCAGCAAATTTGTGGAGGATGCCTCATTGACTGTAAAATAAACAGTTCAGTGTCACAAATCAGAAAGACATACACCAGCATTGTACCTTTGCCACGTAATAGATCCATTTTGACTGAGATTTCCATCTTGCCAATTATACAGAACCAGGCTTTTTTATAGACTTGTTCAAAATGAGGTTGCCAAAGTTGTATTTAGTAATACTTTATTTGGGGAATAGGTTAATTAAACTATTTTATGCTGCACTGTATTGCAGGTGCCAGAAGTTTTTATGGCTCTAATAAGGAATTTAACAAAATTAAAGTAAAAAAATATTAAAGGCAAAGATAAAACTTCTAGATCTGCAAAGCTCTGAAGGCTATGGGAAAAAATACATACTTTCCATGCTCTTCCACTTCAGAGGAAGCTTTTAGGCAGCTGTGTGTTTGTTTTCAGAAAGATGAGGGGTTGTTTATAAATAAAGTAGGACCTGAAGCACTTACCCACTGATATCAATTATTATTTTTGTTATTTAATATTTAAATTCAGTCTGATATGTAATTGCACACTTCACTATATTGCTCAGCTAATATCTGAAAGCCAAGTGCCTTTTATGAGCCTGCAAATGTACAAGAGACACCAAATATATTTGTTTTTAAAGGTAAATATGTAAACCCAAAGACAGGGCAGAGTCCCTATTTTTATCACCTCAAAGCCTAACTGGTGATGGCCAACAGAGCTGCAAAATCTCTAGGGAGGGATTCAATTCATTTTTAATTGTCTAATTGCTTAGATGTTTGATCTCAAATAGTTATCTAGGCTCTCTTTATGGTCAATGAAGGGAAAAAGGCAGCCTTGGAAGGAGCTTGTAGGGAAAGGAAGCTGAGAGATCAGCTGCTGTGAGTCCCTGATTACCTGGGTGCTCGAATGGTGGCTTCAGCTGAAGCTGTCATTGTGGACAACAAGAATTCAGTGAGCAGATCCTGCCCATTATGTCTCTTTTCATATCTGACCCTCTCTGACCTGCCTAAGGAAGGGTTGCCTGCAGGTACTGCTGCAGGATCTGACCCAGCTCCTAATGACACCATGGGAGTGTTTAAGCACTGGATGAGACTGAGAGTGAGGTGGAGTCCATGCCTGAGTGCCTGCAGCTCCCTAATGGGAAAAGAAAATCTTCGTCATTATTCCTTATGGGAGCGATACAGCCTCTTACAAACTGAACATCCCAGGCACATTTCTAATGCAGTCTCAAAAGCAGATCATTATGTATATCATTTGGTATAAACATAGTCATCAAGGGAATTTGAAATAGATTTATACCAACATTTTAATAAGTTTCATAAGAAAGAGGTTCATCAAATAAAAATAATGAATAATGGAACTAAAGAACCACTGAAAATTGCTAATGTGTTTAATCATCTCAACATCTATATTTATATATGACAAATTTGGATGATACAGTGGGTGTAATTCCATTTCAAGTCTCTGAGCAGGGATTGCACTTCAAAATATACAACAAAAGCAAAGCCAGAACTTGCCTAGTCTGCCAGCAGATAGAAAGTAGGACCCTGTGACCATATGCACGAGGGCACTTGAAAGCCTCTCTGCCATCCAGATATTCAGTCCATCAACCAACAAAGGTCATGTGTGAGCCAAAGTAAAATAACAAGACCAGGGCTGTATAGAAAATAAAGAATGCACAAAAAAGCTGTAATTTTTAATAAACCCTGACATATTTCTATGACCCAAAACCCTCCCTGCATGTCCTGCCCATTAAGCTGGTCACTTGGCTGTGCTCACTGGTGCCAAATCCAACAGCACACATACAAGGGACTGGGGCAATGCAGTTAATCCGTGCTGCAGCCCTGAAACCCCTGCTCAGCTGCCTTGTGGTGCTGAGGATTTCCAAGGACAAAAAACAAAATTACAGTTTCTCTGTGTCTACCACATCGTTATCATTCTCTTTGCTTTTGCTTTCACTCACAACATCTCACCTCTCCATCTTAAGCAGGACCACTGTACCTTGAAAAAAACCAAAGATGATGCCAGGGAAAGCACAGAGAAGATGCAGCTGCCAGGAGCAGAACTCCCTGGCTGGGAGCTCCACCTTGCACACTGGCACTAGCCCTGTCCCTGGGTCCCCAAACCTGTGTGATGATGTGACTCCCACCAGCTCCCTCCAAATCACTTGGCCAAGTGCTACTGTCATCTTTTTCCAGACAGAAACACACCTGAAGGCACAGCAGCCCAGCTGTTCTGCTGTGGAGCCCTTTTGGAAATGGTGAACAAAAATTTCCAACAGAAAAGGGTGGCCAGAAGTAAAAAGATTGCATCTTTAAAGAAACATGGCCTTTCTGGGGGCCTGCATTCCTTTTTTGGGTGATGGTCTCTCCTGCCCACCAGCAGGGCTAGCACTAGCTCCTTACTGCCAGCAGCTCACTCTTACTCCCAGCATCAGGAAGAAAGCTACTGGTTCCACAACCTCCAACAAAACTTTTGCATGCTCTGCCTAAAAAATAAAAAAAAAAATCCAAAAAAACCTATCTGAGGTGAGCAAAGGTAAGAAAGTCTGCAAATAGAAACCTTGAGCAGAGAAGCTGGCCCTGTCAAAGGCGATGAGGCTGCATGATGGCCCTATTTATAACCAGCCATATGGCCATTGGTTTCCTGGTGCTCACACAGGACATCTCTGTGACTCCAGCCCCTGCACTTCCCACTCCCCTCCTCTGCCAGGTTTATTTATACTTTTCCCCAGCTCTGAAGGCAAATCAAGTTAATTGGCTATTACGTGAGATTAAGCAAAATAACTAAAAGAATAAAGAAAAAGAGAATATAATGCTCTGATTGCTCTCCGTGGGAGCTGTGAAACAACAGGATAGTTTTTCCTGCGCAGAGCAAGGAGGTGCCTCACATTTTCTGCTGTGTGTGGGGCTGAACAGTGCAGGTTTATACCTGAGTTACTATCAAATGCTCATGCTTAGCCAAAGTCCACATAACTTTCCATTAAAACTGACATGTCAATTTGAGACACACTTAGCACCCCCAAAACTAACTAAAGAATCATCTTAAAAGCCTGCCAATTTTGCAACTGCATGATGAAAGAAATAACAAATTAAATTATTTTTTTTATTGAACACTGTACAATATTAGTCCATTTGGAATAGAGATAAGGAACTAAAGAGCCAAAAAGGCCTTTCCAGTCAATGATCTAAGATGAAGAGATGCCTGGGGGAAAGAGACAAATTTGGAGTGTAGGAAATGAAAAACAATTAAAAGAATTAAAATAATTGTATTTTCCATGAGGGGAAAATAGAGATATGGGATAAATTACTAAGATGGGTTTCTAGAACAAACAGTGCAGCTTTCAAAATGGTAATAATGGGGTTTCAAGTAGAGCTATGAGAAAACCTGCTTAGTGAGCAGAAGCCCAACTTAAAAAAATTTCTAATCACAAATTTGGTGAACCTAGGGAGAGGTTAATTAAGGCTAGAAGAAACAAAGAGGGTAAGGGCAAGGCCTACTGCAGCAGTTCTCTCTCCACCCTTTCAAATTTCCAGCAACTGGAAACAAAAGAAAGACTGCAGAGAGAGAGGTAATGACTGCAGGAGAGGGGAGAAAACAATGTAATTGTGTTCCCTTGGCCTACACTTAACCCATCTCCCAACACGACTAAGTGATGCAATCTGCACAGGGCATCCGTGGATGCAAACATTTTTATGAGCTACAATTCCTTTTGAAAGGTGGTACTGCTTTGCTAATTGGTAAGAAGAAAGATTTCTGACAGGTGAAATATATTGTTATCTTGTTAATTGAGTTGCACAGAATAGATTAGATGAAGTAGTATACTCTTTCTTCCTCTCTAGGGCTGGAGTTCAATCATTCTTTGCTTCTCTAAACACTAATAACAGGCTGAGAATCAAAGAGCAGCATCCTATGGTGTGGGGTCTTAGTGCTTAAGGCTTTTCCTTCAAAACTCCAATCCATTTACCTGCAGATCAAAAGTACGTGCTACTCATATCTTTTCATCATATGCAATAAAAGCCCTTAAAGAGATTTGGAAGGAAAAAAAAAAATCCAAGAGAATGATCCATGACTAATGCCCGTTGCCCTCTTCAAAAGTACTCAGTCTTGCCTGCTTCGAAAAGCTGTGATGCTGTGCTGATACCTCAGCTAGGTATCAGGTGTCAGCTTCTCAATTCCTTCTCTACAAGGATACCAGTTAGAATGGTATTTTATGTACAGCAGTACTTGCAGAAATAGCCAAGACTCTGTCTAGGACACAGAATAACCCAGATCACCACAAGTTTGGCAAAACTAAATTCCTTCAGCTAACAGTAGCTGTGGCTGAACTACTAAATATCAAAGCACACTGTCACACCTGTAGACCATATCAATTAGTGCACGAAGCCCAGTTTCATCACTGCACATATTTTAGAAGGGGCTACTCTGGACCAGTGCCTGCAGATACCAGGGGAGAGGGGAGCACCACCACCACCACCAGCTTTTCCATCTGCATCATCCTTATTTTTCACTCTCCTATTCATGTTACCGCAAATTTCTTTACCACTTACAGAGTGAGCCCACTATTGTCACAATTAGGAGAAAGATCAGAGCACTTAATTAGTTGATAGCTTATTCACCACTGCTTCAGCATTGTCAGCTTCCTGGCTTCAGTTTACTTTAATCACCAGGTTATGATGGCCAGATTAATACTCACTTGGAAAGTTGAAGTAAAGTCTAAAATCAGATAACAGACATAGCAAGGGAATCATATATCACTTATTTATACTTCAAAATTTTAAAGCCACTTTTACAGTTTTGTGAGACCTGGATCATTTTCCTCCTACTGATTTAAAAAACCATAACAGAATTAAGTGTCCTGATCCACAGCAGCAAAGCAGAAGTGGAAAACAGAAGGCTCTGCTGTCCTTTTCCAGTGTTAAGATTAATTGCATTTTCATAAAGATTTTTATGCTCCATTCACCTTATGTCCCTTTGCCTTACCTGCTCTTCCTGAGAGTTTTAATAAATGACTCATCCTTACTAATTCAGCCCTGCCAGCTCTCTTTTGGTACATAATATTTCAATCCTTAATGCAGTATAAGAGAGTCTCCACTAGCCAATTTGATTAGTCATAGCCTCATCTTTGCTTACAGTGCTATTTTTCATCTTTTTTAAAGTCATCTGGAACGTATTCCCTGCTTTGGATCACGCTGTGTTGCTTTGTGTGAAGAAATCCTAAACAAGGCATACTTTATTTGTGAAATGCTGGAATGGCCTACCATTAACCAAACGCTGCAAGCACTGAGCTTTACACTTTATTTGAACTTTGCTAACAACTTTCAAGCCAGCTGCTCGAACTCCCTGAGCCACTGCTTTCAGTCAAGCACATCTCAGAGAGTGCAGACACACTCCAGCTCCAGCAGCACATGCAGGACCACAACAAAAAAAAGCTTCTCTGTCCTATAAGTCTCCAGATCTTCCCTGCCATATCACCTACAAACCTAAGCCTCATGTGTTCCTTCAAATCTCCCCATTTATTTCAGAAAAAACACTCCCCAGGATTCTAAACAGGTCATTCTGAAGGTGTAAATGAAGGTGAAAACACAATACTGATCCCTGAAGAATAATGTTACTCCCTTTCATATCCTAAAAAAAACCTCCAAAAACTAACAATGTTGTGATATATAAAGAAAAAGCCACATACCAGTAATCCAGTCAGTACCTCCATTCTGTCTTCCAAGGCTTCTGGAGAAAAAAAAAAAAAAAAAAAAAAAAAAAAAAAAAAAAAAAAAAAAAAAAAAGCTGCAATGGAAGGATTTCACAGGTTTATTACACTTGTCAGATGGCCAAGTGTGACCTCCCAAAGACAGTTTCACCTGTTTTAATTGCTTGTTAGTTAAGTCAAACTGCCTTCAGCTGCAAGAAGATTTTTACTGTAATTAAGATAGGTATGGTTACTTAGAGCCAAAAAAAAATTATATTATTACCCTACCACCTTATTTACAGAATGTGCTATCTTCTCAGTTATAATATACCAGAGAGATTTGATAATAATTAACCTAAAAAGGCTTTTCATAGAAAAAGGCTCAGTTGTGATCTGATTAAAGTAGTCTAAAATCAAATTAAAACATCTTGTATCAGTTGACTTAGCACATTTTTTTATGCTTCTCCCTGCCCTCCAATGTTTTTTGTACCCCAACATACTATGTTAAAAATTAATTTTATCTTGGTTCCCCACGCTCCCCCTCCCCCCCAAAAAAGAGGAAATATCATTGAATAATACATTTACCTACTAAAGCACTGAAAACAGACTTTTGGAAAATGTCTGTGAACTGACTACAATTTTCATACAGCCATTATTGAGTGTAAACTACAAATGTTTGGACTTTCCATTCTAAGTTGACTTTCACTCTGTATCCCACTAGAATTAAGGGGATTGTATCTGTGAGCCAGTCACGATGAAGCTTGGCCCCAAAGAGGTAAAGAAAAAGGAGTAAATCTTGACCTCACAGAGGTTAATGGCAAGGCTCCTCTCCACTTCACATGGTTCAGGATTTCACCCTGGGTCATATGGCAGAATTTTAGCCTCTGTTTGAGGAGAAAATGAATTAACTGTCACATGCCAGGCAGATGAACATAAAGCAAATTAATCTGTAAGCAGAAAACACGCCACAGGGAGCATCCCCATCACACACTGCTCCATACATCACAAGCCCTTCTGTTCAACATGAAAGCTATGAAGGTGCCTCTTTCTGTCTCTAGTTCCAGCATCTAGAAACCTCCTTTGAACCAGCTTCAGGAGGTATCTCTGCTGCCAGCTCCTTTTCCATGAAGGAAGTCCAACTGCAAGATCTCCCAGATTCTTGATTAATTAGCAGGTTATTCTGCATACTCACAATATGTATTACATATAGAAGTGGGCTCTGGCACGGGTCCAACCCAAAGTGTAAGAAGCTGAGTGAGGAATTCTCACCAGCAATAAAAACAGTTGGGCTAATGGAGCTTTTCAAAAAAGAGAAACATTTCATTTTTACTTCACTTTTTTTTTTTTTTTTTTCCAAAACAGATGGGTATTTTGAATGTGAATAAATACTAGAATGGGTTTAAAAATGAGTGTATCTTACTAAGAAACTTTAAAAAAGAAAGTTTTGCACTATTCAGACTTTGAAAAATTAAGTCCAAAATTTGTCAATCCACCTTGGATGATATTGAAAAGAAGTTTTAAAGAGCCAACTCACATTTCTCTGAATAGTCTGCCCCAGAATACTATGAATCATAAACTATATCCAATACTAGTACTGTTAAGAAAGATGAAAATCACAGTAAACCTGTATCCTACTCTGGTAAGGCAATAAACTTCTAAGAGTAGGGTGAATGCCACAGAATTAACTCTTATTTATGGGCCCTCTAGAAGTGAAAACTAGAGTTGGAAAACTGGCCATAACATATCAGTGAAATCTATTAATCAGCAGCATGTGGCAAGGCTGGGGAGCAGGCAGTGCTTTCTGCAAGGCTTCATTTTGCTTGGTTTTCACTTGTCTTTTTACTCTTTCCTTCCCATGTGCATCAAAACACATCTATACCGAGCCGTATTTAAATAGATCAAATTCTGCTTCCTCTCTCTTGGCCTTAACATTCCTGCAAACTAGGAAAAATAAATGTGGAACCAGGGGCATTATTATGATAACTCCCACACTCCATTAAATTCTCTCAGGAAAATATGAAGTGTGTGATGAGACAAACGGGCTGAAAAGAATGTTCTAAAACCTGCGAGAGCCAGCAGCATTTACGGGACGGGGGAAGGACCTCACTGCTGATCCACCGGGTGTTTGGGCTCCCCAACCACTGCACAGGCAGGGAGAGGGAAAGGCAAAGGAGGTTCTGCTCAGCAGAAACCTGCCTTGCTCGTGCCACGGCCTGTGCTGTTTGGTGGTGGCTGCAGAGCTGCAAACAGGACCAGCTCCATCCCAGCCTGAGACCTCCCCAGCTCTGCAGAATCCTGCACCAAGCAGCTGCAAACACACACCAGCTCCTTTGCACCTCACAGGCATCGCTGAGGGGATCAAAAGTGGAGCAGGAAATGTGGCTGTGGGGCTCTTGTTCACGCTTAACATGCCCTTTTCCTTTCTGTCTTTTTTTTTTTTTTTTTTTTTTTTTTTTTTTTTTTTTTTTTTAACAATGAAGGGATTTTTAGGGTTGGAGACACATCCAAATAGTGTCAAAAAAAGGAAAGGTTTTGATTACAGTTAGTTATCTGGCACTATCTATTTAGAAATGTCTGAACAAATAACTCCAATGTCAGATGTTCCAGTTCTGGCACGGAAAAGAATTACGATTAGATCTGGCTGCCCAGATGTCCCAACGCTGAGAATGATATTTTTAAGCACGAACTCATGTACTGCTTCTGTCATGTACTTCAATGGACTTATTTTGTTCTCATGGGCTATAAATTGTAGTAAAATTAAACCAGATTAATGCTATAAGTGGTCTTTCTTCTGGCATACATTATTTCAATAGAAAACAAGGGTCTTTATGAGTACAGATCCAAGTTCCTCTTCCCTTGCTAACCTGAAGTCCCTTGTCATTGTACCCTTGCTGAACTATCCAGAAATAAGGACTGTTGGTTGCTATTTTTTCCACTTATTTGGTGGTACATTTCCCACTGCCAATGGTGTTTTCTACTTATATTTGTATAAACATACTTTATAAATAAATATACAAACCTATATGTTTCTTCACGTTGTCATTTTCATTCATTCATTGTCATTTCTGGGACCACTGAGATGGCAACAGCTCCTATCACACGGTTTTGTCTCTTTTTCCCCTATTTTTGCGTTGGTTGGTTGTTTCAGGCAAAGCTCTGTGCACTGATTATGTTGGTGTTGCTGTGTTTCTGAAGCTCTCACTTTTATTTACAAACGAAAACGCTTGAACATCAGTGCCAAAGTACATAATTTCCTTTTTCTCTGATTTAAAAAAGACAGCTTTATTTGAAAAAGCACTTGAGGATATCTGTTTTTCTGAATGGTTATCTACGGGTTTTATTCATTAAAAGCAGAGACATGGAGCTAGGGCCTCTCGTTTTTAGCCAAAATCTTGTGATGTCTACACCTACTTAGAGTTTCAGCTCTGTGCACCCATCAGAAGTGGACACCACAAATATGATTTTGACTGTAGGTGAGTGAAACTCTCCAGTAAAAAGTTCCAGCCAGATTGCTTTTCCCTGAAATGAATGCACAAAAGGCTGCTTTGGCTTTCCCTTTAAAATTGTTCACAGGGGTCTCATTATTTGCACAGAGATTTATATAATTGCATCCACTCACATGATTTCAAAAACTACGTGTATAAAAAAGAAAAAAAAAAAGAAAATAAATATTTTAATATTTTATCTTTTCCTAATGTCTGGCAAGAAAGTTCAATTACAGCCTCTCTACTTATAAAAAATCATACAAAGGCTTCAAGTCTCAGCATGTTCCGGCAGTAAAGTGCAAACAATCTTGTGGTTACAAAGGCTACTTTGCTGAACCTCATTCCTTCTTCCTTCTCTCCCACCAGCTGAATAAATGAGAGACATATTTAGCAGCTTCACTAGAAACTATTTTCTCATGCTCCCACTAACAAATCAGGGCAAGAAATGACAGTAAGTCACGGGATAGGAGCAAAGGATGCAGAGAAAGGAGTAAATTAGAATTGATAAGGCAGGACGAGATAAATAGAGGGGAAAAACCAAGCTCAAACCCTAAATTCAGACAGCAGATGAAAACTGAGCAGCGTATAGGGAGCAAACAAGGCACTGGAGCATAAAAAAATTAATGCTTTACAATCTCTTGAATGATTGTTTTCATTCATAATCATATTAGAGGAACAGAAAGTAGTGGCAATAATATATTTTCTTTTTAATTAGTTTTTTTTTCTATTTTTCCAGATTGTTTCTCCAGTACATGGTAACACAGTACAGATAGAAAAAAGAAAGCCACAATACTCTAACCCAGGCACTGACTTGACTAGGAATAATCATTTGTAATGAAGAAAAGTTACTGGAATCTCACAGTAGAGCACAGTATTTCTTCTTGTGTTTTGGTTCAGGTACACATCCAAGAAAGATAAAATCTTTGCAGACCACCTGGCAGATGCACTCTGTGCCAGCGGCACCTTCAGCTCCCGGAGGGTGATTGTGGTCTCCTCGTCCAGCAAAGCTCTTACCCAGTCCTGTGGCAACTGCTTGGAGGACTGCAGTTTCTGGAAGTTATTGCTTAACTTCCTATCCAACAGCTTTACACATTTGCAAGAATACAAGGTTAGTCAAAACTAACATCACCCCACGACAGCCCCCAGCAACTGCTCTCCAGATGGATGGTGCTGGTTGCTGTGTGGCCCAGGGAGCCTCCCCAGCCCCTCCCCAGCAGCAGATTGCTCTCTGGTACTTGCTCTTTCTGGTGGCAAGGAACAAAATGACATCTGACATGTTTTGAATTAGAATGACTACAGATTTCCCCCAAAACGGTGCATTTATGTAGAGGTCTCATCCAAAAAGGATACAATTCAGGTTTGATTTCTCTGACCTTTACCACAGGCAACGAACTTCAGACAGAAGGTAGGGAGAGGTAGACTGTCCTAATTGCTCCACACACCCACAATTAATCTATAGCCTCACTACCCCGTTTTAATTTGCAGCAGAAGCTGCCTCACCACATCAAAGATAGTGAATCACCTCTCCACTAATCAAAATTTGAAGAGCTACTACCAATAGTAATTAGAGAGCTAAGGCCAATCATCATGCAATTCAACATTAACTAAACAACGTTATATCAGGTTTCATGTAGCTCACAGAGTGCACCAGGAATTTAGCCAGAACTGGCATCATAGATTTTATATACTTTTCCAGAAATCTTTTGTTCCATGTGATTAAAGCCCTCAGTTCCTCAGTAACCACAAAATTCAACCCCTTCTCATTGTTATAAGGAACACTGAATGTTCATATTTGGGATGTTTCCCTCTTTTAATAACAATTAAGAAGAAGGAACTTGTCCCAGCTTTGTGCACATCAGCAATTACACAGGTACTTAAAGACAAGGTGATATAACAGACAGTATGTATAGATGCTATAAATCAGTGTCAGTCCATCTATTACAGTTCGTTTGGAATTCAGGAATCTACTTAAAAGCAGATGTACAAGTACTGCTCTTCACTGAAGCTTTCCACTCTCTAGCATTTAAACAAGGTCCTATTTTAATTTTGGCCTGTCTGTAGCTGGAAAAACGGTGTTAAACTGAGATACAGCAGTTTTTCATATTCTTGTGAAATAGGCTTTGGTAAAAGGAAGACCAAATGCTCAGCTTCAATACACTGACCAAAATTCACCACGGACACATGATAAAATGAACACTTATTTGATCCCTGTTTGCAAACAAAAGTAAGCATATAGTTTGGTAAAAAATAATACTGTAACTTTGTCTACTCAGGACCAAGCCTGAAGCAACAGGAGGATGTGCAAGCCAAGAGCAAGACAACAGGATGGTTTTAAATAGGAATGCTCATTCCTTCAGGTATCCACAAGAAACTACTCCACAAATCACAAACAGGCAACTGGGGTAACAGATTCATCTGAGACAAAAGTTGAAAGCAAACCCCACAGGATTTCTGCTTGGAGCACCTTCATGTGGGCTCAGCCCTGCAGGTGCTGCTGGATGGCATCCTGGTCAGCTGAACAATCAGAGAGCACCACAAATAACTCCATAAATGAAGGCAAAACAGCTGTATGATTAACACATCTTCAGGAGACCACAGCAGCCATAGTTCAGACCCACGTTAGGCTCATTTCAGTCCAGAGACTGCTTGAATAATGCCCTGATTGAGTCTGTCAAACATGTAGCTCTAACTGCAGCTTTGTAAATGAAAAATGTTCAGCTATCTGTACCCATGTTCCACACATGGAACCCATTTTACCAACCCCTCCTCTCTTGGTGCTTCATATGCCTTAAAAGATGGTATGGCTGATGTGGATCAGGGCATCTGGGAATGGCACTGGTGCTCAAAGGGAGCTTTGCAACAACAGGATAGAGAGGGATGAGATGCAATGAAACATAAGCTTCCAAGTCAACCTACACATCATGGCTTGTTTCCTAAGGAAAGAAGAGAACAATTACAGTGCTCAGCTTCAAATCAAAATATTTTATTGGCATGTCACAGAGTACAAACACTGTCAATGTGTAAAAAAAACAGAAACCTTGGGTAACTGTCAGCTATAGATACAACACATCGTGCATCTGCCCAAGATAACTCCTCACAGTGTGTTTGGGGCTTTATCCCCTGTGTCCATTTGTCATTATTGTCCATTTCTAGGCTGGTGGCAGGTTGTTACATAGCATGATGCTATCCCTGCCGTTTCTTTCCTTTCTCCTAGGGTATGCACAGTTTTTCCTCATCGTTTTTTAATGGAAAGTCTTTTATCATTTCTGGTAATGTAAGCAAATATCTTTCTAACACTGTCTTGTACTGTTCGTACTGGAACACTAAGTGCTTTTTACCCAGTTTTGTCTTTTCTATCTCTCTTTCTCTAATACTCCTCTACAGAAAATTAATCCGGAATTAATTAGGATCTACCTCTGTCTTGCTACTCTGATGTCATCAACGGTCATAAATAATCTTGATATTTCTTTAAATTGCCTCTAATCTGTACTCCTAGATTTCCTGCATGCTGCCCAAAAGGGCTAGATATGATAGTGGAGACTGATTTTTAAGATTTGGTGGAAATATTCTGTGGGATTATTTATTAGAAGCTTACTGTCCTTTTTGCCCGTTAGCTATGTGAAATACTGACTTGAGCTGGAAGTTCAAGTGTCATAACAGCACTAGGATTAGGATCCTAACCCAGCAGTTATCTTCTTCTTGACAACAAGGTTATTCAACATTCAGCTTCTCTACACAGCACTCAGCTCCTTCCCTGCACCCATCACAAAGGTGAACCAGTGGCACCCATGGTATGAACCGTAGATATTTTTGGTGCTTAGCTAGCAGGGATACCAGAGTGACCATAGCAATGCAAATGGTCCAATATGTTTACATTTCTGTCCTGCTCACAGTCACTGAGCTGCATCTCACAAACTTCTGGAGGTGCCCTGGGAGACCAGAAACCAGTCCAAAAAATAAACATGGAGACACGTAATCCTCAGCTCTGCTAAATTATCTGCCCCCAGAGAGAGGTATAGAGAGATACATAAGCATGTTGCCCATGATTTTCAAAAGTGATTGCCTGGTTAACACCTATATTTCTGAGAGTCAAAAGGATTCTTGTTTTCTGGGAACAGCTGAGCTTTTTTTCTACAGTGTGCAGTTGCAGTGGGCAAGGAGCTCTCATCCCCTTCTCCTGTGAGTTCCTCTAATAAAAAGTGACTCTGAATTTTGTGTCCTTTCAGGCCTGAGGTGGTGATGAAAGGATACACATGCTAAAAATTAAAAAATAATGGAAACCTTTACAAAGCTACACTTCAATTTGCTAAACAAAGAATATTTTTAATTGCCATTCAAATTAGAAGAGAGAAAAACTAAAAAGAAAGCTTAAACATAAAGAACCTTTAGTTTTTGGATCAACATTTTTTACATAAGTAGGTTTTTCAAAATAAGTCATCATCCACTATAACTACGCAGGAGAGCTAACCCTCATTTCACAAGACCTCATATGTTTTTTTGTATTCTTTTAGTGTATGTTTTATTTCTTGCATCAATGAGTCATAAGATGCAAGGAATTAATTTGAAGCTTGAAAGCTAAAAGGAAGAGAAGTCGATATGTGTAGCGCTGTGGACTCAGATTCTTGTATCTAACTACATAACATATTTTCTTTCCACAGGAGGTAGTTATGACAAATTAGAAGTCTGAAAATTTTCTGATGGTGTAAAGGCTCCAGCTGTCACTAGGGAGATAGTGATCAGATTTCATAGCTGCATGGTCCCATGGCACCACTAAGAGTTCCATATGGTCATCCAAATGTTTCAACTAAACCACAAAAAAAAAAAATTCCACCATGGCTTTTGCTTTTAGAAAAATAAAACTCTTCTTGTAGGAATTTTTCACAACGTGCCACCAATAAATAAAACTTTCTTGATCCGTTTGTCTAAATAGAAAATTATTTTCAGAGTTATTTTCTTTGTTTCAAGTTCATGTGGGTAGAAATAGCAGCAGCACTGCGCACGTGCCTGACCTCTAACTTTTTAAGCTACCACAACTTACATAACATGAAGTAGGCTGGTAAGTGGACATGCAATGAATAATTAAGGTGTGTATATGTACATGGTGATAAACAGTAATTTCTTCAAACCACTTCTCTTTTGGTATAAAACCACCTCTGTTAAATTGTTAATGCTATTACTGTGGACAGAGACTCTTTCATTCATGTCAGAGATGTCAGCATAAGCCTCCCACAATAACAAATGACAAATGCATAATTTATTGATTCTTAAATGGCTATGTCCTTGGATGTATTTCTTATAACTAATTTGCTTGGAGACACATCTGGCTCCTGAAGATAGCATCTGTTTTAAAGAAGGTCAGTGCTATATTTTAAAGGCAGAAGAGCATAATCTTTTATCTGCTATGCTGCTCTGCTCTTTTAGCCTACAAATTCAGCTCTCATTCATTTCTGTCTACTGGTTTTTATATCAAATAAAAATCTGTTGTTCAGGTTTGAAACAATGATAAACACGTACACAGACACTGTGAGAATGCAAGGAGAGAATGTCTGGGCTTCGAGCAACTGTATCCTCTGTGAACTGATTTAAAAGAGACATTAAATTCTATCATGTTGATATTGCTTTGCATTAATACTTCTTTTCTACAAAGGTCACTCAATCTATTTATTTCAATAAATAGTGCTTGCTTGTCCAGAGTTTGTTTTATTTAGATGTACTTCTCCTGGATGCGAGTCTAAGACCTTCTTGCATGAAATCTGCAATGTTTATTCTGCTCTTGGGCCACGAACCATGACTTATCCCCCAATTATTCTTGTACATACAAAGCCCTATCCTGCACATCTTTGTTTCTTTCTGCATGATATTTATGCACATATATACTACATGTGACCTCAATCAATGTATCTTAGTCATTTCATTAAGTTTCCACTGAATTTTAACAGTATTTATTTTTACCCATCTCCTGTCTGGAACATTAAAATATAAACAAATGCTTAAAATCAGCTTGAAGTTTGCATTTAAATAGGCAGACACAAGTAAAAACGATTCAGAAATGGCCATTTTAACCCTGTGATGAACAGCTAGGCACCTTTTGCTTTTATATTTCACCTTGCACCATACACAAAATGTTTAATTATTTGAGGATTAATGGAGGTAGTTTATAATTAAGCTGAAGTATGAACTGATGTCATCATCTCAGTATGATGATATACATTTTTATGCCAAAGCACCTGTTGTTTTGGAAGGAAGCAGCTGATATCATTATCTACCCAGCCAGATAGCCTAGTTTCCTGCTGCTTAAAAAATTATCCTAAGGGTTACCTAAGTTGGGGTAATACAGCATTTACTTTTTCATGCCCAGGATAGGAGAGAATGCATAAAATTACTCTATTCTCCAAGGTAGAGGGCGGATTGGGGGGGTGGTGGGGGAGAGCCGTGATGCTAGAACAGTTAATGTTTATTTGTGTGGAATACAAACCTTGCCAGGTTTTTTTTCATGCATAAATATACATGCGAAGAGATATATAACAGATATATAAGTAAATAGATAATTGGAAGAGAGGCCTTTAAATAGCACAAAGGATAAGATCCCCTGTTTTGCTGTGGATATTTTCCACCATATGATTGTCTCTGACCACTGCACAGCAAAGGTTAACACCAGCTGGGATTTCTCCTGTGTAGAGGTAGTCAGCTGCCACCTTGTCCTTTGTCCCTGATGTTATGAGGAAAAGAGGCTGCCAGGCCAATTTGGGAAGGAGGAGGCTGCTGAGAGAGGTATTGTGTTATGGGGGGTACTTTACAGCCATGAGGTCACTGCAGCATCTCCTGCCAATACTGTAAATTAAAGCCACATGTATGAAGATTAGAGAGCACTGAATGCTGGATCCACAACCAGCCCTGGGAAACCCATGCCTCCATCCGTCCAAGCAGCGTTCTGACAGAAGGTGGAAGCAAGCCCAGAGTGTTTTTAGCGTGCCTGCAACTCTCAGGCTTTCCTCTGAACTGTGGCATCGTGCCAGAGCTGTTCGTTTGGGTTGTCGTCAACCTGCACTGCTATAAGGAAAGCTGAGGTGCAATACCAGCAAACAATCTCTTGGGAATTTTTGGCTCTCTCCTGATGAGAATTTTGCCTTTCTCAGTCACGTGGTGCCACATTTACCAAATTTTCCTTTAGAAATAGTCTCTGGTGTGCATTCCAAGCAGGTGTAATATCATGTATTCAGTAGGACCAGTTATTTACATACACACACTATTTGGAGACACATACTAAATGACATAATTCTTTGGTTTGCTTCCTTCCATCCTTTTCCATATTTTTTTTCTTTCTTTCCTCTTTTTTTCTCTCTTATGAGTAAACTTTTTACCCAGTCAGCTCTCAAACACTTGTGTTGAATAGAATGTCTCTGCTCTGCTTTTTAGGTTCTTTGCAAGAGTTTTCCTATCTTATTTTCATGAACACTTCTGGATCTTCCTTCCTTTCTTCTGATCTATGATTATGGCTGTAATTGTGCTATACATTTAATAATAATACTAAGAGAATATTTGAGTGATCTTCAATATAGATATACTTACTTATTTTACTTCATAACACCTCACTGGAGTTAACATGTATTTCTTAGCACTAACAAGCATTATGAAATTAGCACTAGTTTGAGGCTTATATTTGTATTATGAACTAGTTTATATGCAATAGATTAATGAATGTTTTTAAGGTATTCTTACTGAGCTTCACATCAGATGTGAAATAGGGTGTAGAAGCTTCCTGTCAGAGGAATTCCTATTGTGGTGTTTTATAATAAGGGTGTGCTGGAGATCAAATTAGTGTCCTAATGGGCTGGAGCTCAGCCTCGTGATCACCGTGGTGGTGTGCACATTAACCCTGTACGTGTGAGGAGGAGAAAGGCACTTGTCTGGGTATTTATGGATACTGAGAGCTGCAGCCATCAGTGTTGAATGAAGCTGAGCTTTATACTAATATTTTTCCTCCTCTCCCTTTCATATCGTAAAACTGCCCTGCAAAATAGGTTTTCAGGAAGTTATTTAATAATACAGAAAGCTATAGTGCCTCTCTGAACGTACAGTAATTGCCTGTGGGGATGCTGTATGTTTACAGGTGCTGCATTCTAAGCCTTGAATGCTATTTCTCTATTTGCTAGACTTCAAAGAAAGTGCTGCTTGCTATTCTTCAGGATACCCAGCATTGGTATCTGACCAGCATAATAAAGTGCTGACAAAAGGTAACAAAATAAACTTCTTATTTTATTCCTTTTCTTCACAAACTGTAACACACAGTTTTTCTAGAATTAATTAGGGTAAATAGAAGAGTGAGAATTGGAAAGTTTACATACATTTATAGAAATGGAAAACCTGTCCTAAAAAAGTTTATCACCAGTGACAATGTATATATTCCTAAGTTAATAAGAAATTGGAAACTGCCCTGCACTTCCAAGGATAATAAAACTAGCAATCCAAAACACAATAGTCTTTAGTTACAAATTCGTATTCAATTATTTCAATCTGCACATTTCATTTCCCTTGAAATTTCTTTGCTCAAAATGCCTTTCATTTTCTAAAGAATGAACTTTAAAAGCAAAGACAAAACAAAATTAGAATCGAACCTTCATATGAGCTAAAGGGACAAAACTACAGTTCTATTTCTAAAACGTTTTTTGTACATTTTGACCTTGGAATTATATGCATATTTCTTTTGCAAACCTGGCTTTCACCATTGACACTTCTTCATTTCAGGATCATTAACTGCATCAAAAATCATTCCTTAAGGTATATCATGGTCTTGAACATTTTCTAAAGGTTGGCTCTGACACAGCAGTTTCAGGAATATTTTGTGTGTACTGATCTACAGTTCATAATCTCCAGACAGATTTTCCAAAGTCTCACTCAAAAAACTATGACAAGCAATAATCCAGACCTTTAACGTTTCCCAAGCGTTTGCTTCTGTTAATCCTCAATTCATCTAATCAACAAAAGTTTCATCCAAAATCTGCTGAAGAAACTCCTCAATTTAACACAAAACTGAGCAACTTCAGAGCAGTAACAGCCTTTCACAAAAACCTGTCTTAACCAACTTATTTGAATTTGCAATTCCTCAAAATTATTTTCCTTCCATATGCTAAAATGAGATTGTAGAATAACAAAAACCTGGCCCTTGACTTCTACTTCATCCTGGTCCATCACCAGGAGCTGAAGAAACTGGACCAGCTGCATCAACACAAAAGCATCCAATATAATGCTGGATCAAGTACAGCAATTGCTCTTTTGTTTTCGCTTTTGAGGATGTTTGTTTTGTATTTTACTTTTTGAAGACAAAAAGATACTTTTTGGGTCTCTGGGAATGCCTGTACAAACATGCAGTTCTGTCTGTACAAACATTTCTCTTCTCCTGAACTAAAAATAAAATTATTTTACATAAGAGCTTGGGAAAAATGTGAACCAAAGTGAATCGTGTGCCATATTCCTCTTTGGAATATTAAGGCTGAATTCCCTGCTGGCATAAACTGACCTAGGTCTGTTGAGTTCAGTGGAGCTGTTCTATCCCATACTAGCAGGGAATTATGGAGCAGGGAATTATGGTGCAGCTTTGTTACATCAATTAGACTGACGTGTACTGGGTAATTAAGACTAGCAATTAAGCTATGGGTTGTGTACGATCTGATTCCTCTGAATACATGGGTTGAATACACATGATCAGAGTTCAATTTTATATTTTGTATTATAATATTCTGGAGAGGCAAATAACACCTTCATTCTTTGCAGTAATGAAAAAGGATGTTTTTTATGGGGTGACAGCAACGGCAAAAATTACTTCTATGTGTTTAACCTTTGTGCATCTCACACCCTGTATTCACACTTAGCTAACTCAGTGGAATCCTTTACTAGCTGAAGATATTTAATAATATCCCAAATACTAAATCACTAAATATAAAGTAAACCAATAACTTTCTGGTCAGTTCTCAGCAATTTCACATTCACCTTTCCTGTTGCACAACCAGGAAGTTGGGCCTCTTCCCTGCTATGAAAGGGATAAAAAAGAACTTCTGGAGAACAGAGCCTGAGCTTGATAGATGTGCAGTGTTATAGATAGGAAGATAGGTAGGCATCTGCAGGGAAAGGAAGCACCTTTAGAGGAACTGCTCCTCCCAGCAGCCAGCTGGACCTTCATTGAAGTCCTGACAGGAAAAACAGCAGATGGAAAAATCCCTCAGCGTTGTCTCTGAGAAAATGTGTGTGCACTATCTTCTCACTTTTCCACAACAAACCCTCCAAATATTCTAAGCCACCACAGAAAGGGTTGGCTGGACAAGGATCTTCCACCACCAACGTATCTGCTCCAGAGTGGGCTTCCAGAATAAGCCATTGTGCATCTGGATGGAATATGAGCCAGTTAGAACTGATTTATTAGCAGTGATGATTATCCTGTAGCTCTAGGCATCAGTATTACAATCATGCAGCCCTGCACTTCAGTCTGGAATTTGATTTCCAGGCTGTCCAAAATAAAGAAGAATAACTCTCCTACTCCCTCCAGGTCTTCATCTATTGCTAAGCCTCTGCTTCTGGCTTACTCCTCCCATTACCTGTAAGTAATACAACTTTTGGAATGCAAGTGCTCCCAGCCACCCCCTCTGGTTCCCAGCACTCATCAAAACTGAGCTCAGCAGTGCAAGTACTGAAGGATGATCACATGTGGGCTGTCTAGATTCAGCTGCATTTACTGTTCTTGGATCCTGACATCTTTTCAGCTTTCTTTTAGGGAAGAGGGGTGAGAAATATTACTAAAGGGTTGATCCATGCGCAAGTGAGGCAGAAGTGAGCTCACAAAATTTAGTGAGCATTCACAGATGGGAACAGGGCAGCCTGGTAGGAGCCAACAGGCAGATGAGGGACTGGGATCCCATACAGATCCCCACGGAGAGACCTTAGGAAGGAGTCTGATAGACAGGCAGATCATAGAGGAGATGCTATTTCTCCAGGGTCCAGAGGGGACTGTGACATGTTTATTTTATTTATCTCCTGAAGCCACTGAGAATTTTTTGAGTAAAAAGTAGGTTAGAGAAAAGGATCCAACCTGCAAATACATTGTGGGCAGGGCAAACAACTGTTTTTCAGACTGTTATTTTAACTTCAGTCAGCTGATCTAAATTCCTCTGGTTTAAAAGTTAATTTTCCCTACTGTGTGTTCAAAAAAATTCATCATTACAGGCTGAAAGCCCTTTTGGTTTCTCACTGCAAAGAAATATACAATCAGCCTTATTTCACAGCTACATCCAGTTTGCCATTGTAACTACTTATCCCAGTACACACATAGCAAAGAAAAATGAGATTTTTTGCTCCTGTCTTCAGCTTTCCCTATTGCACAGACCTGAATCCTTCACTCTCCTGATTGATAACTGTGCCTTTCCATGGCTATTTGAGATAATCATGTGGAAAATCAGTGCAAATGATGCATGTTTAATTGGGGCACTACCAGAAATCCTGCATATCTGTCGACCTCTCTGGGAGAAATCTGAATCCACTTTGAAAGTCAACCAACAATTTCTGGCAGAGCCAAAGACGCTCAAACCTGTGACAGTGAATACGTAACGCTCTCAATGGCCAGAGAAAAGGTGAACCATTCAAATTGCTTCAGATACAGCAAAGAAAATATTAAATTACATTTAGTTCAGGTTTTGATTGGTAAAAATCATTCTTTCTTGTAAATAGATTTGCAAGGATCACATAATAATCATAGCCTAAATCCCCAGCTGGCATAGGTTTTCTTCATTCTGCTGCTCAGTGAGGAACTGGCTCCACAAACTCTTTGTTTGTGTCCTGCTTTGTGAATTCCACCATCACGAGCACAAGCCAGGACTTTACGCTTTTTTGCTTTTAAACTTTGAGCCAGAGTCAGAGGAGAGAGAAAAAAAGAAAGCTCCAGAGAAAACTTTACTGAGCAATGTGCATCTGCTCAGGTTGGAGAAAACTCAGCAGCTATTTGCAAAAGTAATTAACTTTTGTTGAGTGAGCTCTTTCAAACAATCGCGTTGTTTGCATACAAGTAAAATACTGGACAAAGTAAATATTATATAATCTGATCTCAAACAATATTTTGTGCTATGGTCATGAACTGTCAAATGCCTCAGCAAAAAAGTCATAGTGATACCTTTTATGCTGCAAAAGCTCTCAGAAGCTACACCACCAAGACGTTTGCTGTGTCCCCACCTGAGTGTATTTCATCTTTGAAACGTTTGTGTGCCCATTAAAAATACATTTCTGTCTCTAGACCACTTGTGGCAACAGGTAAAGACTCAGCAGCCCAGGAGAAGCTGCTCGTTTGCTGAGCCTGTCAGAACACTTTTGTGTCAATAGAGAGAATATATGTGCACAGCTTTAATGGGGATCCCTCGATTGTAGTACCTTGTCATTTTGAGAGCATCTTGCCCTCCATGCCCTCTGAGCATTTTTTACAGTCAAAATCAACATGCCTGAGTTCTTGTTTCCAACTTTCAGTAATGTTTATTATTGTTTGTCAGCAACTCAGCTCTGCTGGAGAAACCTCCTTCGGTGAATAATGAAGCCATTCCCACAGTGACTGCTGGGTTCCAAAATTTTCAGTACTCTACCTATGGCTATTTAGCTGTACATGAGAAGTGCAGAAAACCTTACTTTTCATGGCCCATAAATAAACACCCAATCCAACACTTCAGCACATTTCTAATTGTAATGCAGTGTATAGTGTTTCAGTGCACAATACAGATGTTTTCAGTTACTATATGAAGAGGAGACAATGACGGTTAAGTATGTGTTTGCATTATAGTCACGGCATGAAATCATTATGTTCAACTTTCCTGATCATTTTCTTCATAGAAAAAATAAAATTCTGTCCAGCCATGATTCTTTCCCACATGGAACAAGTTGCAGAAAAGTCAAAGACATCCATTTATAGCCCTCTTAATCATACACCACCACTTAGCTGAAATGAGCCCAGGGGGTAAAAGGATATGAGCAAGAGCAGAGTTGTCCTGGGGGATTTTTACCCTCTGTGATAACAACCCAATAAGCCATGTCCCTTGGTCTGTCCCTGCTGGGAGTTTGAGGTGACTGTGCTCAGTGGAACACCAGAGAGTTCTCACTAACACCGGGGTACCACCCAGTCTGTTTCTTTGATATTGGCTCTCATCAGCTTTTTCTCTGCCTTCAGTCCTCTCTTTCTTTCTCCCCCATCTTCCTGTCGATCCATCTTGATAGTCTTCTGTAAAGTTAAAACACTAGGTAAGAAACCTTCCTGCTGTCATTTCCTTTCCTGCTCCAGAGCTATCTCCCTCCAAATCTGCCTAGCTCCAGTAAATCATTACTTGATGAGAATAACTCATTAGTTCACTTACTAAAAAGGCCTGACTTCACAAACAGATATTTTTATGAGTTCTATTTGTGTAGGCACAAATAACTATTTTGGTTATGTGAACAAGTCACACAGATACAAATGGGCAGTAAATATCTGAGCAACTCCAGACCACAACTTGAGACCATTTTAACTTTAGGAAAATAAAACCTTAAATGGCAAAAAAAAAGTTTTATATTCCTAGATTGGAAGGGATGGGTTTGTCTCTTCAAGAAGATTTATGCTTTGAGATCATTTTTGATGTACAAATGCAGATGAAGTAACAAAAGAAAAGAGGGCTGACACTATTTACCAAAGTAATGAAATCAAAACAGAATAATTAGAAGTGATCCAAGGCCATCACTACATCAAGTCATCCAACTACATGAAGCAAACTTTAAATCTTGTTACGCTTTTCCTAAAGTACAGAACTGACCCGAGATGCCAAATCAGTCTCATGGTACAACGAAAGTTTGATTTTAAGTCCAGCAAACCTGAAAATTCTTCAACCAGGTACAGAATAAAAGAGAGCAGGCAGTAATAGCATTGCATGCATTAAAGGAAATATTTCAAAAGAAAATGTAAGGCCAAAGGATTCAGATACGCAGACTTGAAAGAAAACTTTTACTTTCAGATCAGTGCTGCTGATGAAAAAGTTATCAAAACCTCGGATTTCATAATTAATCACATTTAAGATCCAGTGAATCTTCACATTACATTGATAAAATGATTTTACTTCAAGGATGAACTGGGCCTTGATTGACATACATACTTAAAGATGCCAGAAAAACTCTGGAAAAAGGTGTTACAGCAGTTGAATGACATGACTTAAGATTGCAGCTAAATGTGCTGGTTGCAACAGACAGTGTTTTCCGAAAGATTCAGTCTGATTGTAAACTCAGATTTCTGATTATAAATTACTCACAAAATGTTGGTTTGTTTTGTTTTTTTTTTTAAATTGAGCTTATTTGTAATTATTGAACAATCTAATTACAGAAACTTATTTCGGTCTATTGAACATCACAGGTTCTGTTTCTCACACCTCTGTGCAGTGCATTGCCGCAGTTTGGTGACTGCTCTTGTGAAAATAAAAATCTTTGTGGAAGGCTTTAGAGCAATCCTTTCTTCCTCCTTCAAGTGGCCTTCAACAGCACTTTTGGATAGACTTCCAAAAACTGAAGAAAGAAAAGTGTTTACTACCCTTGTCAAAACCAGTTTGCAGCTTGTTTAAAGGAGCCTCCAATGCTTCTTGGAGTCACTGACTGCAAAAACTGTAAATAAGTAACACACTCATTACAGAAGAATTTTTCAGTGGATGTGGCTGAATGCTGAGCAGTAAATGGGTGACATTAACCCTTTTCTGGGTATGGTTCAGCAATCAGGTTTGAATTGTTTTAATTTGTTCTTTCACTAGTGTTAAGAAATACAGAGCTTTTGTGAACAAATGTCATGTGATGTGGGGTTTTTATTCCTCAAAGTTTCACTTCATGTTGATGCTCTTTATTTTGTGCTGTGTGTCAACTAATTTTCATTAGAGCCTTGTCACCTGACATAACGACAGAAGAAAGCAGAAAAAGAAGTATGTCATTAGCAGCAATCCTTGTTTATCCAAGAATAGCCTAATTCATATGTGAACAATATCTTATCAGAGCATAAAATTAGCACAAATGAGGGGAAAAGATGTAGTAAAGGACATATTAGGGATTTGAAGAATGGTATACAAACACAGTCGGGCAGTATGGGATTATTTCTCTGGGCACTGGTGAATATTTAAATCTTGCTGTCCTCTGTTCCACACAGCTACATTAGTCCCCCAGTCATGGAATCCTTTTCCTCTGATTGCCTGTAAACCTTGCAAGTAACATTTAAAACAAACTCCCAGGAATCACTGTGCTTTATCATGCTTTGCAAACTTTATACTGTACCCTGCATTTTAATTTTTATATTCAGTAACAGTGACTGTCAACTGTTTGACAGCTAACACATTGTAGTTTGCTGTCTGATACCAAAGTGAGGTACAAGCTGTTCAAAAAGGGAGTCAGGTCCCTTTATAACACTGAGATTCCAAAGTAAAAATGGAACAGACTTACACTAATAAGGCGTTTGGTCTAACACACTAAATCTTGTTTGGGAATGGCCTTACTTACTTTCGGGACTGAAAGTGGTGACAAAATGAATTTGACAGAAAAAAAACTCTTGGGGGTATGTTGATCATCTCTACAGTCTTCTAGAAATTTCCCTGTATTAAAGAAACAGACTAATTGGATAGCCAAGTAGGTAATTCCCACCACTAACTTTCAGGCAATCAGATAACACCTTTCTCAGAAGTAAACCCCTGGAGAGAAATAAACAGGTTTATACTTAATACTAACACACCTAACCAAAACATGTTTAGTGGTCAGATTTCAAAATGCTTTCATTATAAATAATGTTGCTTTTTATTTAAACATGCAAATCGCCATTGAGTTAAGCAGAGTACGAATTCCTCACCATCAACTAATAATAACAATTAAAAAAAAAATAAAAAACAAAACTGGAGAAAAGCAGCCAAACCATCTGACAAAGCCTAGGGCACATGTAACCCCATCACTACAAATGACTGCAGAGCTTACAAATCGAGCCAGATGCTGCTTCTGGAAGGATTTCATCTATAATACCCGAACTGCATGACAGCCTATCACCACTCATGTTTGGCCTAAAGGTGTGCATCACTGGTGGAACGGGCAAATAATGAGGGGGAACAGGAGTGGAGCCTTAATCCTAACAAGAGAGGGGGATTTTATTGTGGTTTGTTTTGTGGTGGGGGTTTTTTAAATTTGAAAATTACGTTTGTTCTACCTGCAAACACTGGCACAGATGGTGCTTCTGTAATATGCTGTTATAATAAACTGACTTGTTTGCAGTGTTGCATTCACATCCTAATTCATGTCCAAATGCATTGGGTCTTCTGTACTGTTTCTCAGAATTGGGTCAAATGTAGAGAAGATGAGTGTTTCCTCAGTGTATAATGAAGAAATTTGCCCACAGCCCCTCTGGCAGGTGCAGCATCTGTGTTCTCAACTCCCTTCCCCAGCTAGGCATGTGGCTGGATAATAAAATAATTGCTGATTGAATAGACTTTATGAAAGGGTTGAAAATATTCATGAGAGTGCTGCATTTCACAGACAGGGTTACATAATCCATTAATTCCAGGGCGATTCACTAGAACTGAGTCTGCTCCCATTTTGCTTCTGTTTCACTAGTTTGAAGTTGTCTTTATGAAAACCCTTCCTTGCTGAGCAGTTATGCCTGTGTCTACCTTCAGTGTAATCTTTCCACCAGCTTACACCACATTCTTCAACCTGCATTAAGTGATACTTAGGAGGATTATTTGAATTTTTTTAAATTATTTTGCTGGTTTATGATTGCGGTTTTCTCTAATTAAATAAAAATCATTGTGACTTGGAAAGGTAAACAAAACCTTCCCTATTTGTGACATTTAGGGAAGCTGCTTCAGCACAAAATTGATTATCAGTAATCTTAAATTCATCATCATCAGGCATATGCCTAAATACGTTTGTTCTGCCTCTTGATAAATCATAAAAGAGATATAAGCCAAAAAACCTGCAGAACATCACAGCCAGGAGACAGCAAAAGAAACCATAATTCAGTGTTAGTTTGGCCTATTCTGGGAACTAGAACTATCCCCACATGCACACTTTTCTTTCTTTTTATTCTTCTTTTGGTGTGGGTTTTTGGTTTGCTTGGTTGATTTTGGGTTTTTTTGGTAGCCAAGAGAGCTGTAAGTCCTTGTTGGATAATGAAAGTTCTTGACAAAGAATCAGTCTCCTGGATGTTGATAGTTTGTCATTTTACAGCAGCACACATGCCCAGGTCTCATAAGCACTCCTGTGGAAGATCTCCAAGTTGCAGGAACACACTACAACAAGGAAGGGATTCTTTCAAAAGGAGCATTTCTGGCTTAAGTTTGCTTACTGGGAGAGAAACAAAGTGTCAGGGGAAGAGTTGGTAGCCTTGCTGTATGAAAACCAAGCTCAGCCCTTACAAGTGAGTGCCTTTATCCAGTCCTGCCAGTGCAATTGCACAGACAGATCCCCATCATTCTGATTCAGCTCTGATCCCAAATGTCATCTTTCTACAGACAGGAAGCCTCAACAGGCTGCACAAGGGTGTCACAACCAGGCACACCATGAGCCTGCAGTACAAATGCTTTCTTGTTCCTCTTTTAGGGATCAGTTAGGACCACTTCTGTGCACACAGATAAAACTTTTCTTAATGGTTCCCTCACCATTCATATTCTTTCTGTGATCAGATGTAAGATACCACATAATCTCTGTAAACACAGTATTTGTTCAAGAGATTGCCTTGTACAGTAGAGGTCCATTGTGGCCAAAATAAGTACAAAGAGTTAGCAAGTGGCTATGGCACATTAATGAAGTTTTACAGTTTATCTATGATCCTATTAAGTAACAAAACGAGATAGGACAAACATTTTATAACACCTTGTGTTGTCTCTCCTCATTATATGTAATGCAAATGACTTTCTGCTGTCCCTAAAATCATATAATAATTCAGGTTGTGAGGGGCTCCTGGATAGAGATTTTTATGTGTTAGCTTCTGTTGGCTTTGTAACAGAAGATACTACTGCCTTTACTGCCAGCAGACACAGTGGAACTATCAAGGAACACTAATTGCCAGATAACAGTGTAGTTATTATTCAGGTGTTCATAACTCGTGGCTTGTGAGCATCATATTGCCTGTTAGATATTACTCAGAGATATAGAAGATTAGAGAGTTAAACCAAAATTACCATAGAGCATAAAGATGAGACAGATTATGTGACTGCTGATCTTCCCTGTGAAACAGCAAAGGACAGGGATCACTGTGTTCATGTACATCTTCTATTCTGTAGATTGTCTGCCTATTAAGATCTCAGTGTACGTGAAAAGAAGGGACCAAATCACGTAAATTCGGATTTCATGATGTTCAAACTCTTTAAGGAATCCTTACCATTTGAAAAGCAATTATAGGCAGAGGAGTTAGGCCAGTGGATACTCCCTGACTTCATCTCACCTGTTCTGCTGAAACAGAGCCCCCATAATGCATGCACACATGTGGGCACAGGGTTGTTTGGTATTCACTCTTTCCATGTATTGCCTGGTGCATCTTTGTCATGACTCATTATTCCTAACAGCTATATCAAGTGTTGCAATTACTGCACTGTACGGATTTAACTCTATAATATTTCCAGAGTGGAAGGAGAAAAATAATATATTAAGTGCTTGTGATATCTTTATGTATAAGTTTGAGAATCATTAAATAGCTGTCACTCTTCCTTCCTCCCTCCCCAGCATCAATTACTCCACTCTGGTTTTACTTACTCCACTCTGTCTAATGAGTCCCTAGAGCATGTTTCATTGCGGGAGAATGAACACATTCTTCACTTGCGGTCAGTGGGATGTGGTTAATTTGAAATCACTTAAACTATTATATCTGTCAAGCGTGGTTATTTTATTTTCAATTCACATCAGTGTTTTAGTATGCATGTCGGTTACTGGGTTAAACTGGCAGATTAATTTCAGAGCATTCTGTTGTAATGCTCTTCATCACTGCCTTTACATGCGGGCTCTTGTTGAAACTTAATATGTTCCCATTAAAATTTACTTCAGAGAAATCTACATTCAGTATAAACACTCATATGATAAATAACACTCACTATTGAATGGAAGAGGTGAGAAGATCAGAGGACTTTCAGCTTTTCTCATGAAAATCCATAATACTTGTTTTTTCCCCTTATTCCATCTTAACTTCTTTTCGTTTACATCATCAGAGCATGCATTTGGGGGGGGGGAGGGGGGAAGTTCAACAACTAGGGTCACTCTGACCTGGTTAGTGTGTTTTTTCTGTTACCTTTACTGATTCTACTGATCAAAAAGCTGCAGGTGCCAGTGCAGCGTGAGCAGATTCACAGCTCATACTATTCAACAGTATAAAACTGTTATGGGTTGTTTGGAGTTTTTTTCTTCCTTTTTAAAATATTGTGGCTTGAAATTTATAAATAGCCCGAATTTGAAGATGCTGAAATACTGACTTACACAGCTACTAATAACAGGGTGCTCATACAGAGAATTAGAGGAACCGCCAATGGGCTTTTTATTACGGCAATATTGTACATATTACATGAATAAATTACATTGTTGCATTATGCAGCTGCTGCATCATCAGTTTAGAGAGTAGACTGAGATCCTAAGTATTCGGGGATGCAAGCTCATTATCTCTAAACCCACTTTGGTTACAGCCACGATCCAATCCCAGCTAAACTGCTTTCACATAATGCATTGCAGATACCTCTGCATAATCAGGTACATGGCTCAGAGACGGACTGATGAGTTTAGGTGCCTAATCAAATTTACAAAAAATAGTCTGTTTCTCTGAATCAGGCAGAATCTTTCACTTGAAAAGGTTATTAGGGAAACTATATTACCCATAAAAATACAAATCTACATATGTTGAGAAACATCATTTTTGATTTGAAAGATACTAGTAGAAATATATGCATTTGTATAACGAGAGATCTCACTGTAAAAAAAAACTAAATTAAAAAAACTGGTTTCTCTCTATCTTATTATGATGATGACAACTGCTAGTGTTTGAATGCTGCCAAGACACTTCTTGAAACTCGGTTGTTTTTATTCTCTGCATATTGTTCTCTCATCCCATCAAATAAAACACAAATCTTAAAATTCTCCACAGCTGCAAATGTTTGCCTATGACTCGTAGATTCCCATTTACATATTTTATATATTGATGCAAGTATCTTTGGCTAGGCAAGTAATATGTTGTCAGTTCTGTTCGTTTTGCTGAACCCCTGCTTCTTTTCGCTGTTAGTTTTTTTACTTTGCTGAAACTGTGCCTGTTTTCATTGCTATTGTTATTCCCCTTTTCTGAAAGCACATGCATCCCTTGCATCTCCCACCTGGCTCATCATGCTTATCATCCCAAGGAAAATCCCATGCCTGGAGAAATCAGTCAATGTTTCACAACCAGCTTTAACTGGACAATGTTTTGTCCAGACTGGTGCTCTCTTGCCCAGTGAGGCTGTTTGTTGTATGACATTTCTACAGAGCTCTTCACGAGTGGTTTCTTAAAGAGGCTCCTAAAAGCTCTCCTAATCATGGAGATAATGGTGGTTAAGGCGAGGCTAAACATGTAGCGCTATATCTTTTTATGCTTACATAATAAAACTTGGTGGGAGAAAAACACTTTCAGTCTAGGTAGTTTTAGAACAGAAATGGCCATCTTTCAAATCTCAGAAGTGCATGCTGTGGTTTTGAGTACTTTGAAGAGATGCTAGGCAAATAAAGGTCTAAGTCTAATGTGGAGCAATGTGTATGTCATAATGCATATTTTAGTAAGAGTACTGCAAGAGCACACAGTACTCACTGCTCTGTATCCACTGAAAACTGTGGCCTGGCACTGACAAAAACAGAACAAGAAAAGGGAAAGCTTTGAGGCTGTGCCTCTGCCACATCTGGACATCTTTCCAGCATAATGTAAGAAACTCCCACGTTACACTTGAAAGGGGAAAGGGAGCAATGAAAGTGTTGATTCAGCTATCAACCATGTGTCACTCCCTCTTCTCCATTAAAAGCAGAAATACACTTTTCTTTATATGGTTTTCCCACATAAATATCTAAACATTCTGCAACACTTAGCCTAAATTTAGGGGAGTCTAAGACAAAATAATTCCTCTGTCTTCTCTGCCATTCCTAAAGTGCCATAAGTTGGAGCTCAGAGCTACTCAGCAATCACACAAACTGCTGAAGCTGAAAAGACAGGCAGGAATTCTAAATAATGCTACAACATAAAGTGAAGATACCCTATGGTAATGTCAGCAGGTCACAAGGTTTGCTCCTGCTGTTAGGCCTCTTTGGTCCTTAGAGTCCAAAGTGAAGAACACAAATTTGAAGAGAGTCTGTACCTGTCACTGACTCTTTGCCTTCCATGACTTCACAAAATCATGTTATGTTGTTTCCTTTATTCACACACCAAATAAATTGCCTTGCTGTTGTCAAAGAACACTTTTGTTGTGAAAATATTTGATTCTGGAGAGAGGACAGGGGTGAGAAATGCAAATTTGTTAATGCAGTTCACCATATTCATGCATCTATGTGGAGATACCTACACCTAAAAAGAACAAAAACCTTTCTACGTTTATAGGTAAGACTGTCAAGGGCCATCACTGATCTACTCAAAGTAACAAACTAAAGATCTTCTCCCAGAATATACCTAGCATTTTTTGGAAAATAAAGGCAAGCATAAGTAGATAACCTTCTTTTGTAGAATGAAAGAGCATAGCATTTTCCAGTACTAATCCTGAAAATGTTCTGTCTCTATGACAAGCTACTTTTTGTGAGGAAATATTAAAATATTATTGCATATAAAAAAATAAAAGGAAGTTAAAATTAGAAAAGGAATTATCAAGCTGGATGCTGCCAGGCTCCTAAAACAGCACTGAGGTATATATACATATTCCTGTGTGTAGTGTGCATGCATGTACAAAAGTGGACCACGATGCATTCTGTAATATGCACTATTTTAATAATTTTTTTAAACCCTGAGTTTGATCAAAATACTGTGCAGATTTCTTCAGTTATACTACAGCAGTTTCAAATAAATTTGGTCCAAAATAACGCAGCTACAGGGAGGCAGCAAGATGTTTTGTGGGTTTTTTCATTTGTCTTTATATCAAGAAATTGCTGAGGCAAGCTGGATCACAGCCCCTTTTTGGTGACCACAGGCATAACTTCATAAGAAAAATTTTGATTGCAAAGATTATTGTAAGCAAATAAGAGCACCTTTCAGAATGGAAATGACTAGACAATCTCAGCTCAACTTTTATGACATGCAAACTAAAAAGGCAATCAACTCAATGGTAGTGTCTGATCTCTGCGTGTCTCTTCAGAATCAGTCAGTAACCAGTACTGTGAGCAGCTGTAGAAAGTGAATTTAATTTTGGCTGTGTGTGTATGTGTGTATAAAGAAAATGTAAAGCTGAAGTTTTTTTTTTTTCCAGTTCCTGAGCACAAGAAAAAGTTGGCATGCAGGTTGTCTGTAGTTACTGGGCTAAAACAGTTAATGTGTGAGGTTTTCTTCCTCCAAGCTGTAGTGAGAGATGAAGAGATCCCATATGGGCCACTAGTACAAAGAAAGTAGAGTAATAGGAAAAGAAAAAAACAGAGCTTGTAAGAGTAACAGAGGGAAATAAGATTGAAAGAACAAAACATCAACATTGTTAGTCATGAGGAACAGACAGGAGGGAGGTATTGCCTGCTGACCATGTGTACCAGTGCCAGAGTCTAAAACAGCGGCAACCGTGGGATGGGATGGTGTCTCTAGATCTGAGAGGCAGCAGCAGATTGTTTTTATAGAAAGAAAAGGTGTCAGCAGAAAGGAAGGAGCATACACACATGGAAACATTTGCTGCAAGAAGCCATTTGAAAAACAACCAAGGAGCTGAGTGGAAGAAACATCTGTGAAACATGCAGCAAGACCACCACTGGTGCTCCAGGGAAAAGGTGGGAACAGAGGGGAATACACAAGCAGTGTTGGACACAGCATCTTGTCAGAACGACAAGGAAATGTTGTTGGTACTTTTTAAGAAAATCCAGCATCTTGTGAGTCTGAGAGGATTTGCCCTGAGAAGGGCACACTTCTTATTCTTTCCAAGAAGCAAACAAATCTATGCTCAGAGATGCAAGTCAACTAAAGAGTGTTATCCATAAGAAGAAATTGCACTTTTTAGGCGTTATGTTGGCGTTTCTACCTACCAGGGTTAGGATAATTTGCATTCTTTTCTGTGGGTTTTCTTCTTTCACTAATAACCCCAAATGTGAAAGTCTAGATCAGTTCACTTGATCAGTATTAGCTTAAGTGATTGCAAATTGCCACCAGAGAAGAACAATTGCTGTGTAGTCCTGGGGTCAGTGAAAGCAGATGTGATGTGTAACATCAAGGGGAAAGAAGTTCCACACCCTTTAATTGTCTGGCCTTAATTTTGCAATTCAGACTTTTTTGTTGTTGTTGTTGACAGAAGAAAGCAAAGTCTTTATTATGTCAAGACAGGAGCTGAAGTGACTTCAGCTATTCCTCATGAAGACATCAGTCTACATGCAAAATAACCTGTCTGTGACCCAAATGAAAAAAGAAAGCATTCATCAGAGGAAATTTTGCTTCTCTGGGTTTGAAGCATTCTTTACTGAAAGCCTTTAATGACTTTTCAGCATTGCTGAGGGATGGTGAGGGAAAGGACATTTTGCTGGCCAACTATTACATATAATTGTATGGAAAATCCATGTGCTACCCAAAGCCTCTCAAGGAGGTCACATAAAAGATGAGTCATAATGTAACTGATTTCTACCAGATCATCTTTCCATTTGCTCACTGCAGAAAAAACAAACTATGGAATGCAAAAGCACTTTGAAGTGACTGATGATCTTGCTGCTTATTAACCACGCTGAAGGCAACCTTAGTGAAAAGGAAGGCAAATGAGGAATAGAGACTGGATGGCTCATTTCAACTACTTTTAAGACAAAGCAAGCCTTTTATTCTTCACAGAGAGATATGCTCTTATTCTTGCCCAATGGGTTAATGGCAGCTCTCCAGGGAGATAAATATTGATTAAAAAAAAAAGACTATATACCCTAATCTTCTACAAAATAGATACACATTTAGGCAAGGATTTTTTTTCAAAAGAATAAATCCTTAAGTTAACAAAAAATGATATGATGCATTTTCTTTCTTCGCAGGCTAATAGTTGGGTTTTGTCATGTACTTTTAAGCTAATACATAGGAAAGCCCACTTTTCCAGTGAAACAAAAAATTTAAATAACTACCTCAATATAATGGAAAAGAAGTACAGAGGAAAAGAGATTCTTCAGAAAGAAGTAGTGTCTATCTGCAATAAGTTACAATAAGTTTATTAGTTTTTAAGAATTTATGACTGAAGAATTTCTGACTGCAAAAAATCTTTCCTTCTTAGCGCAACCATACTAAAATCACTTTTTAATGATTTTTATATTATCAAACTGTTTTTCAAAATCTGACTTTGTCTAAAAAAAAAAAATTTAAAAAAAAAAATCAGAAAGCTAGCAAAAAACAGAATGTAAAATATGGAATTGTAATTTCCTATTATGACCATCTTTTTTAGTTGTTTTTTTTTTTTTTTTTTTTTTAACTTAATATTGGCTGGTGTAGCATTAGTTACACCTCCTTTCCTTGTTGTTTATTATATAGACCACACCTTCCCTGCATCCTTCTCTACACCCACAGACTGGGACACTGAAAACCTGCAGCCCTTGTGGTCAGTGGGCGAGTAAAGTCCCCAGAGAGCCCCGAGGGTCTCAGAGCTCCAGACCATTAGCTGGGACTCACTGAAATCAGCCCTGATTCAGGGGAGAGCTGTGTCATCTTGCACATCCAAACCTTCATCCAAATGCCTGGCAGGGCACACTGGTCCTGACAGGTACTGTGCCAGCTTGGCACTTGGCAGATTAAAAAGGACTGCCTCCTGGAGATTGGATGGCTTGGCACGGTGAGAACACAGAGGTCAAGCTACGATGTTTGCCAAACAAAAAAGAACCTCTCATTTTCTGACTCTGTTGCTGCTCCCTGGACAAGCATTTTTGGCCTTTTGCCTTGGTTTGAAGGCAAGACTTGTTAGGATTTAGCCTGAGGGACGTGGTTTGCTGCTGAAGGTCGAGGTAGATTTTGACTGTTGTGAAGCCCTGATATGGTAAGGTCGTGTGCTTTCTCGTTAGGGCTGATCTTTCAAAGCTCTGGGTAACTCCTGGGACACCATCAGGAATGGAAATTATTGTACACCTTGCTGAGACCAATTTCTGATGGTTTTTATCTTTCAGTTTCATGAAATACAGAAAATTTTCCCTGAGATTGCAGCAGGATAGAACATAGTCATTTCATTTCATACAGAATTTCAGAACATGAACATCTGGACTTTTTCCCAGCAATATACTTTGTCTTGACTCCTACTAATTATTTGTATATTTAATCATCATGTATATTTTTAAACCAGAACTAATTGGACTCTAAGAATGTTGCAACCAGACTTCTTGTAAAGCGTTTCATTGCCAACGAAACGGCAGATTCCAAAGAAACACAATCCTATTGTCATTTTTCTAACAAATTTTCCTTCTCGTGCATCAGTGGTCATTCATTGTTTTGTTTTTCTGGAGTTAATGTCAGTATTGTGATGATGCTTTTTGTGCTCTGGGCACTCTCTCTGCCTCTTGGTTACTCAGTGGCTCCCTAGCACTGCACATGACATGTTCCCCAGCACCTGACACTCTGCAGAAAAGGTCACTGTAGCTTGGCATGTTTTGTGGGTCTGCTCAGAGCCAAGGTTTCAACAGCAGCACAGGAATGCTTTTTCACAATTTTCTGGCTCAAACAGCTGTCATTTGGGGATTGCCACAGTGTGATATAACTTTACCCCCTCCTCAAGTCAGGCTGTTAAGGAGAGAGTCATTTGAAACACCTCCAAATTCACAGTGCTCATCCTGTGCCAGAGCCTGCCTCCCTCTTTGTGGTGTCTTTCATGAAAACAGAATATCTCAGAAACAACCAGCTGTCTTGAGGCAAAGTGTAACAAAAGAAACTCCAGCAATCTTAGCATATGTTTTTATTCCTCACCTGTCTTATTGCAACCGAGCGTGCAATAGGGTGAAAGTTTTACCTACCATCCTGCCCACAATTCCTCCAGACCTCCAATATCCCATGTATCAGTACACTAAGTATCAGCTGCTCAGTTTCTCATCATTGTGGTAGAGTTTATGGGAATTAATAATACAGCTGCTCTTCCAGAACAATCATAGAGTCGTTCTTTTCTCAGACATTGGTACAAACAGCCTCCTGATTGTGAAATTAAAATTTCTTTTTTCAATTAAATCAGAGCAAATTGGCTTTAGACCTGCAGCAAAGCTTTCTGTTTCATTTCTCAACTTTTGAAACATGTTTTCTGAAGTTTTGAGTGTGGATATCTTGACTTTCACATGGTTCTGTCTTTAACAGACTGAGCAGCAAGGAGCTTCTGTCACTACAAAGAAAACGTTCCCAATCCCCTGCTCTACTGTCAAACCCACATTAAAAAAAGGAAGAGTCAGCAATCTAAGGATGCTGCCTGAAAAGCTCCTAAACAAAGGTTTAGTTCCCAGGGTTTAACAAGACTATTTGTTTTCATAAAACCTTTCATAGCTGCATTTATGTGATTTCAGGTAAGACTTTTCTCTAATATTTGTAAATAACGTGCAATACTATCACAATACCAATACTAATGAGTAAATTCAATTCTGTAAAAATTGTACTTCACTGAAAATCATTGTGATGTTATTGCCTTTGCTTACAATCACTTGGCATTCTCATTAAGAATCCTTGAAATCCTTGAAACTCAGACAGTAAATACTTTACTAAAGTTTTAAACTTCCTTCAAAATTGTTTCATTCCAGCCCATCATGTCTTTCATATTTGCTAATAGTGTCAAACCTGAAAAAAATACACACACACACCCCTACTATTGCACAAGTTAAAAAAATACATGAGGTACTGCTTGGAAAAAAATAGTCTACCCAAAATGTTTCCCAAAAATATGGTAACTATAGGGAAAGCACAAGAAAGACTAAGATACTCCACAACACTGTATCTTTGAGAAATCGAGAAAAGGAGCCCCAATAGGAGTAAAACCAGGAAATAAATGCACAGAATTAGTGCTAAAGGAGTATATCTGGATGAGACTTTGCTCTCTTTTTGTGACATGATGTGGAACACCATTTTACTACAGAAAAAGTAGCCAAAACAGCAAAGGAACCAAGGACCTCAGTTATTAAAAAGGGTCAGGACAACTACTATCTGTCTATATTTTGTAAAGAAGAGAAGATTAAAAGCCAAACAGGGGCCTCAAAAGGCTGTGAGTTCCATTGAAATCAATGGAAAATGCATGCACATCTGAAGGCAGGGTTTGGCCTGAGCAAGGGAACCTCACTGAGAGAAATCCTTCTGCAAAGGCATCAGAAAGGATCAAGGCTGCTGCACTCCTTGAGTTCATGTCAGCCACAGAAAGAGAGAGCTGAAAGGAAAGCCAAGGATGGCCCAAGTACGACTGAATTGAGGTGGAATGTCTTTGCACATACCATCATTGTGGAAATAAATTAAGGAGAGCAGGAAAAATACGGTTGATGTAAGGTCTTAAAGAGAAACGGGGCAGCTTTCAGAGAAAAACGCTCATTTTGTAGGGTACAGTTGCTAATGCAAAGGGTGGGGCAGAACTAGCAAGGCATCCCATCCTCCTTCTGCCAAAAAAAAAAAAATCCATCTTCTTGTATCATCAGCATTTAATCAGGCATTAAACATAACTCCAAGCGATTTCGGCATCTCCTCCAGACCAGGAAGGATATGTTCTGTGAGACCTCACCATTTCACTAAACCAACGGTGCCCTGTGCAGGAGCTGAACCCTCCAAAGCAGATTTAAAGGCAAGGGACACGCTCAGAGTGCCGTGGTGCCCGCTCGGCGAACGGCGGCGGCACCGATGCAGCCACCGACACTCTGAGCTGACATCAAAGAGGGGGGAAAATCAGCTGAAATGACAGCAGCAGCTGCAGCATCCGCCTCTAAATTAGGCTGCGTTTCAAAGTCTGGACCCAACTGCTAAGCAGCATAAAGGCCCAGGAGGAAGGCTGCCCAAGAAAAAGAGTTGGATTTCTAACCTAGCACATCAAAGTAACACATGCTTAGAGGAGCAATAAATGCATATGGCACACAGTCACATGCTGCCTAATTGCAGCGGGCTCATGCAGCCAAGACAAACCTTCAGCTGATTCCTACTTTTACAGAGGATTTGAGTCCTTTTTCAATACAGAAAGCTGACACAAATTGGTAGCAGATTAGAGTCTGGCATTGTGATAATACATCCCATAATTTCAAAAGATGGCCGTTTTTCACATCATCAGACACCTTCAAAATACTGAGCTCCTTATTATATCATTTATACATCTATCAGATTAACAGCATATCCACAACAAAATACATTAGGAAGACCCTTCTCTCAAAATTCATAAATAAAGCAGAAAGCCACCAGTTTTGCTATAAATTTACTTGCATAGCAATTCAGTAATACAAGTGGAAAGAGAGAGAAACAGAAAAATAATTTAAATACATTGCTGAGTGTTTTAGCATTAAAAATTATGAATTTGGAAAAATCATCCCTTTTTCTGTATGCATTTTTATCTTAGTTTATTCTATAAATTTAGGGAAAGCATTTGCCATATTATTGATAACGTACAGATCTGTAAGAAAATTACATAAAATAAGCCTGAACATGTGGATACTTTGTTATGTACACCAAGCATTCTTAGGACAAAAAACTGCATGTTTTCATAGTTCTAGGGATATGATTTGATCTCTTTTTTTGTTTCCTACAAGCTAGCAGAGGAAACTCAGTCACTCACTTGATATGTTTATTAAAATTCATCTGAAATTGCAGTGCAAAGGTGGATTTGTGAACTAATTCAAACTTAAATTCTCCTCGCTTATCTTTGAGAAGCTGGGAATAAGTACATAATAGAAACACAAATAAAAACAGGAAACAAAAAGAAATATATATAATTCTCTACAATATAATTCTCTACAAGCCTCTGAATCTTGCTTTTATAGCTTTAAATTAATACACTTTTGAAAAGGGTTAAAGTTGCAAGCAAGAGCAATCATCTACACTGCACTCGCTTAACTTGTACATTAAGAAAAACAATTCCACCAGAAATGATGTGATAACCCTGGCACAGTGGCATTATTACTCACGAAGTAATACTGCTTTTTATACTTATAGATTTCTGCCAGTTTTAAATGAGTCTGTTTGAGGACATCCACACCAAATACAACGGCATAGCAGTTATCAAAACAATGAGAGATGCTTAAAAAAAGAAAAAAAAACCTAAATGTGCAGTACTCAAGAGAAAGCAGAAACACAAATGCCTATACATATCTTATAGGATGTGCTATCTCACTCCAGAATCAAGTGATAAAATGTATCTGTTGAAATGATTCATCTGGAAATAAAAAGGACTCAGAAGCTAACACTCACACACCCCTAGAAGGGCACAAAATAATATCATGGAATGTAAGGCCATATTCTTACTTTAAATCTCCCAGATTTTGTCACTTGTGCAGCTGGTGGAGCATCACATGAAGTCAGGAGCTGCAGTGGAACTGTGTGCTGGCCCTGGGGGTCGTGCAGGGGAGCTGGAGCAGCAGTGCAGTGAGTACCCCAGCCTGGCTTCCCAGGCAATCTGAGAGCATAAAGATCACCTCAGCTCCTCTTCATTGACTCATCCTGATACCTGAGTGTGTTCACCTGTTTGGCAACAACTACACCAACTCAGAAACAATCTGACTTGCTACTGCTTAGTCAAATCACTTTTTTATTCTTTGTTTTGGTTCACTTTGATAACACTTATGAAGTGTTTAGTGAGCATTTAGAAGAATGGATGTTAAAACCCCAGCAACTGTGGCTCTCCCAAAAGACTGAAAACTTGCAGAGCAGACATGCTGAACACTGAGAATAACACAAGATCAAATAGTTATGTGCTTGCCTCAATGGACAACTTGCCTGGTATGGAAATTACAAAGCAGAGAGAGTTTTTTTTTTTTTCCTGTGGAAAATAGAAGACCATAAAAGGCCAAATTCAGCACAACCCCTTTTATAAGTAAAATACGAAAATACCGGTTCTGTTGTATGTACTGACAAGATGAAATGTTTCTGAAGTTATATAGTAATGATAAAAGCATTATTTGTGTCAAGCTTTTCTAACACCAAATATTGATGTTTTAATGGGAAGATTTTTGTTGTAGTTCTATAGAGTTCTAATAATGACAGTGTTTCCGAGAGAACCTGCTCATTTTCCCACAGCCTGAATAGTATCCAAACATAATTGGCATCATTTTCTGAGAATGGCCTTTATCTATACTCTTTATCTCCTTTTCTAGACTATTTCTCATTTAAGTTCTGGAAAGAGGGGAATTGAGGAAGTGACACCATTATTTTACAATTTTCTTCTGAAAGTTCACCCTAGTTTGCATTCCCACTCATGCTTCAGGGAGCATTTGGAAATCTCACAGAATTTACAAAGAAATTCTCTACAGCCTTAGCAGTTTCCCTCTATTTCCAACTACATTATTAACTTTCCCATCCCAACCTCAAATGAGCTTAAATATAGACTCCTCTCCACCTAATGAGCCATAATTAGCTCATCAACTTTTGACAAGCCTAAATAGACTTGTTAGTGAATGACAAGTCTAGTCTATCTCACAGTGGAATGGGTGTCATCCCTCCCTCCAAGGAGGAATATAAATCTCTTAGAAGTTCTTTGTAGGGTTCCCAGTCTCCCCCAGGACTCCAAAAGGAGCGAAACTAGTTTAGGTTGCTGCTCTCTCCTACCCTGCCCTTTCAAAGTTTGCAGAGATTTGCACAAAAATAGCCTGGAGAAGGAGACTGTTGAAATAATTTCTTGGTTTGATGGGTTACCTTTTCTTTTTGCCACTCTGGATAAAGATGGGACTGCAATTCTGAAAGGAACAATCTTTGGCTTGTTTCTTTCAGCTGCCTCCACAGTTTTCAGAGCCAAAATTAGCTCCTCAGCTCCTGAGGAACCATGTTACTATTTAAAATGTTAATAACTCTTAAAATAATAAGATTCTGATCTAATCTTTATTTGTCTGCACTACAGCTCAACTAGATGAGTGCAGGGAGCCAAAATGCATTTAATTTATTCCAGGGAATTTATCTATTTATTTATTTACTTTTTAGCTGGGGAGTGAAAAAATGGCACAGAGTAATAGTGCATTAGGACTGCTGAAAAATGTCTTTCCTGTGTAGGAGAACCTTAATGCCTCAAACAAAGGATCCTGCCACTTTTGGAAACTCTTGGTTTATCCTGGTGCAAAATGTGAAATTGAAAGTTTGGAAACTCTGCCAATATTTGCAAGTTTTTAGAAATGGACAGACCTGTCATTTAAAAACAGCACACGTGTGCATGTGATGATAAACTTATTCATATACACAAATCTCAGGAGTGACCCCTCTGTTTCAGAGTCTGTGCAGTTTCAGTGCTGGTCTGTCAAACACTATTTCAGGATCTGGCTTCTAAAGTCAGGGAGATACTGCCCCAAAAAACATTGCTTAGCTGTCTAGAGCTCTTCCTGAATAATGTAATGTGTGCTGGAGGGCAGTCAAACCCTTCACATACTGGATAGGTCTCCTCAGCAAGAAAGAAATACCAGATAAGGTCCTCCCTGTCCTAGGGGAAAAAAAGGAAAAACAAAACAGAAAAGAACTGAAGATTCTTGTAGAAAAATTGCATATTGCAGATTCTTCAGGAGTGAGTACTTGTTTGACAAAATGTGAAGGCCACATCATCAGTTGGTTATTACAACATCTGGGATTTTCAGAAGTCACTTGAGGTTGTGAGAGTCACATACCTCTGGAAATCTGTATTAAATTTACAGCTAAACACTCTTGGTCTGCTGACTTCAGTGGAGCAATGCAATTGAGAGCAGCTGAGTCAATGATGAGTGCCACAGAAAGCTTGTAGAGAAATTGGAATTCCTGCTCTGATAATAAAATTGATCTCAAATCATGAAACTGCAATAAAATTAATATGATTCTCATTTGCTGTTTTAGCAGTTATTACATCTCAGTTTCTGAAAAATATCTATCTTTTGTTTCCAAACTATGTTTGTGCAGTAGGATTCTGCCCTAGGAGCATCTTATCACTAAGTTATAAATCTCTGGGTCCAGAGAATTTCAACAAAAGTACTTATTCATTCCTAAGCAGTTCAAGTTTAACACTAACACTGTAATTAAATTGTGGTTTTTTCACTTTTCTGCCCGCTGTTTGAGAGAGAATGTGTTCAGCTTTCTGGTGTACAATGAGAACTAAGAGAATGCTAATCTATTTTAACCTCAGTGGATTTGAAGGAAAAGATAGACTTCGATTTTAGTAATTGTTCTCTAAAATAAGGCTTTTACAGAAAACAAAACAAAACAAACTCAGAACAGTACCTTCAGAGCTTTATCAGAAATTTGAAATAAAAATCCTGTTTCCACTACTTTAGCACAGAATAGCAATTGATTGTCAGACTTCAACTGAAGCACCTAATGCATGTCAAAATATTTTTTTTTTTTGTCAAGTTAAAGTTAATGAGAGAATGTGCCTTCTGGTCTCACAAACACTTAAAATTGGCTATATACAACATCTTCTGGGCTACTGTCACCCCACACTGTGCAACCTGAACTACCACAAGGTTGTAAGTGCTCCCTTGAGGCCCTAAAGAAGGTTGGCTTTCTCACCCATTGCTTCTTTCTGTTGGTTAAAGCTAGTACACTAAGACCAGAAAAATGCTTTTAACAATTGGAATATTTGAGCTTATGAAAGCACCAATCTTCTGGGAATACTGGAGAGGACAGACAACCCTGACCTTTGCTCTGCTAGAAAATGAACCATCTTTTTTCATGAGCAAAGTACAAGCAAAGAAAGTCTTGTCCCAATACAGGAAAGAGAGTGAATGAACTTTCCCTGCAAAAGACACAGAAAACACGAGGAGCAGAAAAAGCAGTCTTAAACAGCGCCCTCAGAGGCTCAGGCTCACACACAGAATCCTTTAGATACCCCAAGAGTAAAAGAAAGGCTCTGAGTGAGATCGTTTCCCCACTAAGGTCAAGGACAAAACACCTGCCTGATTTTGTTCTCCAGATCTTGATGTTCTGCAGGTGGAGATGGTAACAACAGAAAAATCACCAAGATCAAACTTATTTACATTAGGTTTTTTCCTGACCCCACATGTAAACTGAAACTTGCATACAAAGAACTCAAAAGCTTTCAAACCTAATTTTTCCAAGCACACTTAAGGTATGGAAACTGCATATTTAGCAGTGGGCTGTGTATCCAATCACATCTAGTATCTTCAACTCAGGAGCAGGATGATATAGAGACATTCAGAAAGCAGTGAAAAACTCTTCGAACCTTCCACGTGATAAATATTATTTTTCTTACTCTTAACAGATTACATACTGTCCCTTCTGTACACCCCCAGTATCTTTTCATCCTGCAGGTCTATGATTTTATCTCCCAAGCATCCACCACAGTAAAACAATCCTTGTGTTTTCCATGAAATTCAGCCCATGCATAAGAGGAAGAGGCAAAACCAGGCTTTATCAGAGACAAGAGGTGTAAGTCAGAAAAAGGTTTTCAGAATATTTTTTAAGATCTGTATCAAGTAAAAATACAGTACTCTGATGAGCATGTTATTTCCCATGTAAATGACAATCCATACAAAGCGTCCGTCTGGTTTTCAGTGAAAAAGTCAGGTAAGGCACTGACTGGAAGTTCAGCAGAATGCCATTAGAGGGCATGGAAGAGTAGTTGTGTAGAGAAGGAAACACATCTTCAAGCAAATAAACTAAAGAAAATAACCGGAATAAAAATAAAACAAGAAAAACATTTTTAATGAATCACCTCTGTTGAGCAATCAGCTCTGGGTGCCAGCTCTGGAAACCCACACTCTCTTCTTCCTTCTTGAGTCTCCTGTCACTGCAGGGAATGGGTCTTGGCCACCAGGAAAAGCAAGATCAGACCCATTTTGGTCCAGCCACAATATTTAACTTTTGGAATTTTTAAGTCATGTATAAAACAAGACAAAACCCCAAGGTTCAGTAATCTAACTGCTGTGCCAGGGACACAGGCAAATCAGAGGGATTACAAATGCTCAGTACAGGGGGAGCAGCTGATGTCTAAAAGGCTCGGTAAAATAATAAGAGATTCACACCAGGAAACAGCCACAACAACATGTGAAATGTATTTTAAAGGCATTTAATAGATTTCTATTAACCCCTTGGACTATTGGGAAAGGCCTGTGGAAATAGAAAGATGTTTCAGAACAGAACCATCAGCTGCAGAGAATGTTAGTTAAACAAAATTTCAGCTTTCTGAGAGACGTGGAGGAAAAGAAATGGCCCATCACAAGAAACCCATCATTTTCTCCCATGCACCCCAAAGCAAAGCTATAGTGATGTACGAGGAAATTATTTTCTGCATTTCACTCCTCCTAATAACCTTTTAGCCTTTCAGCTAAAAAAAAAAAAAAAAAAAAAAAGGAGGTAAATAAAAATTAAAGCACAGAAATAAAAAAAATATTTTAAATATTATTTCTATTCTCTTCACTTGGGAAGGCACAGCAGTCATCACTATCATCATCTCAAGCCCCTATAGATACAGCAACTCCTTTGCTCTTGTTAGGTTTACTATGTCCCCACTTTTTTTTTAATATGTCCTACTTTTCCTCCCTCTAAGCCATTTTTTTACAAGGGCAGACGATCTCTAATTGTTCCTGTCTTTTACTCTCTATCAGGAGAAGTTAGGACTCCTCTACTCACCTTGCACTTCCCAGATAAGCTGGCCAAGGTTTGTTCCTGGGGAGAGTTTTTGCTGTTTGTTGGTTCAGAAAGACCAAGGCCAAAGCCTGAGAACAAAGCTATCAGGTATCCCTTTCTACCAGGTGTTTACAGGACATGACAAACTGTGAAGCATAAGGTTTCTCATGAGTGTTTTTTAGACATGTTTGCCACTGTATGACATAATACTCTTGTTCCTCCTCAAATACCCCCCATCCCACTTTGAATCTCTCTTCAGTTCTGTCTTTGACAGTGACTTCCACCTATAAACCTCATGTCAAAAATACACCTTTTGTGAAGCTGAGGAACACTGAGACTTCCTAAAATACCAATTCTTTCCATACTGAATTTTGATCTCTTGATTTATCCATAAAGTAATGAATGTTTTTCATTCCCTCTCCATAAACCAAGCATTCAGCCTTTGCAATTTCTACCTCTTTGCAATGAAAGTGGATGTGTATCCTCAGATCAGCAGACTGACTGCTACAGAATTATTTTATTTTTTATAAACAGTAAAGTATGAACATCAGGATAGCTATTCCCATGGAGTGGGAACAGACTCTGGATGTGCGATATGGGGATTAGAAACATTAAGTATACTCTCAGTGTATAGGATTTTATTTCCTTTTCATGTGAGTTTCCTTGCCTTCAGTTTTATATGTGATTGGAAGGATTAATAAAAAATGAAGGCATTTAACCCCCCCTCACAGTATTTACTTCATGCAGTCAACATTCACAAGCATCAAAGCTTCTGTTTCAGCACCGCATCAAAAAACCACAAAGCTCTAAGGCTTGGCCAAAGAATCCACACAAACCTAAAGCAGAGGCGTCAGCTCATGAGACTGCTGACACAATGGATCAAACAGACATTTTAAAGTGTCACCAGTGCTCTGGGAGAAAAATGAAAAGCCCTTGGTTCCACTCTTGCTTTTAAACTAAGTCCAGCTTGATGCTCAGCAAACACCTACTGATGAGGTTGCATCATCTGCTACTGAAAATAGTTGCTCTAAGGCTTATCCTTGGTTTGGGGTAAAATATATGGGCTATTTATGCTTTGATTAAAATGTCATAGTCCTTGTTTGAAAATAAGTACACTCTTTCTATGGGGCCTGACTGCTTTCAGATGTGGAATTGGATCCTGGAAAAATAATTTCATTGCTGTGTTCCACAGAATTTCAGTACATGCTCAGATTTGCTTCTTCTTTGCCCATTCATTATTAGCCGTGTTAGTGCTGGGGACAGCTACTCTGGTGGGGTTATTTTGGTAAGCAATGCCATTACTCCTGCATTGTCCATACTGGGACTACTCTTTCATTTCTCAATTACTGTAGTGATTTCAAAGCTACCCTGAAACGTCTGTAGGGCTGTAATTTGACTGACAGTATTAACTTCCAGCATCTACTAATAATCCTTCTTCTCAGCTTAGATTTGTGAGGGTTTTGTTCTTCATCTTTTAAAGATCCCTCTGCAGGACACAGAGGGTTTTTCCACCTTTTTTCCTACTCACATGTATGAAAAATGCTGATTTGAAATATTGATACACCAAAACCACATCTCTAGCCAGAAACACCCAGGATGGTCCTGGCTGCCTTGAGGAACTATCATACAGGCTCTCTCCATCATTTTTCTTCTTGCATACTGCTGCTTCTGTATTCAATATCTCTTTCTACACTTTGATTAAATGTAAGCCAGCTCTTGCTCTGTGGATTTGCAGTAAGACTTCAAATACATTAGCACTGAGGAGCCACAAGTGTTCTTGGGGCAGAGTAGCACATAGATGTTAATTTATCATGTTCTAGGTTTGGGACACTATTCCTCCCATTCATGTGCATCAGTTTTACACTGCTTTAATTCTGCCAACTTCAGCAGAGGTCACCTTGATTTAAATTGCTGAACAGGGGCCTAAGTAAGGCACCAGAGAAAAAATTACGTGCATTTGGGCTCTTAAACATAAAGGCAAATTCATTGAAGTCTCCAGTGTTACACCAGCTCTGCCAATAAAGAGGTATCCTGAGGAGTTCCAGCTACTTAAAATTTAGAACCTCCCAAGAAATCTCCAGCCCAATGAGCTCTCTCAAGTCAAAGATAAAAACTGGAGTCAGGACTATGGAAGACAGAGCTCTCCTGACCATTCACCCACATGGTCTCCACCCTCAAAGAGATGAACTCTTCTGGGAATCCCAGCTTCTTCAGATCTAAGCATAAAATCCACCCCTTAGCATGGCCTTCCCTCAGAATAAAAGATAAAAAAAGCCTGATGTGGAGGAGGTGATGAGAGAGCTGTGGTGCTTTTGAATGTGTTTACTTTTCCAGCCTGGCATGTGCTCCCACAGGACAATGTTGGAGTGCAAGGAGAAGGCTTCAGGGGGGTCATTAATGGCACTCTCCCGTGCTGGGGAGAGACTCAACAGGAGTGAGGCACAGAGGGATGGGGGACTATGCTTCTGTAGTTTAACAGAAGCAAGTGACTTTGGTGGTCTCCACCCTGCACTGTGCTCAGGGTGGTCTACATAAATCAGCAGAATCAGCTTTGGCTGGTGAAGTTTTTCATTCGTTACCTCTCTCGGATAAAAGGTAAATTTTCAAAATTAAGAAGCTCTGATCTGATTTTTTCTGTGCCATACATTTTAACTCCCTATGCAGAGGAAACCATGTTTGCATGTGAAATATGAAGACAATTAATGGTTTTCTTATGGTGTTATTAAGCCCTGCTAGTCTAGTACAGCACGAGTTTCAGTACAGTCACACACTTACCACGTGATTTCTCTACATACATTCCTCCTCCTCAAAATTACTTAGTTTTCATGGTGAGGTGCCAAACAAGGTTTATCTTCAAGAACTTTTAAAGTTTCAGTATTTCTGCTAATGGCATTAGTAAAAATTTAGTAAATTCTATGTAAATTCTTCAAGCCATATATGACTAGAAACAGTAACTAAAGACCACAGGGTACTGAAAACTGCCCAGGTGACTATCTAAGACTGTTCTGCCATTACCTCACTGAGACTTAGTTTAGCACCTTTTCTGTCAAATGGCAATTTTGCAAGGAATTCCCTCTCACAGTTAGCAGCCATGAGTAGGTTTGAATTCCTACTTCATTGCTTATGGAAAAAGCACCTGAGACAAGCTGAGGTGTATTTGCACTACGGGTTGCTGTACTGCAAAGGGACAGGCCCTACACTCATATAAAATCAAGTAGCCTCTAAAATTATTTAAACCAACTTTAGAAGAACTCAGCCTAGAATCAGTACCTTCCCCTCGACAGCTGCTGACATCTAATCCCTTCTGACTCCTTTCTAACATATTAATTACCAAATAGACACCTGCAAAATAGAACCTGCTTTGCCTTGTCTCCCTTATTAACCCAGAGGAACATGCATGGGGTTTCTCAGAAGCACACAGCTAAGCATGTTCCTGCCTGTATGCATTTCTAGGCCTCCACTGTCCACATATTTGCACCACACATTTGTGATATATTTGTGAGATATATAATATATAACATATATTATTTGTTATATCTCCCCTAAGATTTAAAGTGAGTGTGGATTCCAGACATATTATTAAACTGGACTACATCCTAAATTCAAGTAAGTCAGCAATAATAAAATAAGAGGAATGTAACTGAGATGAGGCTGCTGATTTCAAGTGCACTACTTGGATTTTTACTGCTGTCACAGAAATTAAAATCTGGCCTATAGCAGTATTGTTTCAGTCCTGAAAAACCTTTTCCATGCTGATTTTTTTTCTTCATATTCATAGGCTGTAAATAAGTACTTACCCCATACAATGAATATGGTACATGAAATACTTTGTCTTTGTATTCTTGCAATGTACGTAGCCTAATACAAGTATGGAGATGGATTAGACATTCCTCTTTGGTTAAGAGATATATCAGTGCATAAAGTCACAGTCTGGGTTCATTTAGCCTTTTCATTTGTAGTGCTCCATATTACATGAGTGCAGATCTATTTGAATCTCTTTAATATTCATGATCCTCTCACCAGTCTGAGTGAAAGAGATAAAGCTTTTGATAGCAATCTCAGCAACTTGATTAACAATGCACTAATCATCACTACCATTGACCTGATTCAGAAATGTTTTCAATTCATCCATCACTTTATAACCAAAGATGATTGCATTACCTTACCATTTTTTATTTAAATAAAACCACATGAGCTGTAAATGTCTTGCCATCTTACTAAATGCACCTTGGTACCAAATTAATTTATTTTTAAAACTAAATACCAAAATGACCTATAATAACCAATTAGGGCAGGAGCACAGGGAAAACGTATCACAAGTGGTCTGCAATAAAATCAATTCACTTTGACTTCACATCAATAAATGTTAAATTGTGCCAAGGAATTAATTTTGCAATAAATTGTTATTGTTGTTATAAAATCTAACTAACACATATTACCAGGAGTAATTATCCATATATCAGAATGCATTGAATGTAGAGTGTGCACTATAATTACTCCCAAAATTGCTTATCATTCAAATGGTAATTTTAGGGATAATGTTTCTTTAACTATAACTTTATAAATTTCATCTGAAATTTATTATTTAGGGTTTTTTTTCTTTACTTGGTACTGCACAGAAAACAGAAAATGGACCGTGAAAAATGCAACAGATAATAAATATGGTAATATTGTTTAATCAGTATGTCTTAATTTTACATAAAATTCCTGAATGTTGCGACAGTATTTGTAAAGTAAGATACCTCATTTTGAGTGGAATTTCCTTCATGAGTGCTAACTGGAATTTTCAAGCCTATTCATAGCAGTAGGCAGAGTATTGCATTGTAAAAATATTAGCACCCAGGACTGTGTGAATATAAAACCTGTAAGGGTCATTAGCTGTTATTCTCAGATATTGCATTTTTCTCTTGTCCTAATATTTGTGTTCAATCTGAAGTTCATTCTTACAGGGGTTTGGTTCAGAATTCTGAAACTGTAATATCAATGACCAAACAGAAAAAAAACCAAAAACAAACAAACAAATCCACCAACAAAAAAAAAGCTGAGTAGAAATTCAAGCCTCTGTACTGGTGTGCCTTTTCTAGACCTGGGAGCATTGAAAGGCTAATTCCAGAATGCAGATGCTACCCTGCTTTTAATAGTTCTTAAATACTGAGATTAAATTGGGTGAATCATTAGAAGTTTGTAATTATGGTGACTATTTTCAGCTCACCTGAAGCTTTCTAATTGTGTTGTTTTTTTCATTTTTTAAGTGCCTCGACAACATCATACATCTGAAGTTCTGAACATCCCAAGTCAGAGAAGAACACACCTGGAAAGATATCATAAACCCAAAGTGCTAGCAGGAACCTAATCATCAGCAAGAATTCATCATGATCATGGGATTGCCCTTTCCTTTTTGGAAGTGACCAACATACTTTGTAGTGATGAAATAGGTGATCTCTTAGTTAGTCCACACCTTGTAGTTGTAAGGAAACATTTCTGTAATGAGCAAGACATTTTAACCCCCCTAAAACTGCACTGTGAAAAACTCCCGTGTAGCTGAGTCCATGTGACTTCTCATACTCTGCTTTGGACACTCAGTCTGACCCCACCAAGGCAGGTTCCTCTGCAGGTCAGTCCAAGTTAGGTGACTGATGGAAGCCAGACTCGCCCTCCAGGAGCACACAGACAAGCGATATGAAGTTGCTCTCCTGTGATAGCTAATGTTTGGTAGTGCAATTATTATTTTACTGACTCTATTTTTACATTTTTTCTTGATATTATTCCTTACAGAAATCTCCCAAGGTTGTTCAAGAGTTTTGTAAACCAGGAGCTGTTAAGTACTTTTGAAGATACTGAGACAGTAAATTTTTAGGAATATTAAATGATATTTTGACAATGAAACACTAAGAAAAAAGTTAAAAATTAGGATACTAACAAGATATATATAGTGCCTAAAGGCTCCTGTGGATTCACTAAGTGCACCTTTCACTTCTAGTAGGTGCTTCTGATTCAGAAAAAATGAATAATTTTTATCCAATATAAGATTTTTAATAGATCATCTAGCTTTAATTTTGTAAAGAAAAATGTGTGTCAGCTTAGCCATTTAATACAAAAATACATGGCCTAGAGAAATGTTATTTTAAGCTCTTTGCCTTTTAAATTGTAACAGTCTGTATATCTATTTGTCTAGACTCCATCAAGGGGACTATTGTAGCTGGAGGCACTGGTTTGAAGAAGACTAAAGGGCTACATCATGTCAAAGCCTCAAGTAGGAATTATTGCCTTTCTTACCCCAGTTCACAGCTGTATTATGTCACCAAATCACATCACAGTGTAATCAAAGATGAATAAAATATTTTTTTTCTTTACCTTAAATGCTTTCCCTGTCAATTACAATCAAAGGACATGATTTCAGGTCTGTCAGTTTGCTGGGTTCTCTCCTACTGATGACTCCAAAACTGTAATCTGCTAAATATAAAATGAATCAGAGAAGTCTTAGAATGATTCTGCTATTAAGAAAAAGAATGTTTTTCTCCCACAGGGGACAGGAAAGTAATTGGTCTTTAAAGAATGAATTCAAAGATGTTAAAAAATGACCTTTTTTGGTCCTTCTCTCTCCACCTTTGGCTTTCTGTTTTTTTTTTTTTTCTGCGCTGAATCTTCAGCTGTTCAGTGTTCTCCTCCTAAGAAGATAAACATAAGTATTCTAATCAAATCTGTCCAGTTTTGTGTGCCATTAGAGTAAACATTTAACTGGAGTCTTGTTTGCCACATCACACCTTTTTTTCCCTCTGCATTATTGTCGATTAGGTGGTTTGTAATGGGCAGGCTTTACGCCTGCTGCAACTCCAACTTCTAGGCAGTTTAGTGGCTTGATTACATCATTAACCATAATCAAAAACATTTCCCCAGAATGATTTTAGCTTGGTAGTAAGGGCTGCTTCCTTTGATCTCAGTAGCAACATTTTACAATAGGTTGCTCCTCATTTACACTACAAATGCTGACAAAAATGAAAGTGGTATCTTCCCTAGTAATACCAGATAAAATAAAATAACTGGTTCAGCAGTCATGCCAGCTGCTATCATTGATGAACAATGGCTTTTTTCTTTCAGGAAAAAAAGTACGTATAGACACATCTACACTTATGTGTGTGCATATATAGACATGCACGTGTATGTGTAATATTCTGTGTATTGTAAATTTCTAATGTATATCCTTGCATTACACTTAGCAACACATCTCTTTAAAATGTTATACATTATAACCCTTAAAATGGGGTATAAACCACGCCATTGGGTTGCAGCCTTGAGAAATGTTTTTAGCTGCAGTAAAAAAATTTCATTGCACCTGAACTGCTTTCATGTAGATCAGAATTTCATTTTAGTTCACTGAAGTCTTTTCAGAAGCCTCATAGTAGATTTAGTTTCCAGTACTTCTAATGATCATCCCTGTTATAAGACTAGTTCAATACTTCCAGCTCATTATCAGTTATTTGCACTATGAAAACATCAATTGACCAACCACTCCAAAACTGAAAACAGAGATGGCAGACTTACCTATCACAGGGAGATTATCCAAGTGCTATTCTAGAGCACCAACAGTGATACACCAGATGCCTATAATAAAATTCCTGTTTGATCTGTAATGTCTCCAGGACCAAGCTAGAGCTGACCCATGTGGGTGTGACAGACAGAGATGTTCAAAGGCTGTTGTACTGGCAATGCCCTTGATCTCTCCTGTGCTCTTCCTGTCAGATTTTACAGTTGGATCCTTCGGGCTTTCCTGCTGCATCTAAGGTTTACTGGGGGAAGAGGGGAAGTGTTTTGTGGCCTCCAGCACGTGTCAAAGGGATAGAAAGGGAAAAGTTGTTTTGTGAACCTCTCCAAGCTGTGTATCTCAGCTGGCTTGTGTGGGGATTGGGTTTGATGTCCCAGCTGCAGCTGTTTAGACCTGCATCCCTACACGATTTCCAGCCAACTGATCCATGCACTGCACGGTCACAGGACATGGAGGATCTTTGTACCCTCTCACAGAACAGCTCCTTCCCTGTTGGAGCTGGACAGCCAGGATCTGGGTGCCTCTAGCTACTCTGCATCCCTGGTCTTACTTGCCAGCAAATTTTGCATCTAAACATATTCCCCAAACACTTATTTCTTTATTACTTTCTTCCCATTTCAAAGCAGAAGTGCTGAGATTTACAAGTGTCTAACAGGCACTTATCTTCCATATGGTTGCTTGAGGAGCAGCAGAAAAGGAAAAGGAAATTAGTGCCATCCTCTTGTTGGTTAAACCAGGAAAATTTGTTTGATGTTCTTCAGTTGCTGATAGTTCTGTAGCATCTAATATAAGCATGAAAGACACAACAGAAAAAAACCCCAGGATCTGCTGAGGTTGTCATCAGCTTATGCCATCCAGGGTAACAGAGAATTAGGGCTCTCTGGTAATACACCTGCAATTTTCAGAGATGTCAATGAATAAAGGAAGAGCAGAAAATAAGTGCCAATGAATAACGGGCAGGTAGCTACGGGGTCCTTCCTTGGCAGGTGTCCAAGAAAGACACGATGTATTTATGGGGATATTCCCTGGCTTTTCAGAAAAAGAAAAACAAATATGGTCTCTGGTGGCCAATTTAAAATGGTCACTGCCCTTAGAAGGATGATGCACCGCATCATCTGCAAACATGGAGACTCAGGAAGCAGACTGCCTGCATCCATCAACTTAGTAAATGCCTCCAGATTAGCAGAAATATTTTGAAACAGCCAATAATTATAAAAGAGTTGCTTGCCATTGCATAATTATTTTATAAACCACATAACATACAACTGTTACTGAGTCACAGAGGCCCTCTTCACACTGTACCATATGGCTAATGGCTTCTATTGCACATCACACCATACTGATTATTCCTTCTCATCATACTGTATTGGCTACTGGCTCAGTTTGCTGCTAATGTCTGTGTTACCCTTTCACTGCATGTTTATTTTATGAAATTGTGGCATCTGTTTTTGGTGTTTATTCTAAAATGACAAAGTGCTACGTTCCCAGCCCTAGCTTGAAAATTACCTCAGTATTAATTTCCCAAGGTAGGTTTAAAAATAGATTTTTGCTGTCTTTTTCTTGAGTCTCTGACAAACAACTCTTGAACTTTTTTGCATTTGGATTTAAAGTAAGAGGGTTTTTTTGTTTCTTGAATTTTGTTGCTGAGTGATTTGTTGCTGTGTAATATTGGATCTTTTCATTCTGCTGACAACAACAGTGCTTTGCCTACACTGACCAAGATGCCAAATATTAAAGTACAATTAGTCTTCTTTTTCATTCAGCTCCCAAATACCTTCATAATATTTGCACAGCTAATATCTAATTCTAGTGTGAAAGCACTATTGCAGGACCTACCCATCAGGGCTACACACAAAGAGCATTGTTTAAACTTTCAGTGGTATCATAGCAGCTGGAATAGAATGTAAAAATAAAATAATTATGTGGAGCATTGGTAAACTTTTTTTTAAAACTTCCATAACAATACTTTGAATGAATTACTGGAACTGGAATGATGACAAACATTTCAATTTGGTGTCAGCAACCAGTGTGTCTGATTCAGGCAAAACATTGATTCCACCCCAGATACCAACAGTAACTAAAGACACAAACAACTTACATTTGTGGGCCCAGGTCAACAGACCCATTCCAGACACCAGCTCTCTGCTGATTACTGTCTGCAGCAACTACTGAGCCTTAACTCCTTCTTAATATGTTTTTTTAATTGGCCTGTTCTAGTTTAAAGTGTCTTCTCTTACCTTTTGCTTGTTTTTTTTTTTCTAGATGTCCCACCGTGAAATTGCCTTGGTGAAGCAAAGGCAGAGGGAAACAGTCATGCACAATGTGGAGACTAAACCAGGTGATTTCCATGGATCATTCATGGAGCTGACTGACTACACTGCCAATTCATAATTTGGAAAATGCTAAATAAAAAATAAAATTAAAAAAAAAAAAAAGAGGAAAAAATTTTGTCAGGAACAAGGAAGGAGAAAGTGTTTGTTAAATGCCTGATGAACAGTTGGAGAGCTTTAGATCTGATTTGATTCAAAATCCTTGTGTACCTAAGGGCAGTTTGTTATTGGTTAACATGACCTAGTGCATTTTACTGCATATTTAATAGGAAATGCCCACTTTCCAGTTTTCAAGAAACTGGAACACCTACAGAGGTTTTTTTTCCTATTATTCAATTTTAACTTTTGTAAATCTTTTAATGCAATGAAAGAAACCAACCTGATACACTGAGTTGCATAACTAGGAAGAAAGAAACAATAGAAAAAGGAAATACTACAAACTTTTTTTTTCCTAAATATTTTCAGGCAAATAAGGGAAGGGTTGAATTCATAATATGTTATCCAGACAATCTCTCTGGATTACCAGCATGTCTTCCATTAAATGAAGATTCATAAGGAGCCAATAGGCAATCTAAGCATATATACAGTCATTGAATAAAGGACTGGCAAGAGGCAATAAGAAAACCTTGTGCTTTTATTGGGCTATTGACTGTATGGAAAAATATGTTTCCATCAGACATTTTAGTCTGCAGAACCATGGAGACGTGCTTTACTGCTTTTGCTTTTGTCACACTGGTATTGTCCTGTGAAATGAAGTTGGACTTGACTTTGTGGTTTCCTTTGCATCTCTGATACTTGAATTAAGTGTTATTCAAAAGTTATGCCTCATTTCCTTCCATACCTCCATCTTTAGACTGCTGTCAAGTATTATTTATTAACTCTATTATAGTACCACATTGAGGCCCTAATCAAGATTATGCCCCTACTGTGTTAAACTCTGTACATTACAAAATAAAAGATAATCCTTCTCCTAAATTCTTACATCAACAGAAGTGAAGGATGTTGGCCTAACAGCTCATGGTAGAGTAAAAGAACTTGGTCAATTGATGACGGTAAGCCAGTGGCAGGGCAAAGATCAGCATAACTTCTCAGCTCCAGCCCCCTGCTCCCAATCAGCAAGGATGTAACAAGAATGATGGTAAAATATGTATGAGAACTTTCTTTTTTTGCAAGAAGAAGGAAAGGTGTTTAACAGCTTTGTTTCTTTGTGTTTTAATAGCTACCTGGATTGTTCCTTTGGACTGGCATCTCTTTACCTTACAGAAATAGCGTGAATGGAACAGAATGCTTATTGACAGAAGGAAGAAAAACAAAACTTCTGTGTATTAGTTAAAAAGTCATTAATATGAGAGCAAATATCTGTTCTACAGTATCTAATGTTCTTCCCTTTTCAGTACACAAGATCAACTGGGTTTTTTTGTCTATTCTCTCACCACGTTTTAGACAAGATGGAACCAAGGCTCCTTGGTCCCACTGATGCAGTGGAGCAACAAAGATATTCACATCAAAAGAGGTGTGGTTACCCTGCACAGAAAAGATATCCCTTCCATGTTCACCCTCTGACTTTTAAGATGCACAGCACTGACTAAATAGCAGACAAATAGTTGCATCTGTTACTATCATGACAAGCTATTTTAACAGTATATATTTTAGGGGGAACTCCATTTGGTGGTTAGCATGCTAATCTGAACTAAACATGTCACTGAGTTAATTCCTTCATTTTAGTTTCTTTTAAAATAATAACAATTAGTACAGAGAGGTAGCTCTTCACATTAGGAGTAGATTTTATGTTGATGATTTTCCTTAACTACAGAATGAGAAGGCTTAGTTCCTGAAAGAAAACATCTTGGTTGCCACACCGGACTGGAAATAACCAAGTCAGACATGAACAGCAGCAAGCAGAACTGGAGTGATCACTTAAAACTACTTTCCAATGCAGACACAGACAATGACAAAAAACTACTTTCCCAAAAACAATTCCTGTAAAATAATTCTTGAAGTAGCTTGACTTAGTCAAGAACTTGGAGATAAAATCAGTTAAATCCTACTGCCTACAACTATTTCTAGGCATCTGCATTTAACAAGAACCTCAAAACCTTTTACAGATGAATTGTGGCTGAGATATGCAGGCTGAAGAGCTCTTCAGAGTCTGTTCCAATGAAAATATTGTCTAAGTACATAAGCATTAGAGCTGAACAAATAATTCTCGATGAATAATTTATCTGATTGATTTCCCCTTTTTATTCTTTCCCTCTTCAGAGGCTATGCACGGACAGAACAAAAAGTATATTGAATTTATTCATTATTTGAAATTATTCACAATCTTGTTCAGTGAATAATTCTAGGCCTGCAAATCCTTTGAACTGCGGACTTTGAGTAGCTAATTTGCAGCTCACACCGTAGAGTGTGTAATAACGCACTGACTGGCTAGCCAAGCACAGCTTTTAATTGCAAGAGTCTGACATCTGAGTGAGTCCTGTTTGAAATTCAGTTCAGTGAGTGTACAAATGCTCAAGCTAAAAAGTCATATTTCACAGGCATTTTTGTGCAAGTGTTCCAAAGATGGGTTTGAAATATTTGGAGACAAGACTGCCCATCCATGCAGCTCTGATAGTACCCCCATCTTCTAATGGACCTCAGCAAAAAAGAGATTAACTTATTCATGAGGGGAAGCATTCCACTTAGTATGAAAACACATATTAATAAGACTAATAAGAATGTTCATGTGATAATTTTTACATTACTGAGCTGACATGGACAAAGCAGGAAAAGAAAAAAATATCTCCTTGAGAAAAGTGAAAGCACTGACCCGAGTCTGGGAAATCTTTGCAGAGCCAGAACTGCAGTTGTGTTTTGTGTCCTCTTCCTTCTCTTCTTTATTTACTCCTGTCTGTCCTTGACAGAATCATCAGTTTTAAAAGTGAACTTCTTCTGGGTCGCCATATCACTCTTCCCCTTGAAAGACTGGCTACAGAGAGCTGATCAAAACAGAGGTCAGGTAGACAACCAGAGCAGGATTTCAAGAAAGGCTTTAGCATGCTTTAAAGTGTTGCAGCGAGGGGCTTGCTGAGGTCAGAGGCAGCATTAACTGGAATTTGTCTGCCACTTCTTTGGTGTTTCTGGGTATCCCTAGAGGCTTTCTCATATCCTACCTTTGAACTTCAGACTTCTAGCATGCTGGTGTATTTCTCATTCCACAATTTTGATTGTGAATCTAACCAAAGAAAGAAGCTAGAGTTTATTTACCAGCCATCAATCAGCAAATAAATTATTTACAGATGTCTTCATTTATTTGACTCTTTCATTTATTTACTTATGGCTACATCAAATACCACCACCAGACAGTGTCCAGATGGAAAACAATTACCCCACACTGGAACCGTATGCTTCCTAATAGAAGTTGAGAAATTATTTGAATTTCAGACAGAATCAATTAGAAGTAAATTCAGGCCTGTTTTTGCAAGAAAATCCCCTTTGGATAGAGTTGCTATTAAATCTTTCTGATGTATCACGAAGAAAAAAAGGATTTGACCTTCAGAAAGCAGCTTAGGATACTGTGAGTCCAAACTGAATGGTAATCCTGTGTAAGTGGCAACTCAAGAGCAGACTAATCTGTGCACTGTGTCAAGTGGGAGAGCAACCAAGCCATGTTGTTTATCCAAATACATGTCACCCAAGGCTCAGAGATCCTGACATCCTAGATGTAGCATGACAGAATTTACAAAGAGAGGAAGAGCCCTTTGACTACATCAGAAAAGAAATTATTAGAATAGTTCTAGCAGATCAAATTTTAATATAAAACCTTACATATTTCAAGTTGCTCAATAAAGTTTATAACCTCTTACAACATAACTCTTACAACACTGAGATAAAATAGGAGCCCAGTGAGACTGATTTAATATAGGTCAGTATAGATGACAAGAAAGAATGTATCTTTGTCTTCACTGGCATCTCACACGCTTCACAAATCCAGGGAATAATAGTTCTTAGTAATATCCAACACTGGGAGCATGAAGTTTGAGACCTTCTTCTCTGCATCTCCCGACTGTGCTGGAACAGAATCCAGACTATCATCTGGATCACTGGAGTCCAAAGCTCTACAGACCTCCACATCATTGCTCTAATGGTAGAAATGATAGCTTTCATCTGCACTCCTCCAAATCCAGATGCACTGTCATCTGCTCCTGCTGTGGCATTGTATTTTGAACGTCATGTTTCACTGGGTTGTGCCTTACAGGCAAAATGGATACCTTATAATTCCAGAGAGGAGCTGAATGAATTCAATTTCCAAACATCGTTTAAAGATGTTTGTGTTCCTAGATATGTGGTCATTTGGAGGGATGTTGGTTGGTTGTTTTTTTCAGTCCTGACTCTTTCTGTCACTTCTTGCAGGTGATGATAGAATAGGATAGAACCCTTGCAGAAATACTCCCAAGGATGGTATTGGATGACAGCTCAAAATTGAACGCAGTGCTTGGATATTTAAAGAAATAAGAATTCAGGAAACAGATTCTGCCTAATAAAAAGAGAACAACACTGTACTAGAAAGGACTGCATGACCATCTTGTTTAAATAAGAGACAAGAAGATGATCAACATCATGCCTTATTAATAATAAAACTGGAAGTCATAACCATGGAACTAATCTATCTTGCAGGGAACAGTATATTCCCGTATTTCCTGTCTCAGAGGGAAGAGCAGATTTTTGCCACAGAAACTGCTTTCTACATCCAAAAAGATGGGTTTCATCAGAAGGCTTATTCCTTGTTGTAAAGAAGCTGAAATATTTTGGAGGCTTGCCAGACATCATGAAAAGCTGGGTGTCCCAGGGATTTCTTCATATCAAGGCTGTGAGTTCCATTAACAAGAGAGGGAAGAAAGAGAAATTCTTGAAAACTCTTACTCATACACAGAAAGTTCAACAACTTTCAAAATAATACTCCACTTTTTAGGAGCTTCTAGGGTGTTTTTCACAATAGAAAGGAGCAGCAGACCAAGTTTGTTAAACCAGAAGTGATTTGGACCAGGACACCAAACACAAAAGGAATTCTAAAGGCTTAGATACAGAGAGGCAAAGAGACCTTTCTGCAGTTTTTCCTGTGTAGGAATCTGGGAACAGTTTTTGCCTTGACTGACCTTCCCTAACAGAGTACAGATTAGTATGGAAGGGTCCATTTCTGGACACCATGACATAAGGACTGGAACATGTCTTGTCAACCATAGATTGGAGCTGATGCATATGTAATTCAACACCTATGAATTCCTTCTCTTGCCAAGCATCTTCAGAAAATTTCCATTATGCAGACAGAAGGGGATCACCATAAATTTAATATCTTACAGATCTTTTTTTCTGTTGTTCATGATCAGCCTTCTACATTTTCAGCTTATGAAGGTACGGATGGGATTCACTAAAAAGTACAGAAGCAAAATTTACTTATGCCCTTGGTTATAATTCAATATTGTTTTACAAACAGGAAGCTCAGTCTCTGATCATAAGCAAACTAAATGTACTTCTAAAATGAAATCACCCTATCAGTGGAATGGTTTCAAATTGCTATTTTCTTTCTTTTTTTTTGGTTTTGTTTTTCTAATATAGAATTACTTTTTCCAAGGCTAAATAAACAGCAGATGGGTCAATCTTTAGGTCACAAGTTCTATCTTTTCATTGCCAGGTAATATTCATAGCACAGCAGGGCTAAATGATGCTCCACAGTTTGAGGACATTTGATGGAATCTTTGCTGTGATTACTTTAAGTGGTGACATTTAAGTTGCATGAAGTGGACATCTAAACCTTTGGATTTTGGAATCTTTTAATAATAGTGGTATATCAACGAGAATAACAAATATTAAAGGCGAGTGGCAAACTATTTCAGAACTTTAGAGGTAGGACACAAAGCTAGGTTAAAATAAATTATTATTCTCTTAATTAACAGACTTAAAATGAAAAAGCAAATTCCGAGAGAAATCATAAAAGGAAGTTTAGATTCTAATTACAGTTTATCACAAAAATATTTTTAAATGTGGAAGTAATCTCCATTTTGCAAAATTGAGAATGCTCATTGTCTCCTCAAGGCAAAACTTTTCTGGCTTTCTTCCAGTAGTTTTTTTGTCTGGGTTTGGTTTTATGTTTAACAGACTAAAATTCTTGCTAGTGAAATCACTAAAATAAACTTGCAAAATTTCAGTTACTCCAATAAATCATTAGGAGGTACAAATCTGAACAATGAACAAACTTTTCTAGAAAATAAAGTTCTGATTCCATTTACACAGAACTTCATAACGTTAAAAAGGAGTAAGGTCTGGGGTCTTATTTTTTCTAAAAAAATTGTTGATGGAAATCACATCCTGTAAGTGCTGATCGTGCATTAGGAACCCATTGGTTGTGATCAACAGGAGGAGGAGGCTCCAGCTGACCCTGGCTCTCCTCGGGTGGTGTTGCTATGGCAATGTGAGCATCAGATCAGCCCAGCTGTACAGAGTGACACGCTGTGTGCTCCCTCAGCCCCGACTTTGCTCTTTCTTTTGTTGTTGTTTTTATTAAAACAGCAATACAGATTTTTTTTCAGTGAACATGTGTAATAATAATGTGTGAAAGAATAAACTCATTAGACAGCAGAAGGTACTGTCAAGGCAAAAACCTCATGGCAATTAGAAAGAAAAAGGAATGTCGTATGTGTGATAAACCCTCACATGCCAAGACAGAGCCAAAACCTGAATGAAAACCTCTCTGCAGTCCCAATAGCACATTAATATTCATCACTGGTGTTTAGGGGGTTTAAACTCTCCTTTGAACCCACTGTCAGAAGCAGGCACAGACTCTGCAGCACTGACCTGAAGTGGTGTAAAACCTTCTAAAAGCAGATAACCATAAACCTACAATGGAAATCTCCCAACTAACTCAAAGCATCTTAAAAGAGAGAGTTACAGGACAGTGAAAGATGGAAACTTCATTTCCATTGCCTGTTGGATTTTTCACCTTAAAAAACTACATTTCCCTTATCTGCTCTTCCTTAAAGGCTGCTTGTGTTTAGCATCAGTGTGTGGTGGGGTCACAAATTAGTGCTAAAATCCCCTGTCTACATAAATATACACACACTCAAATACTCTGACATATTTGCTCTAGAAATAAAACAAAATGTTTTAAGAGGTTGCATCTCTGAGAGATTCACATCCTGCAGGAATGGGGGAAGCCAGAAAAGGTTCACTGTCATCTGAGTCCTGTGCAGCTGATCCCTGTCCTCTTGGTAACTCAAGGTCTGGCTGGCACATTGGCATCCTTTTTTGAATTCCATGCACTCTTTTGATACTTAAACACTGTGATTGAATAGCTTTTACAGCAGTTTCCTTAATAAAACCCCAATCAAGCTGAAAGTGATTGCTTAATCCACGAGTTGGTCTAAGGCCAGGTCAGGTTGGTCTCATTTATCATCTTTTTAAGGTGGAGCTTTTAAACCTGGACAGATGATACAGCTCTGAGTGTTGGAACCCATATGGAGAAGGTATGGCTCCATTACTATTAACAAGTCACTGTTAATACCTCTTTGCCAAAGTAGCAGAACACAGCGCCTGGTCAAACATAAAAGCCTTTGAAGGTTCTTCAGGGGATTCCGTTGGACTTTCACTGTGTAAATGCACAATTTGTTTCTATTATATAGACCTTGAAATGAGGTAGATCCCAAAGGCTATAGGAAAACATCTGCAAGATCCTGTATGGGTCAAATATTCTACTGATGTGGTTTTCTCTTTGAAAATTGGTTTACAGATGGTTAGCAAGGTGTTCACAATGTTCAGTTTTATTATTTCATTGTTGACATTTGCATCCAGTGCTCTGAGCATAACTTTGTGAATTCAATACAATAAATGCTGCCAAAAGGAAATATTTCTCAGTTGCATGAGAAAATTAAAGTGTCATTTCATTTCTTTTATTACCATTTACTTTTCGCCATCTGTAAAGTGTCAGAGAATTTAGAGGAGAGTTTCAGAAGAATTACTCTTTTTAAAGCCCAATCCTGCTACTTTTACTTTCAGGCTTGGCATCAGCCAGATTTATCAGCCAGATTGTGCAGGCCAGTGCTTTGTCCTGTCGTGTATCACCATCAAACTTCGCCTCTTCATCAACACAACTATCCCAGGGAGAGCAGTGCCACTTAGACAGCAACCATCAGGGGTACAACAGCTCATTTAAGAGAGCTTATACTAGAAAACAAGAACCATGAATACTGACATTCTCTACACACAAGATAATCAGAAAATGGTAGGTTCAAAAGAAATATTATTTTTTCTCCATAACAAGAAGGGGAATAGTTTCTTAAGTTGTTGTTAACTCTCAGGAAAACTTTGACAGAGTGAAGGTGTTCATAATTGCCTTATTTTGATTAAAAAAAAAATCAAGGTGTTTGAGCTACATTTTTTATCTCTACTTAATACCAGGAGTTGATTTAAATTTGATTATCCTTAAAAGGTCTCAGCTTACCTTGTAACAGCAACACTGATGTCTCAAAAGTGCAAATGTAGAGACGTCAGATATGTTCTGTTGTGAACAGCCAAGAAAATCCAGCGCCAAATCTCAGTCAAACTTGTAAATCTGAAAAATTAATACACAATCAGCTGTTAGGTGAAGAAATAATCAGCTGTCAGGCAAAGAAATGTAATTCATTCAATAAAAATGAGTTATTTATTTCTGATTGTTTTAGCTGTAAGTGTCTGTTTTAGACTTATCTAAAACTGGAGAGTGAGAAAGACTGGCTTTTCCATTCTTATTTCCCATTTATTTAAAAAGTGCTTGACAAATTAAATTTAAGAGGTGAGGGGAGAAGAAAATACGGTATGCCTCAAAGGAAAGAGAAATTTGCTGGATACAACAGAAAAAAAAATTATTATAGTTTTCCATGTGGAAATAATACGGCTACAGCCTGCACACCAAGCCTGACTTCAGATCAGCATCACATGCTGTGTATGAACTACTCCTGTAACTCAGGAGATTGTGCAGCTAACTCCAGTGCCAGCCTGCAGGCTGAGCTTTGCTGTGCCTTTACTTGGAAAAGGGGACACTAAAGTTTTGGGGGTTTTTGTTTGTATGGGTTATTTTCTTAAGCTTAGTTAGATCATCATTTGAAAAATACAAACAAATAGTGCTATGTGTTCGTATCGGATAAACACACTTTGGGTCTAAGAGACATCCATGTGCCCTTTCCCAGGCACTGCAGGAGCACTGCAAAGCAAATTTGAGGGATTCGAGGTTGGAGAAAGAGCATTTCTGTGTTTTCCTGCAGCACTGCAGTTGTTGTTAGCTGTGAATGAGTCCAGCCCATACATTCCTGCTGGCCCTGGTTTAGGCTCATCCCCCCTCAGCACACCTGTGTTTGCTCAGTTCAGAGCTGATGGAGGTGCAGAGCTCCAGAGGGCAAATCTAACTGCACAACAAAGGGGCCTGATTTAACCACCTAGATGAGGTGTCCAAGCTTAATCAGGATAAATTAGGGGGCTCTGATTCCTTTTGTTATATTTCTGAGAGGTGAAGTGTTCTGTACTGTTGGTAATATTGTGAAATTTTTTACAGTACCTGTGGCTCCCTTAGATGGTGCCAGCAATGGTGCTGTCTTTGGAGGAGAAAAGTGAGGGCTTCGTCTGATACCTTGCACCACTTTTAACTGAGACTGGAAGGCTACACTTCAACCTGCAGTAAACAAAAACTCCTTACTGCCAAAGTGCATGCATGGCAGCATACTTAGCATTTTAATAATAATGGCCCACTGCAGTAGTATTTTAAACTAATTTTTACATTTTTTTAGTCGTGAAAATAGATTAATGATGCATTTTATGATTTTCCAACTCTATTTCTTGCAAGGCTCAGGCATTCTGCTCAGACAGTTAACTTCTCGTCTGTGAGCTGTGCTCCAGTCTGCTCTCTGTGGTCTGCTGCATGTTGAATGTTCATCTGTGTTTTCCCTCCGTCCACCTCCAGGTTTCTGATTCTTGTGATTTGTGACAAAGATTTTAATGACTCTGGAAAGGACAGCCACCTCAATCTCATTGTTTACACAGTCCAAAGACCATAATCCAGCTGCAATAAATCTCAGCTCTAATGAGAAATAATTTGGCATTGCCTAAACATGACATGAATGTATTACGAAAAGCCTCTCTTAGTTTCTAACTTGCAGCTTAGAGAGGTGGATGAGATCCAAAATCTACACAGCACTTTCTGGTCTTGGTCTTCAAAGCTTAGTAAGACTTTCTCAAACTGCATTTTATAAGCCTGCTATATATTTTTCCTTGTAAAGACCATGTATTTTCTTGTAATTTCTTTTCCCTCCTTATCCAGTTGAAACCAGTACATTCATAGAAGGATCAAAGTACAAATGTTGACATTCACACTGCTGGACATATAAATAAAATTCTTATATAAGTATCTATTAGGCAAGATTTACTTCATGCCATTTTCAATCAACTACATAGGCAAGCAGTATATATAGAAAAATAAATCCCCTATTCATGCTTATACAAATATTTCATGTACACTCTGTTTATTCACTGGAAGAAACTGAGCATATCTTCCGCAGTTTTACCACAGGTCACCTGAAGGGCAGTATCAGGATTCCTGTGATCCATGCAGGCCTCCCAAGGGGGCACAGAACAAGACCTGTTTGATCCAGCACCTGCTGTGAAACCATCACTTGGATACTTTTTTGTAAATTTTTGCCAGACTGTGAATAGTATAAATATGTAAGAAAGAGCAACAGGAAAATCAGCTGGATATTGACGAAAATGCCATTAGTAGCCACTGATCAATCATTTCAGACTACTGTCTCTTTTTTTTTTTCTTTTTTTTTTTTTTTTTTTTTTTTTTTTTTTTTTTTTTTTTTTTTTTTTTTTTTTTTTTTTTTTTTTTTTTTTTTTTTTGTTCTGCTGGGTTTGCAGCTTCAGCAAGGTCAGCAGTTGGTATCAGTACTGGGCTGACCCAGGCCACTACACACTTTTTAGCTACGTTATGTTTTTGCTCTAGTCTAGAGGGAATGTCCACAAAATGCAGAACACGGCAAGTGGCATTTTTATGCAGCATGTCTGACCAGCAGGCAGCGTGGGGACCATCCAAGGAACTTTCAGAATACCCTGATAGGGTTTAGCAAGGCAGCTTCCAGGAAAAAATCTGCCTAACTGCCAGATAAATTCTTGGAGGGTTGTTTTGTTTTGTTTTTAAGTTTAGGTCCTCTGGAACTTGACAAAAAGACCTTAGGGAATGGATTTGAGTAATGATTTTCTGAAGCCATTAAACTTAACAATGACTTCAAAGATTCAGCATCTGTTTTTTAAATGTTTGCATGAGGCTGACAGTTGGTATACAACGTTTCACCCCGCTGCAGTTGGCAACTACCAAGATATTAAATGTTACATAAAATACAAACTTTGCCCGGAACTATGATTCTGATGGGAAAGAAGACTATGAAATATGGCATCTTCGTGTTCATCAGCCCCAGGTGAGGGTTTAAAGTCTGCTTGACTCACTGGCACACGTACCTTTACATCCTTAATAATTTACTAGGACCAGAAAAAGGCAAAGCAGCGAGGGCAGGATGAGTTTTACTCCCTCCTGGCTCACGTATCAGGAGCTGTTAGCAAAATTCCAGCTCTGTGGTGGGGTTGTGTGAGTCCAAAACAAACAAGATGTTTTTCAGATGGCAGGCTGTGTTTAAAACTCTGGCACTTGGAAAAATTTGTTTTATTTTATTACTGTAAATTGAACAACTTTAATTAATATCAGCTCACTGACAAACAAGTATGCTGGTTTAATGGTTGGCTTTCACACTGTGCAACAAATCCTGACACACAAGTCTTCACAGGAGCTGAAGGCCCAGATAGCAGAGCTAATGTGGTTCCACTTTGCAGATGGAAGAAGAGAGGGAGAAGCAAACCTGTCCAGCCCCCTCCCCTTCCCAGATGAGCTCCTCCATTTCATCCCACAACTCTAAACATGGTCAGAGGCTCTCAACTTCAACAGTGCACAGAAAAATTTCCTTTAGGGAGAAACTTTGCTGCTGCTGGAGCTGTCCTGGGTCTCCATAGGCAGAATGAAAAGGGAATAATTTCATTATGTAATTATTTAATTCCGAAGCTCAGATTATCTCCTCTTTGTCCGTTCACCCTCGGCATGACCCATGCCACCTGTGAGTTAGCTCCACTATTTGGCTCTTACCTACATGGGCTCTGCTTTAATCAGTAGTTTTACCTAAGAAAAGCCAAATAGGAAAGAAATTAATGAAATGCTGGCTTTTTTAATGCCCTGACCACAAAATGTGATGGCACTGCTTTGTCACTGCTTTTCTGACTGGTTTCTACCTTGTGCACAGGTAGTCACTGTTTGTCACCAAGAAGTCAAACAGTTAATTTTATGTGTTATTATAAGCTGTAAAGCAGGGCACAGTCTGGACACTGTATTTGAATGTAAATGTATAAGGGAAAAGAAACAAATGAAATGTCAAGTCTTTAAGATAATTATTCAAACTTACCACCATTCCTCTCCTTATTTACTTAGTTCAGAGGATAACAAGGAGAAAGCTTTTAATGACTTGCCTTTCATACCTTTCAATTGAAAGAAAGACAGTAAAAAGGAGGTATTTCCTATCTTTGAGAAGTCATGGCAAAGTTAAGGTTGGGCTTCTCTGCCTCTCCCTTCTTTTAAATAGTTTATTGAAACTGAAGAGTGGAAAGAGGAATCCCACTGAAAGAAAGTCTGTTTATGTAAAGCTCATAGAAGAAAGTGTTCCAGAACATTAATTTGTTTTAAATATTGCCCCTTAATACTGCCAAGATTAATGAAATCAACTGTCATCTGCAGAGGAAGTGCCAGTTTACAAGCCAAAGCTGTTATGAATTATGTTCAGGATTTTTTCAAGCTTTCAGAAAATTTTGCTGGAAACCATGTGTGTAATACACTTTTTTGACACAACTCTCCATTATTTAGCTCCCTGCTCTTTTCCAGCATCCTATTTGTCTATCAATAAACAACCATCTTCACAGACTGGAAGGTGTCCAAGAAATATGAGATAAATAACACGCATTTTCCCCAAGGGATTTAGGGTGATATGATAAGTAGAGATCTGATTCAAAGACAGATCTGGACACAACTGCAAAATTGAACTGTGTGGAGTCATCAACTCTGCCTGCTAAAATGAGTTTTCAGCTTCTTCTGTGGCATAAAATGTTCACTCTGTCTTTCTATAGCATCAAAACTTTCATCTGTTTTGATATCAGGTTTCTTGTACTCCCTGAGTATTAGTGAGCATTAGTGAAAGCTTTCACCAGGCCTCATTTCCTTTGCTGAGGTCATAAGTCATTTCTTCTTTTTCTCTCATTGATCAAGTTACCCAACATCCTCTGGAAGGTCATAGATGGTTTTTTTCTTTGTAGTTTTTTAGAAGGAAATTCTGATCTTTTATTCTTGTTTTGAGTCCGTTAAAAAAAAATGCAGATCCTTCACCCATATTTGTTATACAGAGCTGGTATATTTAGCTGGTATAAAGCAATATAAATTAACTACTAATTTCTACTTTCTGAGGATTTGGGGCTGTTATTCCCTTCATAATGCTAATATTATTAATAACTGGTATTTCCTCTCTTATGACAGCATATGTTCCACAAGAAATTTAAGACTGTAGCGTCCCATTTGCCATAGCTACTACAATTCCATTGATTTCCACATAATTCTGTCAACTATAACATAGGCACTCCCTTTTTTTTCCATACTGAACAGGAGAAGGCAATACAAAGGTCTTCTGTGTAGAGTTACTGTGGGTGTAGATCTTATCCTTCAAAATGAAAAATGAGCAACTTACTATTGGTCCTTCTAGACCCTGAGTATCTCCTGATCCTAGGAAGACCTACACAAAAAAAATTAACAACTTCCAGAAGTGGCACTCATTCCTCTTTTTGGAACTAGCTAAAGGCTGTAAGAGCACTGTCTCTTTTGAAGTAACAGGTTTTTTCTAGGATGTCCTGCACAGATTCTGACCCTCATTGCTGCCAGTAAGAGAAATCAGAGACCATAGCCTGGCCTCAAAGATCCACTCGATACCCAGATTGGATCCCACAGAGAGAAGGGTTAAAGCCCACATTCAGATGGAGGAAAGCAAATTCTATGTTAGACCTACATAAACTCAGCAGTTCTCTGACTGTCCTCTGAGTTTAGTTTTCTCATGGTTGCACTTACACTAAAATCTCTCTTGAAGAGGTTTCAGCCTCCTCTTTTGCCTCTGCCCCCTTCACCCTCTGACCTCATTCTACAACCACATACCCTGGTGAGATACCAGGCAGTTTAACCTAAGGACACCACTCCTGGTCTTACACCAGAATTTCCAGTGTGAGTCCCTGGGAAAACCTGTCCTGTGCTTTCTATCTCATATCAAGGCATATTCCCTGTTACAGCTGAATCAATAGGTTTACAGTGAGACAAGCAGACAGCAGATTTGGATTACCTTTTGGACAGTGGGCTTGAATTACTTTTATCTAAGGACAACTTTCTCTGAAATTATTGGTAGGTTAGGAAACAGAAATTGATTGGCTTTCATCAGAGCCCTGTGAGCTGTGTTGCTTTTCTACCTTCCCAGTACAGCTTTAAAAAAATAATTAAAACCCAGCAGTTTATAGAGGTTTATACTGATTACACATCCCACATCACTTTTCTTCAGGTGAAGAGGTAGAGGCTACTGCATCCTGGCAAAATTCCAGGATGGATAATTGCACTGCCTTGCCAAGTTTTAATTGAATGAGGTGTTCTTCTTAACTTTGTCTCCTAAATTACTGTGCATTGTTACACATTGTTAATTACTGACCACACATCTCCAGAGGAGGCTGACTGGCAGAGGCATCATATTGCCATAGTGTAATCCAGAAAAGAAATAAAGCTAAAGCCCCCAAACATGTCTAGAAGAAAGCAGACAGCAGTAACCCAAACCTCCCTTCTCTCCTCTCTTCATGCATTCAGAATTATTATTGGTGCAGGCTGACAAAGGAGCCCTTCTGGTTTTTGGGTACGTTCTAAGTGAAAGACAGACCAGGGTACAATTCCCCAGCTCCTCAGTGGTCTGTTGTTGTGGGGATTTGGAGGCACTTCTGTGAAGATTTCCAGTGGGCTAATGGAGATTCCTCAGAATACCCTTGCTGGGGCTTCTGCTTGGTTTTGCCTTCTGGAGAAATTTTGGGTTGTTCTAACTAAAACTGTTTGTGAAACAGGAGCATCTTTTGTCCCAAATCATTGTGGGATAGATGCCCAAAAACATCTTTTTCAATATTTCTAACTAGGAAATTAAGTAAAAGAAGAGGAGAGAATACAAAAAATAGAGCAATTTTGCATTTTAAAACTTTAGAAAGAAATAGACCAAAAAAAGTAGAAACTAAAATAAAGCATTTCCAAAACATCTACAGAAACTTCTGTACTCTACTTTTTTGTTTGATTGCTCAAAAAAGAATATTGTAATTTCAGCTTTTTAACAACCCGTATATGGGAAATTGATCCCAAATATGAAAAATTCTGAGAAATCAAGAGAGCTATATCTTTCCTAATTACAAAAATAATTTTATTTTTATGTGGCCATATTTATTTCGAATTATTGTCAAGAATTTTAATTTATATGTAAATATATAAATATATATATAATTAATATGTACCTAGATAATACTCGTGTAGAAATGTAAATATTTTATGTGTATATTTGTACAAGTAACAAGACAATTTTTCTCTGCATTAAGTTATTGCTGTTAACCAGCCTGAAAGTTTAGTTTGAGTACCCAACCCAAATCACTCATGATGTCAGAGAGTTCAACTCCCTCTCCCAGAAGACACACAAAACAGGAATAAGAAGTAGGCAATCCCCATGTGAGGGAATAGGAGGTGCCTCAAGCTGTTGAGATCCTAATCTTAAAACCACGCAGATTTTGAGGAGAAAAACTGTATACACTCTAGTTTTAGTATTTTACAGGGCCTTCTCTCCTTCAGCCTCTTCTGAGGTTGGGTCATTGTAAAGCTGGAGTGGAACTGCAAGTCCTGACAGTCGAGGAGGGCAAGGTTTATCTTCTGTACTTTGTGTAGTTCAAGGCATGTTTTTAGAACAACATTCATTACTTTAGGCGTTGTACCATCCCAGCCCTATCCCCTCTCTGGATACCACAGAATACAGTAAATGCCTGCAGCAGACTTGAAACCAGGATTGATAAAGCACGAACAGGCAAAGGAGAAGGAAAAAACCGCGCCTGAAAAGCCATTGCTGTTAGGAGATTATGACCACATACACATTCTCCAGGAAGTTGTGAAATGTGCTTTAGGTTGTTGAAGAGTTCATCTACCTTTTATTCTCCCTGTTCCCTTAAGAAAAAAAAAAATACAATAAATTTCTTGTGCAGAAAGATTTTAAATCATTGAGGAATCTCCCTTCAGTATCCCAAACAGTTGTTTTATTGGCAACTGAAGCCCCATTTTCATTACTCTTCAAAGATCCCTCCATTTCAATTCTAGTTGTTCACATTCTGCTTCAAATAATACCCCACTGAGCTGACCACATGCAGGACTGTGTTCCAAGACCTCTTTTTTTAATAAAAATTCTCTTTCAGTGTCTCCACACCATGAAACAAATCACATAGCTTCATAAGCCATCAGACAATCCTTTCAGTTTCTCGTGCAGGCGAACTGAGCCTTTTTCATCTGATTAATTCACCACGCAAGCTGATCTGGGAAGCATAAAAAGCTTCTGAGGCAGGATGAGAATCAGCAGCTCATATTTTATAATGGCATCACTAATGCCCCAAATTAAGTGCTGAGGCTGTTTTGCTTGGCAATATCATTTCATGTTAATTTTGGATGGGACCGAAAATGAAGTTGTAATCTCTCCCTGTCATGCTGCGACTATTTCCTTGACCATCTCCAGCGCTGCATTTTATGAGGATGTTGCTGTTACTGCTGGGTATGGAAACCACTATACAAGTAAAAGCTCCTTGGGTTCCTGCCCCAAGGAGTTTACAGATCCCTGCATTCACCCACGGGGAGGGCACCCTTGGGGACCGTGTCTGGCTCCACGGGTAGGAGGAGCTGGCCAAGAAGATGCAGAACAGAGTAACTTACAGGCCTGGAGGAAGGTGACCCCCATATTCAACGATCTGACCTCAGCCTCTGAGGGAAAAGGATCCCTGGGAATGAGCTGCAAGCACAGGTCTCACGTGGTGCCCTGGTAATGCTGCCCCAGCCCATCCCTCCTGATGGGTACTGAGGAGCTCTGGTTCACTGTGTTGCAGGAAAGAATTTAAGAGAAGGAAGTTTGATCCTTTGAAAAGCAAAAGTGACTCTTTTTTTCCTGCATTCTGTATTGCTTTAGCAGTTCCAGTTGCCCTTCAGTAATTTTTAATTTTTTTTTTCTTTTCTGAAGGCTCAGGCTGTGTTTTTAATGACCATGTACTATTCAATGTGAATAACTAGTGTTACTGGTCAGCATCTGCTCTAGGGTTCTAAAACGAGGTACTTCACTTTATGCATAAGAATTCTCATATTTTTGCTAATTTGGAAAGATAATGAACTACTTAGTCTTACACTTTTTAGACCATTTTACTTAGGTTTTATTTGTATGGGTTGAGGGTCACAGCCAGTTGATATTGATATTTATAAATATATGCCATTTTTAATACAGAAATATTTTTATTTTTCTTAGTTTTTACAGAAGAGTGGGTTTTGCTCCCTCAGAGCCTGTCCCCTTGTCAGCTTTAATTTATCTCAACCAAAATGATCGTGTTCCCAGCTATGAACTCTACATTTATTTCATAGATGCATAAAAGGTCAAGACCTTAGATTTTTTTTTTTTTAATCTATGTCATTGTGATTTTAAAAGAGCCTAAAGGATCAACAAGACCAAATTAAAATAAAAGAACATAATTGTGTGTTCATTCACTTCAGATCTTTCGATACTCAGTTCCAATTTAAAATAATCATGCACTGGTAAGCAAGTCAAGCACAGAACTGTACACTACATTATTTTTATTAAGGTTGGCCACTTCATAGTTAATTTTCACCTTCATTAAAAAATTTTAATCTATGTCTTTAAGTATATAAAACATCAAAGTTTCATTCTATCACTACTATCTGAGAGAGAGATCAACTCTCAGTAAGACCCTTGCCATTTTCTTTGATCTTTTAGAGACCTGGGGATTTTAAGTCTGGTGTTGACTCTTTAAAGAATTTTAGAGCTAATTGCTTAATGTTTTTATTGTGTTCTCTTCTCTAATTTAATACAATGTTTTATGAAGTTGTTAGAGACTGAAATCCCTGTATTACATTTTTGCTGTTACTGGTAACATATTTCTAGTGAAATTTCAAGCTAAAGAGAATAATTTATAATGTTCTTCATTTTGTTGATAGGAACTTCTTTCTGGTGATCCTCTGCTATTCTGTCTGGGCTATAATTTTTCTTCTGCCCACATATAATCTTGCAATGAAATACGTAGCCTTCTTTTATCTACTTATATTCAGTGACTATTCTGAGTTTGTGGTTTAATTCAGTGTAAATTACTTCATATGTGAACCAAGGGCATTTATCTATTGCTTTTAAACTGACTAAAATGCTGTGGAGTGTTTAATGCCGAAGGATAAGTCTGGATTCTGCAGAAGGCAATAGCAAGCTCCCATGAACCTAAAGAGAATCAAGGCTTCCCTTTGCTCAAGAACCAAAAGGATTTGCCCTAAGCAGCCTGTGGGGCAGGATATTTTGACCCACCACTTTTCCTGTCCATGCAGAAAAACTCCCCTCTAGCCAACAGTCATGACTGAACCCACTGTATCTCCTTCCCTGGGTACAAAACATTCAGGCCAGCTCAGATGAGTGCTGAAGACTCCAATGATATTTTGTGCCAATAGTGGTTTTCACCAGATCCCAGGCACAGTTTACAGTCAGATTATCTCACTGATTTACACTTCTTTAGAAAGTGCTGTTTCTTGGAGAGACACTTCACTGAAAACATTCAGTCTGGTTCCACTCTGTTAAAACTCAAGGGATTTATCTAGATGTGATGGTTAATTGCAACTGATTAATATCTGAGGAGGTAAGACCTGATCTATATGAGCAACCAGTTCCAAATTAGTTCAATCTACACAGAGAATGGAGAGGAGAGAAAGCTTCATTCAAGCTGAGTTGAACGAGGGGGACAGAAAGCAAATGTGAAATTTGTGCTCTGCAGGACGGAGCAACCTCAGTAGGTGAGTGCATTCTGCACTTTCCCATGAAGTCTTTAAAATATAAGCTTCAAACACACAGCCCAAAGTAACCTTCACGCTCAGTGACAAAAATCACAAATACACGTGGCAAGAGTGGTAGCTGAGAGAAACTTTTTGCCAGGAGCATATTAATGTAGCATTCTTGGGGTTTACTGTTATTTGAGTAAATAGAAACAGGTGAGGATCTAAGAAGACCAGGCTGTAAATCTAACTACTAATCTGAAGGACACAGTCCAGTAAATTGAGGAGTATGATCCAGTTTCTGCTCTTTCAACTCGGTGCTTCCTCTGCTCCTCAGTCCCCTCATCTTTGTCCCTAATCTTAGCCAAATGTCATCAGCGACCTGGTGTTTCAGCTACAAGATTCTGCATCATTCAGTGCACCTGGACAATTTTTGGAGACCTTTCATGCACCAGTTTCTGGTGGCTCAAAGAATATAGCTAATTCCAATAACGGAACCTCTGAGCTTTAGTTGATGCTGTCACAGTATGCTTTCTGCCAAGAGCTGGATTTTCTTTGACAGAACAAAAGAAATGAAAACAGATTTGCGTGCTAATCCAGTCTTATTTTCAGTTTATGATGGGCATAGAGGAAGTTGCTGATGATGAAAAAATAAAAGTATCATGCCAAGTAAATATTATTTGTTTGTAGTCACATGTGTACTGGTGGGTGAATCTCTGGGTTTCAGATCTCATCCAGATGGAAAAACATCTGGAATTAAAAAAAATATTAAGCAAAGAGTGCAATATCTGAAAGTCTAATTATGGGGGTATTTTCTGGGTCCCATAGTTCTGTAAAAACTGTAAGGAAAAAGACAAGGACAGGAATGCAAATCATTGTCCATATATTGGGTTGTGTAGGAGTTATATCAGGTTGTATGAGTAGTTTTTAAAAATCAGTTTCAAGATGCTAATATCTGCCTGGACTCTAAACAGCACGATTATTAATGCAATATTTTAATTCCATCTAACTTCCATTCCTGTTTTGGCATGGAAGAATTTTTAAATTATTGAATTCTGGGTACAAGTCATGCCTCTCAGGCTTTCTCGTGGGTAAAATAGACATGTTTGGCATTGTCATTTTATCTTCTATATGTGACAGACCATGCACTACACCAAATGCTCTCATATGGGGTCTACAGGTCATTTATTTAATATTAAGGCTTAGTTAATAAAATGTCAAGAATTCTAATCATAGTTCTCTTTAGTAAGCACCATAAATAGTAAATTACATCGCTAATACATCAGTATTTATTACCTGGTGTCAGAAAAACTGGTTATTTAATAAATCGGTCTTTGGACAAGAAACTTTTAAATGTAAACAGCATCTCAAACAGTGTGACTTTTTAGGGCTGTACTCACAATTCTGTATAAATGCCTCAGAACAAGAAATTAGACATTAGACAATTTCCTATGACTTTATACCACCAAAACGGGGGGCTGTACATACAGCTTTTGCAGACTTCAGAATATTCTCTGCTGGTTTCCCTTCCATGCAGCTGAACCAAAATTATGCAAAAAATAAGGTCCCCAGTGTGAAGAAACATTTCTTTTCCTTACTGAAATTTCAGCCCTTAATATTTTTCTTTTTATGAGTATGTAGTGTTAAATAATTTTTGAAAGCAGTTATGTATTTGTTGGATCTTTCCCTAATATTAACTTGAACTGACTGTTGGCATGGAAAAGCTATAAACCATCTCCAATAAAAGTAGATATTTTTTACTAAGGGGTTTTTTTATTTCACACTATTTCACAGCTTTGATGTCACCAAAAGATTGTATTTCATGGCTGTTACTTAGCTACCATGAATTACTGCTTTAAAAAAAAGGAAAACATTAAAAGATTTTTAATTAAGAAAATTCATGACAACATTGAATTCCTCCAGCATAGTGCAACATCCTTTGCTTTTCATTTTAAAAGCTTAATTGAGAGCTATAAAAAATTCCCAGTTAAGAATTTAGAACTCCTCAGTTGTTACATGAGAGCCTTAAAATACATTCCTAGCAAAAGATTTCCCACCATAAAGTAGCGCACTCAGTGACAAAAAAAGAGACTCTCCACACGAGAACCAGCAGCTCCAGAGCTTGCTGGGCTGAAGCAAAGGCTTTCTCCTGTTTGTCAGAGCTGCTCCCAACACCTGCAAGGTACATCAAATCCCAAATTCTGAGTGGATGGGGGGGTGGAGGGGCAGGATCCATTTCCAGGAAGGGAGTTCTGTTGGAGGAGCTGGGGTAGCAGAGTTCTCGTACCCAAACAGGAGTGGTCAGATCAGAATTGATAATTATGAAAGTTTCAACGGGCTAAAACACATCTCACAGAACAAGCACGGCTGTTCAGGAAAAAAAAAAAAAAAAAAAAAAAAAAGTAGTAATTCCTGCAGAACCCCTTAACTGGTTTTTTTTTCTGCCAGTCTGTCCTTAGCCTTGGAAATGCTTGGGTGTGCCTTTTAAGAATTTATATACCTGAACTTAATGCCTATAAACTCTAAACATGGGGACATTTCTGAAGACACAAAATGCACTCCTACATTCTTGGAAAATGGAGTTTAGCTTCCCAGTTCAGATTTGGCCCTGGACATAATTTTCATTAAAGAGTCTTGACAGAGGTTTGGTTTTGGTTTCTTAGCCAGTGTTGAACTCTCCATTATTTCAGCATTTCAGGGGTAAACAACAACACATATACCTGTATTTTCAAATGGTGCCTAATTTTGGCTCTCCCAGCAAATGATCTGTCTTCTGAGATCAAGTAGTATTAGCCCTGACTTTCAGAATGCACCACTAATGTTATTGATAATCTTAAAAACTACGTTATTAATAAAAGCCAAAGCAAGAATATCCCACGGAACTCAGTTCACATTTTAGTACCCAAGAGAAGACCAGATCTAAATGTCACTACCACTGTATGAGACCAGATACCTTATCTGCTTAAACTGTGCAGTTTCTTCTGCCATAAACCCATAAAAAAAATTAATTCAACCTCAGAGAAATTTAAAATTCTTGTTTCTTAATGGAAACTTAAATGTGTAAAGTTAATTTAAAGAAAAGTATACTTCCTTAATGCTACTGATTTCAAAAGCACTTTACAATGACAACTCTCAGATTAGTTATATTTTCTAATTTCTAAATAAGATATAAGATTAAGTGATTCAGTGGAGACATAACCGATTTTTCTACCCAAAGCCACATAAACAGTATTTGGTTATAAAACTTTAACAGATCCATTTATGTACTAAATTATTTAAGCAAATGTAATGCTTCCAAATTGTATTGTTTTGCAAGGTTTTCCTTGGAACCTTTGCCATTTATCATACATGTACTTCTGTCTTTTTTCTACTCAGAAGCACAGCATGAAGGAACTTCATTTCACATTGAAACATCGCTACGTGGAACAGTGTGATGAAATGAGACACAGGAGGAGAGTTTGTGTTATACTCTGCTAAACAGTTGGGCTACAGGAATGATAGCATTTTATGCTGTGACTGATATATCAATTGTGAGTCCTAAAATACGACTGCTCTGGAAGCGGGAGCTCTGCCTATGATAGACTGTGTGCATGGGAAAGATTACAGGTAACATGCCTAGGCCTGCTGGGAGGTCACAACCCAAATCTCACCAAGGAGTTAATATAACAATGCAATAAATTCTGGCAAAATTAGATCTCAAGTATATTTAAAGTTAACGTTACTCTGCTTAAATAGAGCAATGCTAACAACTAAAGCTCCAAGCTTGTAGATAAGACCATGAGATTATTTACATGCTTTCTGTGAATGAGCAATTCCAATACAGATCTACATTAAAAGCAAGTGCCTAAGTGTTTGCAGGTTCAGTACAGGCAGCTCTGTGGAGCACAGGAGGAAGACACTGCCCATCTATCACATGGCATTGCAAGAACTACATGGTATTAATGTATTAACAAGCACTGATCTGAAGTATTCCAGATTTTTAAAAAGCTGAAGACAAAATTGCAAAATATTATTTTAATAACCTTTTAGACTGAATGAGAAAGTGTGCTCAGGTTTATTTGCAAACGTGGGTTTACTCATTGGACACACTTACGTACATCACTGATTTCCCTGGGTGTTGTTCACATCACGCAAAGCCTGACCTTCCCCACAGTCCCACAAAAAACACTGGCACCACTTCAAAAGCCAAGCCATGGAGTGGACCTGATTCAATTACGTACACAAGCATGTGTTTAGGCAACAATTTCTTGCTCTGAATCACACAGCAGTAAGGATGACGAAAGTCCCATATCCAGACACCAATTTATTTCCCTGGAGTATACAGCCCTAAGGATGAAGAAAGTAAAACCTTTAGACACCCATCACGCAGTGAACTTTATATGAAAATATTTTTGCATCTCTTAGGATCACTGTACGTATGACAAACTGAAGATGAGTGGGGAGATAAATCTGGTATCATAACCTACACTTGAATGCAGGAACTATACACCAGTGTTTCAGGTCTAAAATAGTTACCATTGTTAAGGGAGGTTGTTTTTCATATGTGAGACTTGAATCAACTCAAAGCTGCTCTGTTCCCTAATCTCATTTACAGAAGCGTTTCTCATCATGCATAAGCTGTGAAAAGACAGCTGGAAAAAAAAAGTTGTGTTGATTAGAAGGGACATTAGAAGGAAACATTGTCAGTTGAAACTTCCCTCTCTGAAATTCAAATCTTCTTCCATAACCAGCTATATTTGTCCACTGTAGCACTATCATAATCAGTGGAAACTTTCGTCTTGACTCCAGCGAACAGAAGATCAAGACCTACAAGTGACTACAAGAGTAGCTCTTTGTCTCCTTAATTGTGGTTTAAAAAACATTTGAAATATATCACTGCTTCTTTAATCATTTTCACATTGTACTGCTTTACTTTTCTCAAAATTAGGAAAAATTCTAATAATGTTTTACAATGGAAATCAAAACTGCTTTGATTTCTAGTGCTTAATGAAAATTGTGAAAAATGGGGTAGGAACATCACTAGATATTTTTTAGAAATTGATAAGATCAGTTATTCTCTGTTTAATTCCAGTGTACTTTTGCTTATTGAAACACTATTGGAACAGCATTGAAACATGTATTTTATGTAGCCTTGACACGCTTTCATGTCACAGAAGATGTCACTATCATGCAGGAGACTCAAATATAAGAGTTTCAGTTATCAATAAAAGTGAGAGGCAACACATGAGGAAGAATGATGGTTATTCTGGGCCACAGTAAGGAGGGAAATGCTCTCTCCCCACAGCCTGGTGATTTCTGGAGGAGCATTCCCTCTTTCAGGATGGCACTGCTGACAGCAGCTCTCTGGAATGGACAATGGACTGTCCTGGATCCTGGGGACATTACCGCTCTATCTAACCAATCTCACAGCTCATACAACTGCACAGCACAAGCAAAGCCATCTCCTTGCCCATAAACCTTTCATATCACTTGTTTCTTCCCTTTGACTTTGTCCCCTGCTTATCCAGATCCCAGAAACTGGCTGAGCTCCCTTCTGTTTGTTTGCATCCCCAAACAAGTGTGTATAGGAGAAGGGATCACTTTTGGCTTTGCTGACTGATCTTCCTGTAAATTGGGCAGTGAGTCACCAATAGAATGAAGCTGAGGCTGGCAATAGCCAGACAGAGCCACAGATGACCAGCATGCCTCAGAGCAAAGTATGTGGCATATACATTATAAACATTCATGAAGTGATTATTTTTTTTTCTGTGAATAATCCACAGGGGGGGTTTAGATGACAGGAACAGCACAAGCCATGATTTAGATGCCCCTGTAGTAATGGAAGGAAAGAAAAGCAACAGACCCCGAGTGAGGCAGGGACTGGGTCAGATGCTGTTACACATGATCCTCCACCAGCAAAGAAAAGCTGAATCTTCTCTGCCCAATCCGAAGTAGAATGAACTTCCCAAAACATCACTCCTGAGTGGTGGAGAGCTACCCACTGTGCTCCTCTGCTGGGGCAGGAGGAGCCCGGGTACCAGGGCTGCACACCACGAAAAGGCACCACGGGGAGACAAATCTCTGCTTTGAGGGGAAAGAAGCACTAACCAAGGGAGTACTTCTGCCTGAAGGGCAAGGAGCCTTCAACACTCTGCATTTCCAACTGCTGTTTATATAGCTGAGTACAGAGGGTGAAAAGCCAAATACATTTAGGAATAAGAATTAGCTTCCCATCTTGTGGACAAAGCCTGGAACCATATTAAATTTGTTCACATGCTCTCAATGCAGCACAATGGACAGTCTGTATTTTAGAAAAGGCTTTACTTGTTTTCACAGTAGGAATGAAGCAACTAGAAGTGCTTGCCTTCATCTCCTGTGTTAATACCCACATTCAACAGTTAATTCTTTGCCTAAATGTGCAGAAAGTATCTTTTATTATACAGAGGGATTTTGGATACATAGAACTAAACTAAGTGGTATAAAATGTTTATTATCCATCTCTTGCAAGCTGACCTTTTCTTTTATTAGAACAAAGTTCATCAACCTTTAAACTTAAATGTGCTGTCTCTGACTGTCAGACTACAGTTAATTCTCATCTATTAGCATGTCAATAATCAACTCTTCAAAAGCAAATCAGAGTGATGCAGGCCAACTTTTGCTTCTTCATGCAGAGTATGAAGCATTCTCACAGTACAACCTTCCAGCAAATATTTGTTCCTTGCCAAGTCTTGCACCACAGTACACTTAATTAGGCCACAGAAGGCTGACATCCTGCTTCCCAGGTGTACACACTTTCAAATAGAGATTATGGACCCAATCCTGCCCCCAGTGCATGCAGAGCATTTGAGGCCAACAAAAAAAATTAGAATCGTAGAATATCTTTTCATTAAACACTGATATAACATCCATATAATTGTCATAAAAATAAAGTACTTTTAGTCAGTAGATACCAATGATACTAATGGTTTGAGACTCAAAAATATTTAATGTTCAAATGTAGAAATATCTCCATTACTGCTTGAAAGAAAACAGAAAACCTTGTAACTCTAGCAATATACAGAAAGAAAGAGATGGACACACGTACCTGGCTGAGAGATACACCTGTGCGATTCAGTAACAAGTTGTAATTTCATGTCCCACTTCATCTGCACTTACTCCACAGCTATTTAGTGCAGCCCTCAGAACTTGTCAGAAAAACAATCTCTTTCTACAGCTTGTAAACACAGCAATGTGTCTTGCCTTCCAGAGCTGTTTAAATCCAGCACTATCCCCTGTGGTACAAACTGGTTACAGTGCTTAAAACCCCCACAAAAGGAATACACCACAGTCCAGTCCACACTTGGAGGGTCTGTTTACAAGGGTTAAACTCAGCACCCAGCACAGCAAAGCCCTGCACCGTGGCTGGGGGGCTGAGCTGCAATGGTAAATACAAAGAAATGACAGTAGCAATGCTTCCAGCCCTGAAAGAGCCTGAGATATTACATCTTTGTATTGCTCTATGCACACAACTGTATTTTGGAGAATCATAGCCTATTCATAACATTTTATGGACAGTAACATTCCTTTCTCTCAGTTGGCTTGTAATGCTGGACACCTGTCTTACAGATGGGGAATAGATGGGAAAAAATCAAATCAAAAGTATTTTTAAGCTCCCTAAAATCATTTAATAACTTTCCATGCAATCTGTGGCACCTCTTAAACACAAAATGATGATGTGTATGTTACACATGCACTATTCTGGAATGTGGTTGTTTAAATTTTCTCTCAGCCCCCACAAATTGTGAGCCTTTCCCAGGATAACCCTCAGATACCACCTGATTGTGGTCTACAGCCCTTGCGTGGCTTAGGGAAAGCTGGGGTCCCCTTCTGCATGAAAGGGCAGATGCTGTTATCCCACACTGATGCTTTCTTTCAGTTCGAGAAGTTGCTGAGTTCAGGAGTTAAGTGTTGCAGTGACTGTGAGTCCTTACCAGCCTTCACAGAAGCTGCACAGAGGATAAAAAGTAAGGGTAGATGAGAGGGATTTCTGCCAGCTGCCTTGGGAGTGAGTGTGTGAGGTGGGCAGGGGCAGCTGGGCCCTACTGCCCTCCCTGTTGGCCCCAGGGCCTTCTCCACATCCCTGGCACTGCAGAAGTGGCCATACCATATGCTGAGTTTTCTGTTTTCCAGAAATCCTGCCATTTCATGCTCAATTTTCCCCCAAACCCTCTAACCAGTTTGTTCTGCAGGTTTGCTCTTTTCCCTTCCCTGCACCAGTTAGAACTGGGAAGTAACTAACTGTGTGCTTGGGCTAATGGAGTTCATTTCTCCACTGTGCTCTTCCTACCCAGACCTTCCCCAGCTCCCCAAAACATGCACCCAAGCAGGGTAACCTCCTAAGCCCTAAGGAACCTTCAGGAGTGTTTTTTCATTCCTGCTGTCAGTTGGGAAAGTTGAAACACCCTGAAAGAACTACTCTTGCCTGACAAAGTCTCACCCAGCTCCCTGTTAGGAGATGACTCTCTCCATTCTTTCCTCCCAAAGTATTTAAGCAACAGCAGAAAAGCCCAGTAAAGTCCAGGCAGGACAGGCACCTCCAGGTGCATACTGAGGTCTAAGTCAGCTTTTACTGCAGTGGGTCCAGGAGAGAAATGAGAGCAGAGAGATGCATTTTGTCAGAATGATATCCAAGAGTCCTTTCATGCCCCACTTTGTTTGGTTGGTGTACATTCCCCAGTACAAAGTGCAGTCCATCGCAATAATATTTTCAATAAAATTTCAAGAAAATGAGATGATAACAAGACCATGATATTTTAAATTGAATGAATTTCAAGATAGTTAAGAATTAAACTCCCAGAGGAATACTTTATGTCACAAGCTATGAACACTACTGTTTAATGTACACTCATGCTCCATCTGTTTCCTTTTCCATTATTCGAATCTCCTAGCCAGTTTCTCATGCACACTTTTCAGCTCCATGCTGTGTTTTCTATTTATTGAATACATTTCTCACTTCAACATTTTTCCACCTGAGCTGGCAGTTGTGGCTTTTATGGCTGTACACATGCAGGTCTCCGTAGATTATGAACTTCATATTTTTTCATTTGCCTCATGCTTCAGTTCTCTAGCTTAGTAGGCCCTAAAATGTGCAAATTGAGAGGTGTTTTGAAGTAACCATTGCTATTCTAGGCCATTGACTTGTCATCAATTAGATTAAAACATTGGTTTACAAAAATAATGTTTTCTCTTTACCTCATAAAAAATAAAACACTTGGAAAAGGAAACCCAGCTGTGCTAAGAGGCAAATTACTTTATGTGAGTAAGCAAACATTTTCTGGTCAAAGCTACAATGTATTATTCAGGGCCATTTTACTACATCAGTTTTAAAGTAATGTGGCTACTCTGCATTGTTACTAAGTAAAACTGGGGAAAAAAAATCACAAGCCAACTTGTTTTTTGAAGTACCATCTTCTTTCCTCTACGTACTTAAATTATTTGAAGTTCTGGAAAATGCAGAGACTTTTCAAAGTGCACCGTGTTCTTCTAAGGCAGAAGATCTAAAGATTTTCTAAAGATCAGGTAAAAAGGAACTATTTTGACAACAAGGATCTGGTATGTGTTTGTTTATTCTGTGTGCCAATACAAGGATTGGCACTGGGTCCTTTCTGCAGCGAGCGCTGTGCAAACGCACAAGAGCGTGGACTACAATCCAAAATGTTTGTTTCTGGATTTAAGACATGATGCAACAAGTGCAACAACAACAGGAAAAAGAAAAGGAGGAGGATACTGCAAGACCAATAAAGATTTGAAAGGGTGGACTTACGTCATCACACTTCCTGGGAATAAAATCACAAGTGGCAACTACGCTTGCTCTGCACTAATGAAAAGTCTGCTAGGACTAATATAATCGAATCCTTTGGACTGAGAGGAAACAAACTGACTCTTTGCATGTTGAGCAACAATAAAACAAATGACTCAACAGCAGTTAATGGAAACTGCAATATGGAATAGATTGAGCTAACCTAAAAGCCAGAGTTTAGCAAAGTAATAAACTTTCTTCCAAAACTACAGTAGAAGGTCTCATTGCAAAGCATAAATTAGAAATAAATCCTCAGCTTCCATTGGATAGGTGATTTTCTAACATTTCCCAGTGACATCAAATGACTTGAACTCTAATTGTTAGTTGTCAGTTCAGTAAACAATTAAAAATCTGTGTTTTTTCCCAATCTCTTTGATGCAAATGCAGAAAAGACCATCAAAAAGTCAAAACCAACAGAGCCAGTTGCTTCAGTGCAAAGGCAGCATTTATATTTCCTGCTGGCAGATGCATTTGCCAAGAAATCTCTAATGTAATAAAATTAGACAATTTAAGCAGCATGGTGGATTTGCCCGTTTTTACTGTCAAGCATCAACACTGGCATTTAACCCCAGCATAGAGACACGTGACTAAACTTGCAATGTAAGGTTAGCAAATCTTTTTTTTCTTTTCTTTTAATTTTTTTTTTTTTGTCAAATAATGCACTTTTTATTAACAGACCATGTGCTTACATTACATATGATAAATACAATATCATGGAAGAAATGTATTAAAGTGGGTTTCAAAAGACAGATGAAATGTAAACCTGATATCCTTCCTTTCACCATTAAATAATGTTATAGAAAGTTAAATAATGCACAAAACATACAGTGATCAGCCAAATGCTGTCTAACCCTATCAAACACAGGTCAATGCCATCATAGCAGCCGTCTGAAATTTCCTCCACTGGAGCTGCTGAATGCTTTGGAAGTACAGAAAGCCTAGAATTGAGACAGAATTACACTAGCATTGTGTAAATAATCAAACTGTGACCTGTGGGGTTAAAACCTATAATTGGAGTGATACTTCAAAGAGATGACTACTTTTTCAGTGCTATTTTGTGCAGCCAGATAGGAAGATGACTTGTTGGGATTTTACTGGCCGGCAATGCTACTGCAAAACTGATATTTTCAACAGCTGCTGGTACATTTGTGCTCTGAAAAATTAGAGGCTAAATCGAAGCATTAAAGGACATCAAAGGACCAATTTAATGCAAAAAAACAAGTACTCCAACTGGATCTATTTTACTGTGAATTAATAATGCAGATTTATACAGAATGTGATGCACTGAGTGTTTTGTTTTTACAGGGACTTCAAAGCCACGTTTTCCTTCATCACAAAATATTAGATTTATTTATCTGACTGGTATTTTTTTGTCAATGCTTTTCTTTTAGTCCAAAAAACCTGCTAATTACTGGAAAAATTACAAGTTTGGACTAACTTGTCATTTTAAACTATAAAGTCTATTATACTGTCTCGCTCCCAGTCCCACACACACATAGATTAGTGTATTGCTGTATCCTCACATATCAGACCTATTACACAATTAAGTAAGATTATTTAGGCACATAATCCTTTTTATTAAGTCTTATTTCTAGTGCCACCAGTTTTGAGTTGTTAACACTGAAAAACACTGAGGTTTACCATAAAGTACAGTAGATGGCATGAGATGTCTCCTCTTTTAACAGAACTTCTCTTTTACTAGACACAGAAGATATTTAAAGTGTTAAAATTATTTGCAGGAAACCTCACATCACAACATTTGGTTGTTTGTTCCCATCTAAGTAAAATCTGAGTTGCCCTGTGTAGCTGACTTTTATGCTATTTTTACATTTCATCTTCCATTGCTGCTGAAAAGAAAACCTAATCAAAGAGTATATACACACCCCACACGGGTAACATCTTATCTGCCTTTTATTTTTGCAGATCAACTATTTATTACACAAGTATTTTTAGCAACTACAACCTGGTTTGCAATGTGTTTCAGATGGAGTGTATTACAAAAAATTCACAGGAATTGTTGGATGATATTTTAGCGAAGAAATATTTGAGGGGGAGGAAAACCATTCCTTTCAGACTTTGAACAGATGTTCAGATACAGAGGTATAGTCTGGTACCAGGGAACTCAACTGGACGTTTGCCACTGCCTTTAGTAAAAACTGCTTTTGGAAAAACTGAAGTCATTAAAAAATATAACTTACAATCCCAAAATAAACAACACAGGAAGAGGCGAATGAAAGTGGCCTTGCTATTCTGGGTCGTTTTGGTGATGATTGTGTGCACCAAGGTCAGAGTGGTGAGAGGTGGAGAGTTTACCAGCAGAAAAAATGAATAAATAAAAAAAGACTTGCAACCCCTGAAGCACTACTACCACATTCAGACGCTTCTAAGGAGTCCAAGATTTAAGCCCCAAATTTGATTGTTTCTTTCACAGACCAGTGAGTTGTTTTCCAGAACATACAAACACAGAAACTTTAGCTCGTAGTTATGTGATCACAGCCACTTCTTACATATATATACATATACACAGAGATATACATATATAGAAAGAGAGAAATAGATATAGATATATAAAATTCTGACTGTTTATGACTCTTCATTCGTTTTCCACCACCAAGTTTTATTTTGTTTCCAGTACTTAAGTTGTATATATTTGTTGTTATATTGTTGTACGTATAGCTGTTATGTTTTCTTATTTGTAGAAAGGTTGAATGTTTTATGAATCTAAACAATATCTTAGCAGTAACAAATACTTTGTTCTAGGATTAGGAACTTCATCATACAAGAAAAGGAATTTGTTTGTCTACTTTTGGCAGTAGAAGCAAAAATATAAGTCCCCTATACAGTCCGGATTACCTGTATTGATATTTGCATGGCTCATCCACCAGGCTGGGAAATAGATCAAATATCTAAATGCTGATGTCAGTAGAATCCCCGGGTTAAATATTGTAAATTTATTTCTATTATGTATTACAAAAGGCACCCTTCCCCATTAATTTTACTGAAGTCTCCAGATGGGAAACAAAATATTAATTTTGTTCAGCCTTAGGCACTGTTGACTGTTAAGGTACGCACTAAATCACTGATCTTATACACATTAATATTAGATTTCTGCTATAAAAATTTAAGACCCATGGGTATAAGGTTCACTTTGTCATAAGTATAATTAATTGTTTTCCAAAATGATTAATTTGTCAAAATGGCAAACATATATATTGGGCAGGCAAGACTCCTGAGCAAGCTAACCTACCTTAAAGTCATGGTAATACTCATGGAATTATGCAAATTAATTGAGCCTTTCAATGTTGCATAAAATGCTACTCCTAGTACAATGCATGGAACATTAGGCTGTTCATCCAACAAAAAAGTTGCATTTTAAAGGCAGGCATCTCTACAAGAGAGTCCTTATGGCAGAAGGTCCTTAGAAGTACAATCTATTTTTCTGCAAAGCGATTGACTTTCAACCGTCACACAGAAGTTGTATTTTTCATTACAATTTTTTAAAGCAACCCTCAAGAGAAGAAAAAACAGCAAAATTCTGGTGGCCCTGAAACAAAAGAGCCTATGAGATATGCACTCTGTGCTGATGCTAGGGGGACATGGTATATGTCCTAGTAACAAGAGTTTCACTACTAAAACCTCATTTACAAGCCTGGGAACTCGTGACACACTACATTAAAATCCAAAAAGATTAACTTAATTATGCAAATTAAATTTACTGTTTATCTTCCTAATAGTAAAAGTCATTGTCAACACTGAAATAGCCGTGTTATTCTAAACTCATTTCTTTCCCTCCAAAGTGAACCACACTTATAGTTGAAACTCCTACATACTTAATTATTGTCCAGAAAGTCTATTCAAACATAGACTTGTGCTCTTTAATAGCCAAAATTTTTATTTCTATGCCCACTGGTAGTGTCTGGCTATCAATTAATTCAATGCACCAGTGAAGCAAATAAAAATATTCATGTTAAATACAATCATCTTTAATATCCCTAGATATTAAAGAGAAAGTAGTCCTAATAAAATACTCCCTAAAAAATTGCTTGGACTTTTCTGGATGTTCACCCTGCTAACTCTTATTCACTCTTAAAAACAGTAATTCTGGAATAAAAGATAATAAAAACATTCAAAGAGATATTTCAGAGGCAAAGAAAAGCTTCTCTCATGGCTGCTGAAAATCTCTCTTCTAAATCCCATGGAGTCCCACAGAGCTGATTCTGATCTTCACCCATTTTATTCAAATGCCACCAAGTGCCTTTAGTGGTTGTTCCTATTTCACATTGCTGTAAATACCATCAGGATTACAATGCACAGCAAAACACAGGTAGGCTGTGAGTGCTACATCCATTCTGGCACACTACAGAATAATGCAGGGCCATTAGACAAATGCACTGGTGAATCAATTTTTATGGTTTGAGGCAACAACTTCTGGCCTTGGACTAATAGGCATGTATTAATTTCAATCTCTCCAGTGTCAACAGCCTTGCTATTAACATATGTATCAAAGACACACTTATTATGACAAACATGATAGCCTTTCTTTCCCACATCTAATCACATTTTAAATAGTTTTTTTAACTTCAAATTGGACTTTGTATTTGAAAATTTGTGACATTAAATACAGATATTCTTTGCTGTTTTTTACTGATAGCCTGTAAAACAATTATAAACACCTGGCATTCAGTAGGTTTGTACAACCTTATCCTAACTGTTTTCATTTTTGACATATTCTGTTAAGAATTAATAGTCAGTAATATTATGTTTTGTTCCATAAATTCACATAAAATATTTTTTTTCTTTCTTTCCTTGGGAAAACAACCTAAAAAAAACCCCAACCAAACAAAACTCCAGCTCTGTTAGATTACCCTTCTAAAAAGTCTTAAAGAATGTAAAATTTAGAAAATCCAATCCAGAAAGAAATCCAGCTGTTAAACTCAGTGCACATACAGATATCATGCCAGGCTACAATAATGAGGTCCACTGTGCTTGAGTGCTTTCATGCCACAGCCACCATCTCCAGGAGCAGTTCCTGCACATGGAGAGCTCACAGAGCATTTCAGCTCCCAGATCAGCTGTGGGCATGGACAGCGTGGGAGCTCAGGGAACCACGATACCAGAGGAGATGGCTGCAGATTTGGAGCTGACAGCCCTGGAGGAGGCAGATGGAGCAGAAGGCTGAGGTCCCAGCTCAGGACAGGGAGAATGTGCAGTAGGAACACAGAGAGGAATCATGGGTCCAGCCCTGGCACAAAGCAAATGGTCCCTGTGTTACCCAAGTGAACCCATCTGGAGACCTCTCCACTTAGACCATGCTTTGGTGTCAAGAGTTTAACAACACAGGTGAGTAAACATGTATCAGGAACACGTGGCAGCAGCCAGCTATGCCCACGCCTTGATTTTAAATCTAAGTATTAACTCTAGCAGAACTAAGACATTGCAGCCAAGAGTCAAGGTTTGCTCAGCCATAATGGTCACTGCCCAGTCCTGAAAAAGTTAGAGCAGTCTGGTGGTTGGGATATGGACAAAGGAAGATAGGAATCCTTCTATCCAGTTAGCACCGCTGGCACCGTGCTGATCTGTCCAGGCACACCTACATTAGAACCTTCAGCTGCATTTCCCACAGTGCCAGATGCACAGAACTGATGAAGTTTCCATGACAGCCAAGCACCTTCCCATGTATTTCCAAAGGTTGTCAACAAGCAATCCCACAGTTCCACAAAAACTACAATTCTCATGGGGATTAGCAGCACTGTGCCCACACCATCTCACTCAAAAAGAATTGCACTTGTCCCAGCTGAGGGGAGGATGGGGTCATTGCTTCATCTGAGCTGCCCATGCAAGAAAGAACAACCTAACAGCTAAAGCAATGTGGTACTTGCTGGACCCTCTGATGCCATGCTAATTGAGTGGCTGATTTTTGAAACAGTTATTTACCAGATGATTGTGGAACAATGTCTCTCTGAGTAGTTTTCTGCGTTATGATTACAGTGCATTTGCTGGGAACCTCTCTCAGCTGTGACTTAGCACTCAGCTGCAGGATATCCACAGTTAGATAGCAATCCTGCACTGTTTTCATGCAAGGTCCTGAAGCAGCAGAACAGTCCTGTTCCACTGCAGAGGGAAGGGATGGAATTTGAACGAGGTCTAACACAGAGGGCAGACCCAGCACACTTTCAAACATTCCCCTCTGTTTGCATCCTGAACAGCAGCAAATGAGAAACACAGGGGAGGGGGAAGAGGATGGTCATTTTATTCATGTCCCCTCATCTCACTGTAGGGTGAGTCTGCATCTTTCCACCTGACAAGACATCTTTCCTCTGCCTTCCAGTGTCTTTCTACCTAACGTTTAATGGCCTGGATTCTAGAGCAGCATCTTAAGGTCCAAGGCTTGCTCTCATTTCCATGAAGTGAAGAAGGAACTGGGTCCCTAGGCAGCGTGTGTTTCTAATAAAATGTATATGATTATTTCCTTAATAGACCACAGTGTCTTAGAAGAGGTCCCATATCTGTATATGAATTAAGTATTTAGATACTCTGTTTGAAATCTACTTTTTCAGTGACCCATCATATAACTATTGTGTGCATTTTGGCAGGCTACCATGCTGCACATGTGCAGCAAATATGACTGGTAACAAATCACTGTGATGTCCCAAAAAGCGTATGTTAAACTTGCACTCAAAATTCAACATTTTCCTCATTTTACATGTCTTTTTTCACTCTAAATTCAAAAAGCAATCAGATCTCTTTGGGGAGTTAATCACTTGTGAACATAGAGCAATGAAATTATCTAACACAAAGGGCCCTTTTTTTCAACCTTAAAATCACTGGTGAGCCTTTATACATTTATTCACTGTTGAAAATGATTTTGTAATTATTTTGAAAGAGTCATTTTGGGAGGTATGTGAAATGACTTCAACAGAAATACTCATATGAGAAAGCACTCAATGTAAAGATGACGTAATTGGACTCACAGCGTTCTTCTTATTCAATTTCTGTGAAGCCACTCACTATCAACAACTTAGTTGTTATTACTTACAGGTTATGTGCTACATTTCATGACAGATATTTTTCACAGCTAGGTCTACAGGGCAAGATATCGCAGACAACGAAAATACTTGATGTTCAGGAGCCTTTGCAGTACCAATGATGTGCTGTGGCCAGGATTTATGTCCTCATTTGTCTAAAATTAATTTAAAGCACAAATCCCAAAGTCTACATCCCAGCAACGGCTTGTGCCAATCAACCATTCTGGTTTATATCTGCAATTCATTTTTACAGGCTCTAAGACATACAGACACACATATTTCAGGCACATATTTTTCTCAGATCCAAAAAGGGGGATGGGCACTTGTAAAATCAGCTTTTATAAAAAGATATCAATAAACATGTATTCCAGAGATTAAATTTTCTTGTTACTGCAGAGCTATAAATCATTGCCTCTTCCTATGTGATATGAGTGTAAAGTATTTATTTTGTGTTAGTGTACATCTGTATACGAACATAACGGGGAGACTGCAACCTGGAATTCATAGCATCCTAAAGAGTTTACAGGGTATCCTAATATTAATATAATTTATCAGTATTTGAAGGCCTTGGTGTTCCATCATTGCACTCTGTGAATGATCAGAATGGGCAAGCATCAGAAAATAAAGATAATAAAGACAATGCGGGATTAGTGGAACGCTGCAGAAAGAGAACCTTCCTGGCGCCACATGCTGAGATGATGCTAACATTATGGTAAGAAAGCAGGCTCTTTGATTGCTCTAACACCACTGTATTTCTGAAATGGCTGCTTTTGCTACCATCAAAATCAGAAGAGGTAACTTAAGACTTCATTTGTTCTGTAACCTGCAATAAGGACTTCTCAAGATCATAAATACTGCAAGTTTTTTATTATTATTCCAAAAGGCTTTGCTTTCTACTGTGAATCTGACACAATTTTACTGTTTTCTCACAGTTCTAGTTTGGACTGACTTAATGCACTTACAGAGGTAGTTTTTATACCACCAAAATAAAAACGTTAAGTCAAGAAGTTATCGTGCATGTTTCACCATTTTGTATCTTTTATGTCCTTTTGAAAGCTTGTTGCTTTCATTTTATTTTGACATAAAATTCTAATACACATAGATTTGAAATGTGTGCTTTGCTTTAAATAGTTTAAATGTGAACTAATAAATACGTTACAAATGAAAATTGATATTTAAAAAAGTTTTATCTTAAATGTATCTACACAAAGGATCCTTACTCGAAGTGATCTCAACCATTTAAAAAACACTCATTGTCTGACCTTTAAACTTTCTTATGTATTAAGTTTAAAAAAAAAAAAAAATCTGTCCAGCAAATTATATTGCTTTTTTGAGAGGAGAAAAATAATTAAACAAAACCAGGTCTTACAATCACAGTCCTTACTGTGTAAGAATGACACCAAATACTCAGATGGTTTGAGGAAATTAGACATTATTCTCTTACATTTAAAACACTAACACACTACCCAGAATTAAAAATTAAAGAGCGAGAAACAACCATTTTACTACATGAATAAAATCATTCGTATTTAAACTAAAAAAAAAAATAAATAAATAAAACTTTCATCTGTTGGAAACTGAAATGTCAACTCCATTCTACAAGGGCTGTAATTTCTTTTGTTTGGCCAAAATCTGTGTCTGCCATAAGGATGCATCATATGCCAAAGAAAGCACTTTTTTCTCTCTTTTCAAGTAGCCATCAGCAATCCTCAAACACATACAAAATTAACAAAATATGACTTGGCTACACATTCTTGAGCTTTACTAGACATGTTAAGGAAAGAAAGGGTTGGTGATATTTTCCCTTCCCCGTCAGCAGCAGCGTCATTATGGCTATTTTAAAAAGTTGCTGCGCTGCAGTTACTGTGGCACATGGGACTGAAATTTCCATTACAATGCATCCAGCCTGCCTCAGGTCCTGGAGACTGTGGGTATTATTATTTTAAATGTTAATTTTTATTTTATTTTTACTTTATGTGTAGAAATCTGACAGCACTTAAATTTTAATCATTCAGGAGCTTAATTCAGGATTTCTTTCAAAGCTTAAAATTCCCTGTAAAGCCAAATTCCTTGATGTGCAAGAAATGCAGAATCAGACCCCAGGTAGCTGGATCCAAGCTTTGTTTTGTCAGCCAAGAAACAAAGTTCTCCTGGTTTAAAGTACTGCACATAACACTGATAAGGCAAGGATTTGGTTTCCTAAGCCAGGCCCTGATCCTTTAATGAGCTGTGGGCTCACACACACACACTCTGCTGGAGTCCCAGGGACTCCACTTGCAGGAACCTCCAGTTCTGGCCAGGTTTCCCTATTTCCCCTCGACTCCAACAGGAGACAAAACCACCCTTTACACTCTCAGTTCATAATATTTTGAGACCCCCTAAGAAGTATTTATTCTGCACCCTCTGAATTCATCAGGAGCAGATTTTGAGAAGTGGGCTCTGTTCATTTGACTGATGTTTATCAACTTAACATCAAGGATAACTAAAGAGCTCAGAATGTGAGATTTTTTGTTTGTTTGTTTGGTTTTTTTTGTTTTCTAATAGAGACATCAGCATCATCATAGCTCCAAAATGGTTCTTCATCACATGATGATTTATTTGCCTGCAAATTTTATTCTACTGATCGTCACAACTGCAATATTAAACAATTTCTCTAAACAATAAAGTATTCTGGGATTATACTTTCTCTAACATTTTTGCAACATTTTCCTGTTCTCACTAGGAGTTCTTCTCACTAAAGCATTTTCATTCAAATCAATATACTTTAAAAAAGGATTTATTTCAAGAAAACAACATTTAGATGGAAAAATGTATCAATGAAACTCTGTAATGTTGTTTCAAATATCCCCACTTTACCTCAGCAATTCAAAAAGAATTTCACTGCTTTTTTAACAAAACTATTTTCAGTACTGTATTTTAGTAAATATAAAATGACTGAATTGTGGAGTCATTTTCTGTGGAGTCAATGACACATCTCAAAAATATCCCACTAAGATATTTCCTGTAAAATATTTACATTAAATATTATACATTTTAAAGCTTGTGTGACCATTCTGCATTCATCATACTGTAAACCAGTCAAAAAATACAAAAATGCTACAGATATGCCAAGATATTAATTTGAAAAATAAACATTACCCTCGTGTTTTCTATAAATATGAGGAAACTGTGATCAGGAAATACTGAGAATAAAATTATATTATAAAGTCTTCTGTAATTTAGTATTTTTACAATCCAACTCTCTCCTTTTTTTCTTCTAAAAGGAAATAGTGTTTATTATAGAAAATAAGACTCAGTAGTGTTGCACGTAGCAGATATCACAAATTATTTACAAGAAGATCATTTTATGGATCTTCCATTGTTCTGGCAATACAATGTGATGATCCTCACTACTTCATTTCATTAATTCCTCACTTTATGGAAACCCATTTTGCTGCAAACAAAGCATCTACCCACCGTGGAGTGCCTAATTTTGACAACTTTCCTAATCTAATATATGGATACATTGGAAAGAAAATTTCCTTCACCTTTAAAATTGGTCATAAAGGCATAGAAATTAAATTCATGCCCACTTTTGGTTCATGGAGGAGCAAATGGCAGGCTGAGCATATTTGCACGTGGCCAATAGCCAGCATCGCCCCTCAGGGCTCTCCCCATGCAGGTGTGCATCAGCCAAGGTGCAGGAGGACCTCTGGCAGCAGCAGCAGCAGCAGCAGCCAGGGGACACCAGGACAGGGTGGGTGACAAGGCTGTGGAAGGTCCCTCACAGGGCAGCCAGGAACACCTCTGAGATTTCAGCAGCAGCTGCCTGGAGGATGGTCCTCTCCAGCAGGGCAGAGGGATGTGTGTGGCTTCTGAACAATGAGATAAAATTCTTTGTGAGCGGGATGGGGCCCTGAACCCGAAGACTTTCCCCCATCCCCCCCGTGCCAGACACGTCCAGACAGAATCAAATGGTGCCTGACAGCCTGCAACAGCACCTGAGTTCACCACATCCGTCTCGCTTTGGGAAGTGAAGGGGAGAGCTGTGTTACATATGTAGTAATAATTGGCAAATACTGAGCTTTTGTAATGACCTCTGCAGGACTCATTGTTTTTGCTCACAGCCAGTATGCTTCACCACCCTATTTTCAAGATACTTCATTACCCCTGCTAGCTCTGAGTCTAGTGATTTTTAGGTATATGTCATTAGCCTGACTGCTGCCCAAATGTACTAGCACAGAGGGCTGAGCAGATAAATACCAGAGATTAATTTAGAATGTCAGCTTGTGGGAGGAGGCAGCCCCACACACTTTTCTCAGTCCCACTGCATTTGCTCTGGGGACGCGTGGCTTTTTGGCACATTTATCTAATAAAACACATTTACAGCTTTAAAGAGTTCAAAACAAGACCTGTTTGGGATTACTCAGGTATAAGTTGCCTGATGCTTTGTAAATGCAGGTCTATGCTGTAAACAGGTCACACCATGTCCCCTTCAAGAGCTGCAGTCCTGAGCACCAACGAAACCGCTCATCAGCACTTGCAGTTGAAATCAAACTCACACCAACAGCAGCCGTGCAATGTACCATCATCCCAGGCATGCAGAAATGACACACAGCGACTGCACAGAGAACAAACAGCAAAGCCTCAGGTAGCTGGATTCTGACCCACTCACAGTGATTTTTTTCCCTGACTGATTCTGGAAAATTTCAGGCCAAGTTAGGGGGACAAGACCAGCCTGGCAAGACTGGACACCTGCACTGCAGTGTTTGGGCACATGCCCACAGCCCCCAGCAGGGTGCCAGGCTGCAGCAGGGCCTGGGGAGGGCAGGGGGGAGCTGACCCTCTCAGCTTCCCTTGCCCCATTCCTGAATGCACAGCAAGAAAGGGATGCCTGATCTGTGCTTCCTACTTCCAGCACGCTAGAGAGTGTGCCAGGCTGGATGCTCACATCTGCCACGGTTGAATATGCAAGAAAACACATCCTCTATTTTCTTTTGGGTTTACAGGGGAAAAAAAAAAATGGTGGGGGATAGGTCTAAAAGAATATGGCAAAAGAACAACATCCAGCACAATCATCTGCACAGCTCTGGGCACACTTAGCACCTCGTACAAATAAAACACAGCTTCATTAATCGTTCCCAAGTCATCCAGATGCTGAGACAGACAGCACTCCATAAATGCATATGGTATGAACCAGTGCTTGCCTTTATCTCAGTTAGTGCCTTTTTGCACTGTTTTGGCAACCCAAATGGTTGCTCTAAGACTCTTTGGAGCCTTTGTGAAGGGACTGCTCCTCACCCCGAGAGGAGAGGCAGTGGCACAGCAGCCAGCTGGGCAGCCAGGCTGCTGGACACCTGCCAGGGTGGCTGCCCTCCAGCACTGCAGCCCCTGCAAGCTTTGCAGCAGGAAGTAGCTGACAGACCATCAGGGAGGATGCAGTTTGTCTATTAGGCAACTGAAGCATAATTTAATGCAAGTTAACACATAAACAAACTCCAAAAGGAATAAATAAAAAGGCAATTCTTGCTAACTTCATGAGAGCACAGTCATATGGTAACTACCACTGTGGCTTTTAAGTGAGAATCGTAGCACCCAGTGATGTGTGACATGTTGGTGACGTGGTCACTACATCACACACCAGTTTTGTTCTAGGGCTGCTCTGTGCACCCTGGCTTTTCATTCCCACAGTTAATGTGCTTTGCAATTTTCCCACATCCTAGGTACAAGAATATTTTCAAAATCCCCAAACTACTTCTGCTTTTAACAGTACATCATTAAATTATTCAATAGGTCTTCTCATTTCCCTTCATCTTTGAGAGATTTCTAATTTGGGGAGTGGACTGCTACCAGCAGTAAAAGTACAAACAATATGTTTTAACAGGTTTGTCTGGGGAAGAAAGATGGTCTAAAGATTTGGTTATAGAAAAAACAGAGATACAAAGGAAACCCTTGACTTTCAGCAAACTCTTCAAAAGATCTTCAGACTGGAAAGACCTATTATGATCTTTTAACCTGACCTCCAAAATATTGGAACAAATTTCTCTTTAGCAATTAGTACAAAGGTTGCATCGCTAAGGTTACCATAACCTACCCTTTAGAAACTCTTCCAGACTTGATGTGGAAATGCCAAGTGGAGGAGCATTTGCTGTAACTGAATACTCCAACTGTTGAACAGGTTCACTGTCAAACACACGCACCTGGTTTCTGATGTTAAGCTGTCTGGCTTCAGTGTCCAGCCACTCCATCCCACAGAGCAAGCTGTGCTTCTGTGCTCTACCTGTTGCTCGGTTTCCTCACTGGTTGTAAACCCTTGATGGTTCTTTATGATGTACATAACAGGATCAACATGCTACTACTGCCACCACCATCTACAGCCACATTAATCTCTCTAACCAGAGCATCCCTTAGGAGCTCACCTTCAGGTATTTATCCACCATGACCCTTAAATCCTTCTCATAGTCATTGTTTTCAATTAAATTTTTCCTTCAAGGAAGTTTTGCTTTTATGTATTTACAGATACCACAGTTGGGGGGGGGGGGGGGGGGAAAGCAGCTCCTACCACAGATCTATTACTGGCTAAGTTGTTAGATTGTCACTGAGATCAAACAACACCTTTCTCCTCAAATGTTACAGAAATTGGGGCTCTCTCTGCTCTTCTGAGTATAGGTCTGGTTTATTGTTTCACCTTGATCCAGACTCACATTTTGATGGGCTTAAAAGTGAACATGTATATGTCTAACAAGATGTGAAATTAACCTTTCACATTCTCTTAAGCAACAAAGGAAAAATAGATTTGTTTTTGCTATAAAGGCCTCTTTCTTTCTTATTCCTCACTGAAAACACATGTACATGATTATGTCCCCTAATACATCATGTAGAAAGGTAGAAAGAGTTTATCTTGGTGTTGCAATGGCCAGACTTTGAGATTATTTTAGGTTTCCCCATGCTTTGCACTCTTGAGGGTGTTTAACAGAGGGCCTGCAAAGGGTAGATTAGAGGGGAGAAAATCTTCAGTATGTCTCTGGATCTATATCCATGTCTGCTGGAAGATTTTGATGTCTTACATTCAAGAAACAACACTGAGCAGGCAAGCCAAAGAGAAAAGTACTCATGAAGCAGGACATCACTGTGCCCACCAGCATACAAGCAACACTGACTGTGAATAGAATAGACAGTGGACTCCAGAAACTGCATTGGTTTGGATTTTTCATCATCTGTCCCCTGAGTTGTGGTGGCATTCTCTCTCAAAGAGCTACTGTGCTAGACCTTCCCACAATCACTTCTGTGTGGAAGAAAGTCCCCACATGCTTTGAGTGTTTTTTTGTCATTACAAACACCCTACTGCTAGCATCTAAAAGAAGCAAAACCACATGTAATCAAAAAAACCAGGAAAAAACCTTATGCACTTGCTGCAAAACATAATGCACTGAAAATCCATAGGTATTACTATGGTTACTAATCCATAGATAACTAATATTTCCTGCCTTTTCTTACTTTGTGGGTTTCTCTGTTGTGCTTTATTCAGAAGAAGAGTTCAATAACAAATTATCTTTAATTTACTGCTGCTAATGATGTAGGCAATTTTTGGTCCCAAGGCTGCTGCCTCAATACAGGCAAAACAGTCAGTGAGGCAGACAGAATCTTTGCCTGGGTAAAGATGACAGGATCAGGCCCAGCTTATTATAAAGTTATTTATTACACAATGATAATTAACATGAGGTAGACAAGCTCATTTATTTGGCAACAGCAACCCTGAAACACACTGCTAAGAAGTGCTGAGCATAAATAATACGAAAAAATGCTTACGCAACAATAAGAGAACGTGTGATTGTGTATTCTATCACAGAGCTTAAAAACTGCAGGTTAAGCAAATTACCACTGGCACTGTTTTATCCGTAATTCTGCCGATCACCTCAATGAATGATCAGGTAGGAACCTTTCAATTCTAGCAGCGTTTCTTTCTAAATACCTTGCTATTTAGCAGCCTAAAGGGAGCCAGCACATCAGTAGTGCCTTCTATGCACTGTCGAGTCCCAGCTTGAGCACACCAAACTCTGAGGCCTTTTGAAATCTTTAAAGACAATCACACATGAGACAGTCTCTATATTGCAGGGTTGGCTAGAGATACCGCAGCACAAAACAATATTTCAAGCTTTCTGATATACATGTGTCACCTCTATGTGACAAATAGCTTGTATTAATTAGGCACTAGACTTGGTGAGATTGCTGTTATTAACCGAGAGAAGATGGGTTGAATTTAATTGTGTGTGACATCAAAGTCAAGTGACTGATATTTCAAGCATCATTTAAAATGTTTGATATTGGAGTCATTGTATTCACATAAAGACTGTCTAAAAATATAAAGGAGAATGATGAGAGAGGAACTGAAATGCATTCATACAATCCATCTTATGAAGGGAATTCGATGTAATTTTGCTTGTATTTTTGACCCAGTGTTGACAATATTTATTTATTTAGTTGTGTAAAATTATTACTTTGAAGAACAGTTTATTTTCTCAGTACTAATTTTGGAGACAGCTGGGATAGTTTGTATTGGTTCCAGCATCAGTGTTCTCAGAAATGTGGACATAAGGGAGGAGGAACATAAAAGATCAGCTTGCACTGGGATTTGCTTTATAGCCCTTAATGAACACTATTTGGAAAATGTTTACCTAAGAAAAGCAGACTGCACATTATTCAGGCAAACTTCCATAACAGCTTGAAAAAAGAAAGGGTAAAAGAAAAGGAAGCTAAATTTAAAACTGCACATGAAAGAACATATTTAAGGAATAAGAGCCCACTATTGTACTATGCACTGTACAAATGGCAGCTATCTCACACACATCAGAATGTGAGGAATTCTGTTTTAGGGTCGAATGCTTCTCTCATTTAAGATGCTGGCAAAAATCCCCCTCAGTCTGATGGGGCAGAATCACACTTGTGATGTAGCATGATAATGCATATGGTGTTTTGCTAAAAAGTGGGTCAATAAACAACTGCCCCAGAGGACACTTGTCTATAATGCTTCTGCATTGTACCATTTCCTTTTAGTTCTTTCTTTAAAAATAAATACCATAAAGCAATTGCTTATTCCGTGCTTGCCATAAAGAATACAAAACAATCCAACTGAAATCAGCTTAATTAAACTGCAATGCCTTTCAAGCAAACATGCATCCCCTAGGTATTCCCAAGCAGACAAATCAGAAGTGCACGACAGCCAAAAGTAAATATTAACATTTTCACAAACCAGAAAGACAATCTTCCAATTAGGAGAACCTCCCCACTGCCCCAGTGGTGCCCTAAACCCACACACCATGGGGCAAGGAGGGACACTCAGGCTCACTAGAGGTGTCTTTCTCTTGCTGCAGCCCAGGAGCCAGTGGAGAGGTCAGAAAATAAAATCATATAGATACATATAAAACAAATATATATGTATGCATAAAAAGTGTGCATGTATATGCGGATTTTCGTGCATGTAAATATAACTCTATACATTGTGCATGTTATTTTATATCAGAATTAGTACTGCCATAGTCACAAGCTCAGTCAAGACTAGAAAGTACACCTGAAGGATGCAGCCTCGTCTGCAGGGGGATTCAGTTCTCACAAGGACTTTTTCTTCCCAGGGGATATTCCAGACTGATCAGACTAACTGTTTAACCATGGGCTTAATTGTAAGGACCAATTTTGCTGGGGGAACTGCTGTGTATCAAGACAAATGACACCCAAATATCTTAGCAGTTGTATAGGTAGAAAACCCAATAACTGACAGTAAATTCATGGATAAACTCCAGTCTCTGTGAGACACCAATTCTCCCCCATTTCCCCTGTTCTCCATAGCAGTGGACCAAAATCCTCTTGGAAATCATCCAGAATCTCTTGACCTCAGTGAGATTACAAGGATTCACCTTTCCCTGATTTGGCACAAGACTGGCATTAACCTCAGGCTTTAACTAACTTTCCACTAAGAAAAATTTTTAATTATTTCATCAAAAAGCAAGGTATTAGAAAAAAACTTAGTGTGTCAGGCAAGATTTGGTAGTTTTAGAATAATTGATAAAGTAATTTATATAGTGAAGTACATTTCCTCTATATATGAATAGTTCACAGAAGCTGTTCTAGATTCCCTGCAAATTCATTTGTTATCAGGAGTTATTTAGGGAATCATTACAACAACCCCTCACTGCTCTGTCCTTCATTTGACAGGTGACCGCTGCTAAAACTTAATTTTTAAAGAAAATCTCTACAGCATATTCTTACTTTTTGATAAAATTTGCAAAATTCTCTGAACTAATTTGCAGTACCATATTTGCAGATTAAAAATGCACTCTTTACATATTTTTCGATGTGCATAAAATTCGGTTTCCACAAACATCCCTGTCAGAAAGCTCATCTGCCTAAAAGAATATTCAGGGGAAGCAAATATTAAAAAGTGTGAATACAATCAAAGCAAAAAATGCAAACAGATATTTGAGGGGGGGGTGTTGTTTCCTCTACCCAGTTTGCACTGAAACCTTTACAGGTTGAAATTAAATTTGAAAAAAAAAAAAAAAAAAAACCAACCTCTTCCTATGATTTATAGTAAAAAGTGCTTTCAAACTAAACTTGTGCTTAAATTCTGACGTTCCTGAAATCAGTCATTGTTTCCAAATAATGCTTTCCAGTGTGTTGGTTATGGGATATAAATGAGAAGAGTGAGAATTGTCAAAGGAAAGAGATCAATCATTATAACCCTGTGCCTCAGTACGTACATATATTTAAACGCAGCTCAGAGATGTTATTTGGCTTTGTAATCAAGAATTCTCGTAATACCTGCAAAAAAGAAGCAGGTATTAATCTAATAATAGTCTTCATTTTTTCTCAGAAAAATGGTGAAAACCTTAAGGCAAGGTTTTGAAAGGGGTGGTGCTACTTCTCCTTTGAAGTACGAGAACTGTTTATTTATCAAATTTGACTGTGACAGAAAAGTTTCCTATATAGAACCTAAGCCAAATTTATTTGGTCTTTAAACTTTTCTAGTACGTTGTTGTCTGGAATGCCATCTTTTTGAAACTGTTTTTCAAACATTATTCCAGTGGCTGAAATAGCAGTTACTGTGTTTTGGGTGGTTTCCAGTCAGCTCATCTACCTGTGTGTTGTGAGAGCCTGAGCTCGCTGCACTGCTGCTACACAACAGTGCCCCAGGCATTCTTCATCTCTCCTCCCAAAATACACATGACTTTCAATTTTTACAGCCATTTGTAGTCCACCGGCAGATTTATTGACCAGGAAAGTTCATGCCTCCTCTGTGCTGCCCAAATGAGCTTTGGGGTTTTTTTGTTTTGCTTTTAGCTGGACTTCTACCTGACCTACAGTGTTGTAGGAATCATTTTACACCAGCAATTAAATGCTGGAGTAGTTATTTGTAGCTTGCAGTTGTTCCCATTTAGAAGACTAACTGCCCAATTGCAAAGCCTCTAAACGGCTGCAATTGCAAGTTCAAACATTTGGGCCCATGTGTAATTATGGTCACAAAACTGGGCTCACTTATGTCAGGGGTTGCTACAGAAGACAGAGGCCACCAGCTAAAAATAATGCTTCCTTGCCCAGTTGCTGCTCCATGTTAGTTCATTACAGCGTGAGGAATAAAAGGAAAAGACTCTTGGTGGGAATACAGAAGGTGTAAATACATTAGGACAATTGGAGACTATAAAGTGACCAAAATGGCACCTGGGACAGATGACCATAACAGTCTCATGCCTAACTGCCCATTTCAGACACAGTTTATGAACAAGCTTTGCTGTCTTTCATGCTTCTCTCTTATTGAAGCAGACAATGGCAGTGGTCAGAGGACCCAGTTCCAGGTACCAGAGATACAGCCTGTGAGGATGCTCCTGGCCATTTTAAACCATCTGCTGAACCTACAGCTTTTTTCTCTCTCTCCACCTGAAAGAAGCTGATCAGGGAAAAACCAGCTGGAGTTTTTTTCTCCTCTCCCATAGTCAGATGGTGGGTACAGTGTTACTGCTGTCAGGGACATTGTGTCTAACTCATCCTAATCACAATCAGGAGACATTTCCTGGTGTTTTGTCCCCACTGCAAAAGCATTTTCAGTGGTTGAAGGGCATATTTCTACACGTAAAGGCTCCTTTCTGGTGCCAGCATGATCTCCTGCACGTATTTGGTGTTCTCCCCAACAATGAGGGTGCAGTCCTGTGGACCCAGGCACACACAAAAGCATCCTGTTTACCAGCTCTTCATTACCACTGCTTAACACCACAGCACAACTAAGACACAGCTCTGCTGCATCCACACAAATTCCTTCATCACCGTCTACTCAAACCGGTGTGCCTAATCAGCCGCCGAGCATGTCAAGCCACTGCTGTTCAGCTCATCTGCTGATGACATGAGACACATCTGGGCAATGGAACAAAGGGAATATTCTAAAATGATTATGCTAAGAGGAGAATTAAAATTCATCCCCAAAAGGTGCAACTGCCAGCCCAGAACAGTAAAGGCAACCGACTATCCTTCAGTACTAAAGTCTTGGGGACTGGATTCTCCCAAATCCACTGAAATCAAATTTCATTCAGTGAGGATGTGGCCATTGAGACAGATATTCAGGTAAAACAGAATTATAGCTAAATAAAATTGCATTTTTTTCAGTATCACACGCACTGCAGAGTGGATACATTTTGTGGGGATTCAACAAATGATATTTTAATGTACATACATAATTTATTGAGCAAGCAGTAGACTTGGCTGAATGAATGTCAGCCATTGAAGATCCAACATGGTGTATTTTCACGCTTATTACTTAGCACAATAGCAAAGAAGGAAGCATTTAACATATTTATGAACTTGAAATCTCTCTCAAGTTCCGCAGTGCAAGACTATCACAAACATTATCACATTCCTCTTCTATATTCACAATAATAAGTTACGCACTCGCTATGTATTTTTCAATCTAAAAATGGTTGAAATTGTTACAGATTACCACCTTACTATTCTTTTACTATTCTTACAGTACTTTGAAGTATAGCTAGACAACATAATCTGTTTTTATCTCACCCGTAATTCATGTTTATCTCATGTACAATGGATAAGATTAAATGTCTTTCATACTTAGATATTCTAATGTATCTAATTTCTGCATATCCTGTTTAAAAGTATAATGATTGGATTTTTTAAAATGTAGTGGTTTCAGCTCCAAAAAAAGACTTTTTAGCAATATGTCTATCATAGAACAAAATTATTAGCCATCTGTTTAAAAAATATCCATTTTTTACGTATCTTCAGTCTAAACTTTACATTGCAAATGTGCTTGATGACTGCAAGGTAATGGAGGTTCAGACTCTGTGATCCTGTCCCTGGCCCTGCCATTCTGATGACATATTTCACTGGATGTATTAATTAGCTTGAAAAGTTTCCCATTAATCTGGTTGCTCCCCATAAGCAAGTGCATGGTTTTAGACAACAAGAGCAGAATTCATTTCATATCAGCTTAATTGCCTCCAATTACCTACAGCCACCGGGAATTACCTGGTGACCAGAACGTGCTTATTTCTTTCTCTAAGCCTCAAACACAGCTAAGACACACCGATGGAAGTTCAGAGCAGACATCTCTGAGACCGCTCTGCAAAGCTGCATTTCAGAGATGAATCACATTCCTACTTCCAGTGCTGAGAGGCTTTTGCCTCCCATTGATTTCAGGAGGAGCTGCATGTGCTTAATGTCCAGGCTGCAGCAGCCACATTCCCAGGCCAGCTCTGCTCTCATTAGGCACCTGCAACCTGACCCATATCATGGAGCAATCACTGCTGCTGTGGTTCACCGTGGCACCACATCTACCCTGCTGAGATAAAGCACCTATTTGGATCTCTTTGGCTCTGAAGATTCACTGCAGAGGAGAGCCCAAGTGTTTCTGGAGAGCGAGGAAGAAGAAAATTAGCCTTTCAACAGGCTATCATTACTTAAGAAGGATAATATAAGAATTTTTTTTTTTCTTTGACAACTGATTTGTGCAAGGTAGAGGCAGCACAGCCTATGGCAACTTAATATGTCCTAAGTCCCCAGAGGACTGCTCGAGGCAGAAGAGAAGCACAGGAGAAGCAATGCCAGAGGACACCTGGGGAAATGGTGGGTGGAAAGCTCTTAGAAAATTTTCAAACTGATTTGCTTTCTATTTTCCTGATTTTTCAGTGATATTGAAAGAATGGTAAAGAAAAAAAAACCTCTAAAGGACCAAGGCTTGGAGCTTTATTTCCATTTCCTGGGCTAGTGAAACCACCCACTAGTTTATATAGCCCTTAGGCATCCTCTTCCCTGAACTGATGCTCACAGGACACCACTGCTTACAGTTTTTCTATTCTGTAGAGGTTCTCATACTGCCCTTATCATGTGGTATCTGAGTGCCTTCAAGTAGTGCACTATGCAATGTGACTAACATCTGTGAAAACCAAAGCAGGAGGGAAAAACAGTTCAGGCCCCAGTAGCTTTCCCACTACCCAGCAGTTCCCTTTCCAACACTAATAACTTTCTCTCTGTGAATACACAGCTAGATTGTTGTGGTCACATTTGCAGCAGATCAGCAGCGTTTCATTCTCTCTGATGGTTGAATTTCGTACTTTAATAAGGCAGTGTGGGGGTCATTCTCCTTTATTTTACTCGCTGAAATGCCAAAGGCTTCAATTCTATTTATTTTAAGAATATCAGCGATGACCACCAAAACGTGGTAGGCAAGATAGACTAGACTGGACGAGTGAGCCACAGGCTTCAGACACAACATTTAGTACTGCCTGCAGTGGCAGGGGAAATTTCTCTGTACCAGACTCAGCCTTACAAGCCTTGGGGTGGAGGCTAAAGGGGCACAATGTTCCCCAGCAGTGACAACTGAGTATCTCATGGCAGGAGGACTCGCAGATGGGAGCAATACACCCGCAGATCTTTTAAACCATGCAATTGCTTTGCCAGAGCAATTGATACGTTGTGGAAGAAACACTGCAGGGAAGGTGGTTGCTGTGAGATGACCCCACACTCGGGACCAAGAGTGAGACGTGAGGTCAGAGGTCAAGTGTGACTTTGTTAGAGCCGAAAAATGCTGTCACCTCAGCACTGCTTCCCACCCTGCAGCATGCGCGGCTGCTGATGCCACACAGGCTGCAGGACCGCTGTTTGGTGGCACAAGACAAAGCCATTACATTTATTAATTATTTTTCTGATTGCATGAAATGTGACATTGAGCTGTCTTACAGTCTATGTGCAAAAGTAAAGCAGTATTCTTCTTTGGTATCTTAGGCATTCTAATTCATCAGGACAATGAGAAGGGTATAATGAAAACAGGTAGAAAATCATTTTAAATAAATTATTACTGAATTAAAAATTATTTGGCTCGTTCTAGGCAGGTATCACCCCAGAGATTATTCACCAACCACTTCCCAGTTCTCCCTGACCCTAAGAAACCTAATAAAAAGTTAAGAATTTGGGGGCAAAGGGAGAGAGGAGAGGATGGTTTGCTTGGATTTTGTGGATTCCCTCCCTGGTGCCAGACACCACACTTTAGAAACCATCCAGATACTAATTGATCTGAAATGAAGCATACTTTAGGGAGTGCTGTAGAGAAAACTGAAAAGGTTTTACTAATTTAAAAATTCCTTTCCTTTCTAGTACCTTTTTTCTGTCGTCATTCCAAAGGATCCCAGAATGCTTCACCAATTTTATATACCCATTCCAGGAAGGATTGTGAAAGCTGATTAAGAGCATATGCAGTAGCAACACAGTACCACAATTAGGATGGGAAATGGAGAACACTAGACTTGATCTTGCCTCAAGCAGAATGGCCAATAGCAGTGAACACAACACAGAAAGAGGGACAGAGCACAGATGTTCAGACCAGAAGACAAGCCAAGAAAGGCTTAAAAGATCACCGGCTACAAGACATTTCATAGAGAGCACGCTCTCTCATTGCTCTGTGAGCTTTATCACACCAGACAATGCAGACTCTAATTTAAACAGTCAGAGGGAAAGATCCTTAAGCTGGATGCCAGTTGGCTACGACAACAAATATGTATCACTGTTCTGACAACATTCACTGTGGTAAACAGCACTGTGAAATAATTATCCTGGAGACTCTGGCACCCAGCATAAACAGCAACTCAAAAAATCCATCAGTATACTGCCCGGGTGATGAAATCAGAAGGGGAGGGCAGGAAAACCACACCAGCCTGGCCAAGGGACATGAGGGCAAACAGTACCCTTCCTGCAGAGCTTGTCCTGCCATGGCTGTGCTCCAAGGGCTCTGCTGCAGCACCTGACCGTGTCTGCAGAGCTCCACACGTCACTGCTGCAAAGCCAGCGAGAGTCAATCTGTGAGCACCAACCTCAGTCGCCTTGCTGGAGCTGATGAAGATGTGCATGCACACACAGGGCTAAAATATTTGTATTGATGTAGGGAAGTATTTGCAAACTATCAAATTTTCCATTTCTTAAATGAGAAAAATATTTACACCGGGCTTGTCTGAGGTAGTTCAGGGAAGATCTTCTGCTCTGAGCCATGCTGTATCTGCTCCCAGCTGCTGCATGGTTAGCATGTGGAGAGGTAATACAGGCTGCTGGACCCCAGCCTACAGGGGAGCAGCAAGGAAGGAAATCAATCTGATTGCTATCACTTTTACTTCCAGTGTAACACAGAAAGACAAGGGAAGAGTTGCAGTTGCGTATGCAGATTATTTCTTTAATTTCTATCTCCATTACAGAGATAGTGTAGGATGGGATGAATCTTTCATTACATGGGATAAAGTAATTGAGCAGGAATGTACCTGTGACACGAAGCTGAGAGAAGTCACTGACCATATGACTCATATTTTAATGTGTGTGATGCAAAGGTCAGGAGAACCAGGTGAAAATCTCCCATGATTTTTATGACTGATACAATAATGTAAACTCAGCATAATCAAGTGGTTAGAGCAATGGACATGAACCTGGGAAAACAGGTCCACTTCTCTGCAACAGTATGCTCAATCTCATCTTTAATCCACTGCACAGGAATACTGGTGATAATAAGATTTCCATTTGCCCAGTTAGCACTCTGATGTTGCTATTCTCACACCAGTGTTTTAATGGAGTGTTAATAAAACATCAATGTTTTATTGAAACTCAGTTTTGTGGCACTTCTTACTGCAGTGCAGTCCTGGAGGTTGTAGTGTCACTCCTAAACTTTGGTGCATGCATCTCTACAGGAACATTCAGGGAATACTGACAGACCCAAATATATCTGTCAATCAACTGCTTGACGGTTTGGCTTGATGGTTGTTCCAGAAGCAAAACTTTCTTTGGGTGGCTCAAAGGCAGCAGGACCTATCACTTTACACTCCTGCTACCTGATACACCTACCTCTGTTATAAAAGATGGCCCAGTGAATAACCATGAGCCTCATCCCATGAAAACTTTGGCCATAGCACTGTCTGAAAGATGTCTCCAGCAGGTTTGCACAGCCATCTATCAGTATTAACTGTCCAAGGCTGTTCAGACAAACAAGTGAGAGTTGGGGGCCATGTTTCATAATTATGTACTTGATTGAAAAAATACTTTTAATTACTTTCATTCTTTTTCTTTGCCCTGTGCACTGTGCCATGATATTCATCTTTAAGTGCAGATGACTTGATACCAGATGGACTGTAAATGTGGGTGCAAATTTTGTGCTATATTGTGTCCATCTCCTACTTTAGCAAAAGAAATTGGTCCATCTGGAAGTCAGTCACTGTAATGTGATGCATGGCAGTTATCAAGATTGGCATATCAGCCTCCGTGTGCCAGGTGATGGTTTACTTCTCCCAGCTATCCTTCTCTTCTAGGGTTTCTGGCTAAAGAAAGCAGACAGGATAAGCGTGGAGCACAGTCAGAATACCTTTGAAGGCATGCAGGACAAGCCCCAGAATTTATTTTAGGTGCTTCAAATGCCATTTTAAACTGGTTTCTTTCCCTGCTCAGTGTCTCTGTATGACACACATAATTCTCCTCTCCAGACCCTTACACCTTTTTGGTTAGCTCAGAGAGCAGTGCTGATCTTTCCCACCTGGACTGCAGCTATCATGCAGTGCCTGTCATTCTCACACAGATCAAAAAGGATTTTGCAGGCTGTTGCCCTTGATCCATGCCTTATATGTCAGTGTTAAATGCTTCAACTGAGAGATGCCTGCTTAAAATACATTTTCCCCATCAAACCAAAAGGTCCTGAGGCATGTGGAGCCCTGCTTAGCAATGCCTCTGAGAGGAAGTCCTGGCCACCATGTCATCAGCAAGGCTTACTGTAGCACCTGGCATTTTTGCTGGAGATCATCCATCCAAACAGTGACCTAATCCAACCCTGTATAACTTCTGAGCCCACGAGACAGCAGTGTATGTACAAACGTTAGAGTTTCCTTTGCAGAGGGAATTTGGTGTGGTTAACAAATTCTGCACTCCAGGTACTCCCCATCCTACAGCTGCACTTTTAGAAAGCTCTCTTAATTACCAGTGACCCTGTGCTCTCCAAATGCATCAGCAGCACAAGGGATGATCCAGGATGGCAGGGTCACAAGCAACGGGAAAGAGTGTCTGATCCATGCCCCACTTACCTACACCTCTAGCTCACAGATTAAAAAAAAAAATCTTGATGTCAAAAAGTCTGTTTTGGTAGAATTTAAGAGGACTCGGGTTCCAGCCCTCATACATTAAAGTGTTCATAGGATCAGACCTGTATAAGACACAAGCACTAGAATACATAAATTATTTGTGGATGTGAAAGCTGATAGAATTGAGTCTCTTTCACAATTTTCCTCAGCCTTTAAGCTAACTAATGCTTCTGATTTAATTTTCTCCATTTTATGTGAGCTGTAATATAGTGTCTGATTTTATGTCAGAAGATGAAACAGACAACTGAGGAGAATTGTGAGTTGACACAATAAGAATCGAATGCCTAAATTTTGTTGTTGCTAAAAATCTCCCTGAGGAAGTCAATGAGTTCCAGAAAATTCTTCCCATTTTTCTTTTGGTTAAAAACACAAATAATCCTCAGCATACCTCTCTTTACTGTGGCATAATAAGTCAAAAAAATCTCTGAAGGACTTGGGAAAAGTGAAGCAGCTCTCCTCCTCTAACTCAAGGAAAGCCAGACTGAAGGAACCTACTGGTGTGATTATTGTGATCCCACTGATGTGAGTCTGCAGTTGAACACATGAAGTTCGTCAAAAAGGAAAAACCAAAGGCGTCAGTCCTGACAAAACTTAAGGAAAGGTCAGTTCAGCTATGCTGCCATAAGCAGTCTTCTTTAAATCAATGGAAATCAACACACCAGCAAACTTTTGAGAAATTCTGTCCTTTGTCAAGATTTTATTTTCCCCCAGTTTCTGCAGATTGCTCAACGACTAAGGGAAAGGGAGAATTAAAAATTATCTGTAAAACCATCAAAACGTAAAAGTAGAGGGGAACATCCAGTACATACAGTACTTCTTGCAATTCATTCTTTTTTGTAGCTCTTGCTCAGAACTGCCTATGTTTCAACTACAGCTTGTTCTTCTGGTTTCTAATGTCCCAATCAGTGTTTATATTTAAAGGTATTTAGTGTCCTTTCCAAGCACTGAGGATTTCTGATGACATCATCAAGTACAATAATAATGTCAGAACTAACTATTGTGAGAAGAACACAGTCTTCTCCAAGGCTTTCTGCCAATCTCTCATTTCCTCATCCAGTGTGACAATCTGATTCCTTTTTACTCATAGCCCCTTACTTGTAACTGGATGTTATTTTGTCTGTGATAACTCTCTCTCCTCAGTATTTGCCCATACTGCTCCTAAGTCAGCCAGACCTGTGTATTAAAAATACAGACAGATAAAATGGAAGTGTTCATAAAGGAAACAACCTGGTTTTTTGGTAGACAAACTTGTTCTCTTTTATGTAAGTAATCCTCTAGACAACAGAAATATGCAAAGGTCAGATCAATCAAAGCACTAGAGAAGAGTCTCTGATGGTAATATTAAATTACTAACACTTTTTTTCTTCCAATTTAGAATGGCAACAGTGCATGACCAACACATTCTTTCTTCCTTGGGAAAGTCTGAAGACATACCAATGGAAGAGACATGGCAGCCAGAGTCTGAGACATCAAAGGATGCTCATCAGAGCCCTGCCACCTTTGCCACAGTCCCAAAGCACCCACAAACAAGAAAAGGAAAAAATAACAACAGAATTGGGCAAACTTTGTCTGTGTTCATCTACAGAACATCAAATTCCACCAGTCTCATGCAACACTATCAAAACAGGGAAAATAAGAGGCCATCTGGGATGATGTCTGCTAGAAAAACTTCCAGTTTGCAGCACAAGCAACTCTGAAATTTGTTAAACAGACTCACCTACCTACCTGCCACTCATTTAAATCTACTTTGCAAAACACCACAGGCATGGGGACTTCATAAACACTGTGTTCTATAAACCAACCCCGAAATCTTTCCTACAATAGCTGAGTTTTCCACAATGCAAATCGGCAGTGGGAGAACTTTCACAACAACTGTCAGACACACACCTCAGCCACCTACAGGGGAGGCAAACAGCAGAATTAATGAGCAGCACCCAGAACTGAACAGCCGGCAGAGCGCGGGAATGAGACGAAAAGGACTCCCTCCATCCAGAGCAGCTCTCTGCTCCGTCCCCCACCCCTGAGCCGTGCAGCCGGCTCCCTGCATCACCAGCAGCCAGACCCCCCTGCCTTCTCTCCCGTCCCTTGCCCAGCTCAACGCTCTTGCTCCCCGGCAGGAGCTATAAGCAGCAGAGCCCCGCAGCCTGCCCCGCTCCCCGCAGCCTCCAATGGGCTCCCGGGCCGCTCCCGCACGCCCGTCCCAATCCCAGCCCCAATCCCAGCCCGGAGCTCCCGCGCGGTGCCAGCGCCACCCCCGGGCTCGCACAGAGGGGAAGGTGGATTTATTCCGTCTGCTCTAGATTTAATAGTCTTATAGGTTCCGGTCATCCCCAGAGCGCATCCTACACGCCAAAGTTCCTCCGCGCAGCAGAGGATCCCCAGGGGGAGGGGAGATGCGTCACTGACAAATGTTCAGCCTTAGCGTTTTGATCCAAAAATGCGGTTTGGGTTCTTCTGCTTCGCTCCCCCAACCCCCTCCCCTCCAAAATCTGGTTTGACTTTCCTGCTCCGTCTCCCCTTGTCTAGCTTCTCACCCATTAAAAAGTAGAAAATCATTACTTTTTTAGCTCTGCTTTCTCCCAGGCAGATTTGGCTCCCTCCAAAGCCTCTGTGATTAAACACACAGTAAATAGTAGTCGGACCAAAATTCTCCAAGCCTGTGACTTTTTTGATGCCAATAAATCCCACTGCACCTTCTCTTCAGCTGCCCTCAATTTCCTTGACTCTCTTAAGGCTGTCATGTGCATCTGGACCTGGCTCCCACTTCCACTGCAATATTTTCATTCTCTTTCAGAGTACTCTCTGAAAAGCTGCAGACCATGAAATCTATATATTTTCTGAAATCTTTACAGCAATTTAAAACTTTAATCACTTTTCCCCCCTTTAAAAATTCCCAACCTGAAAAAAAAAATCTTTAAAATGTCAAAAATATCGATGTTTAAGTTTTAATTTCTTGTCTAAGGGAAAAACTAAAAAATAAGAATATCTTAATACATTTTAATTATTGGGGGGAAAAAATTCATTTTATTTGAGACATGCAGATGAATCTGCCCCCAAAATGCTGAATCCTATTCTGTAATGTAAAAAACAAAACAAACAAACAAACAAACTGATATGGAAACAGCAAATCTCCAGCCTGTGTAAGGTAATTTGTTTCTTTAGTATCTTTTTGTTCCAGTAGAAGACCTCTTCCATAACGTGTCTGCTACATCTGTGTTTTCTCTCATTCAAGCCAGAAGCACCGTGGGGCAGACACAGTCTTGATGTATTTTTCTAAGCAAGTAAGTATTTAACTTTCTTTTCTCTGGTGCAGAATACAAAGCAGTGTGACATGGAAGGTTCTGGTGATTTATCACAGAAGAGTTTAGAGGTAACAGATAATAAAATTTTATTAAATTGAGACAACCGGGGAGAGTATAAGTGTGTGGTTAGAAGCCACTCTTTTTTCTTGCTTACCAGATCACTCCACACAGCCTCTGTGAGAACTAAAGCTGTTGAAATAAACAAAGTGCTGCTGACAAAAGCAGAATAGTCTAAAGTGCAGGAATTAGAGGAGTGAATGGAACTGGAGCTACCACGAGGATAGGAAGGAGACAGAATGTGTATCCAGCAGAAGTGGGGGTCTAGCGAGGCGTGCATTCTGCAGCATCTCTGCCAGGAGATGGATCGCTGTCCGCTGCTCTTTGCTGCCCCTACTGATCTGCTGGCAGAGCGGGTTGTGCGAGCACTCCACGATTTATTTCGGTTCCAAGGAGGCCAGGTTAGTTTAGATAAACAGTAAGTCTTTGCTAATCTAGTGCATTTTGAAAAAAATAGGTTAGAGGAGGCTTGTCTGAGCAGCACTACCAGCAGGATCGCAGGGGTTTGGGATTCCTGATAACCACCCAGAGACAGGCTGCAGCTACTAATATCTTCCACCAGCACAGCTGAAGCTGGAAGAGCACATCTGTTCACCTCCTGAAGAGGACTAGATTTCTGACCTGCTAATCCCATTTTCCACTACATATTCAGTCAAAATAGCCCCTCAATGGCTGGAGACCCCTCTATGCTCGGTTGCTTCAGTAGTATTAATTTGGCAAAAGTGGCTGAAGAGAAAACTGAATGCTGGTGTTTGGAACCTGATCAAAACAGGGTGTTTAAATAGCATAGCAGCACACAGCCCTGCTGTATCTCATCCTTTGCTGCTCTTAATACTCTGAGTTCTTAAATCAGGCAGCTCCATGCAGCTTTAATTTAGTCAAGGGCCAAGCAGCTATGAATTAAGGAGCCACAGGGCTAGAGCTTCCAGCAATCTGTTCTCTCCCAAATGTCCAATTAGAAGAGATAACACATTCCGAGATAAATTCCTGGCAAGAGCTGAGGATGAGATTTTGCTTGTATCAACAATGTGGTCAACACTTTGAGAATGATATATGAAAATAATGTAAGACAAAGATCTGAAATGTTTAAACAAGAGATCAGTTACAAACCTCTCAGAGGTGGTAAAGGTAAATTATTAAAGAATTTGTAATTACATTCATGCCTAATTATTAATAAACAAGGATGGCTAACAGATGCTGCAACAGATTTACATTTCCTAAGGAAACAAGAAGAATTATAGAAGAAAATGAGGATCAGCAAAATGATTAGATCAGGAAGCTGGAATGCCTGTACATGACAAAAAAGCTTCTGTCAAAACTATTCAAGAGGAAGCAGTAAAAAAAAAAAAAAAAAAAAAAAAAAAAAAAAAAAAAAAAAAAAAAAGAAAAAAAGAAAAGAAAACAGAGATTCCTTTTTTCCTTTTCAAACTTTAGAGGCACTAATAGATTGAAAAAAGCTGACACAACACCTACAGTGAGAAGGGAAATAACAGAAGTTTCAACAAGTTGAAGACCTGGATCAGATTCAGACCAAAGTGTCTAATTCTTACTAATGCCATTCAATTGACTTCACATGTCGAACATGAAAATAAAATTGGTATATTATTGTCTTAAACCTATGAGCAATCCAGATTACCCCAGTGGAAAGTTTATCAGAAAAATATATCGCTCAGAAAATTTAACACCAAAGCACAGAATAGAAATCACAGCAAGTCAACTGGACAGAAAGCTTGGAAGAAGTAACAGTGGGTCAACAGGAACTCTTTTAGCACCAACTGCTTTAAAAACTGTGAAGATACCAGTATAATATTCAAAATTCAACGTATGATTAACAAACAGTGTGACAGAGAGAAACTACTTAAGTGATAAAGAACTGGCTTTGATTTTTAAGATAAGAATCATCCTAAAATGGAGGGAAGAACCATGAAAATCTACTTGGGAAGAGTATTTCTTGTTTATTTATGACCTGGGGGAAAAAAATCACTGAAAAAATTACTGGAGTTTTTGGAGAAACAGGTAATAAGTTTGACATAAAAAGGGAAGAAGTAAAATACAACTGAAATCTTCTACATCTTTTCTTCAAGTTCAGGATTTTTTTCCAGTTAAGAAAAGCATGTAAATACTTCTAAGGGCAGCCAGGGCAGCCTGACAAAAATGGAACCTCAGGGTTACCATCTAGCATCCAGGAAATCATACTCAGCATCTGTACCTGCCCTTACTTAAAAAACATATGTATTACAAGGTTACATGAAGCTCATTTGGCATTGCAATTTCATCAGCAAGAGCACTGAAGTCACTTTCTTGTTCATCAGCGTGGCAGCACAGATTGGCCAGGGTAGAAAATGAGTATGGTATAAAGACTTTTCACAAGACCACTGTCACACCACATTTAAAACATATCTCAGAAGACTCTGGAGACAATTTCTATTCAGTTTTCATTAGATTTAAACACCAGCATTTACCAGATGCTGTTTTCTACTCAAAGTTTCACAAAATTTCATACTAGAGTGTTTTCCCCATTTAGGTAAAGAAGAAATTGCAACAGGCATGCAGTCAGTGAAGCACAGTATTTTGATTCCTTATGTATTAAATACTTGTAGAAAAGATTTTCCTCTCAGTATAGAAACAAGTGTCTGTATATTTAGCGCTGATGAAAACTGTTACTCTCAATAGGAACAGAGTGTATTAAGACATAGAATACTTTCCATCCCCTAGAATCCATTCAGATCACTTCTTTTGCCATTGTATGTCAATGACTTATGTCCAATCACAAGATAAAAATCATCCCATCTCCCATTTGCAAATCTCAATCCCACTTCTTCATTTACACCCACAAATATCCTGCCCTCTGTTTTTTCCCCATCCCTTTGGCAATCACCATGATTACATGCATGGAAAAACATTATTAGGAAAGTTTAAAGGATTTTAATTGTTTGCATTGCAAGTGTTTCTCCCTGGTGGAAAAAAAGCTCTAATAATATTGTCTCATTCCTCATTCTTTACTCTTCCTCCTGTTGTCTCTATTACTTTCTCTCCTTCTGTTCATCCTTCTTTCCAACCTGCTTCCCCAAATATAGTGCCATGCCATTCTCTTTACACTGCCTTGCCCTGCAGGGAAGCTCATTGCTTTCCCCTTTCTATCTCTTGATGATGTCACTTCTCCTCTAACAGAATCTGCAGTAAAATCCATCTCCTCCTCCTTGCTTCCTGCAAACCATATGCAAAAGCAGTAGCAGAAATCAGAAGAGGGCAAACGACCCCTGCAGCGCTCAGGTCCCTGCACGTGGTAGGCGAGTGGTCTGATGAAAGAACGTGGGCTGAAAATCCTTTTGGATTGATAGATCCTGTTTCCAGCAATAAAGCAGAAACTTCAGTGGATTGAAGTATGGGTTGTTGTATCAACAGCCCTGTGGTGCCTTGAGGCTTTGTACCAAACTGAGACCTCATAACTGTTAGGGTGCTCCACAAACACAGCGAAACCAGTCCTCTCTGCAGACACCCCACAGTCTGAACAGATCAAATATGCAAAGAGTGGGAAACAGGAATATTGAAAGGTCAAAAGTTTTGCCTCAGGAAACAGAGTAGATCTTATCTGTGATTACTTATTGATGGTTTGTGTGTTTATTTCCATTATTTATCCCATGGCAAGTAGTAATGGGGGGGGAAAAATCCCTTTTTTATGCTTTCAGATCATAGTCTGTAACATCTTAGCATCCAAGTATGCAAAATATGTTTTGCATATTTAATTGCATAATCTCATAGTTTCATTAGAAAAATCCATTCTATTTTGACCCTGGCAGATACCACATTCTGTCTGAATAACTCCATTTGTCTCAATGCTAACAAATTCACAGCAAAAGGGATAAGTTGTGAAGGTTTTTCTCTTTTTTTTTCTTTGAAAGAAATCATCTTAACAAATTTTATAGCTTTGGTGTGGTTTCTCACTTCTGGCACACTATGAAAAGTACTGTCTCTGCCTGCGTGTCTGATCAGGGTGTAGACTAGCACGGGGGGTGGGGGGAAAAGTGTGGATAATCTTTGCCAGAAAGCCTCCCAGGTAATGCAAGCATCAGAGTTACTGTTCTCAGGAGCAGAGAATGTCCTCACTAGGTTTGCAACATAAGAACGTTTCAATGAATTGAAATACAAATGAGAACAAATTGCCTTTAGAATGTCTTAGAGATTTGCATTACAAAATAAAACAAATATTTGCAAATGGCTGGTATTAGCACAGAAACCTGTATGATAACCAGTTGCCAATGCAGTTATAAATAAGTGATGTCAGCAACTACGAAAATGCCTTTTTTTCCACTGCATTTTAAACTCTAAAAAATTACTATGGGCTTGTTTAGGATTGTGTCTTGGTGTGCCATTTTAAACAATAGGCAATGTCAGTGAATAAAAATGTCATTTAGCCTAAAGATGGTCTTGCTTTGTTTTCGGAGTATGAGCTGGAACGCTTGAAACAAATTGACTGATCTCTGCTTAGCTATAAACTTTTGAGAAATATTGACATTTCTATTGTTCTAAAAGCAGAGGACGTTTTGGGGGAAATCATAACTCAGAAACAAGTTGCCTGTCAAGATCACACAGCTCTCCACACATTTCTTTTGTTATGAGAAAAAGCTGATGAAACTTGGGTGCCGGTAGCGAACAGGTTCGAATTGCTGAAGAAATTTAACCTGTAATTTGTGTACTTGTAAGTGCCAGAGTATAACACCAGCACTTTCTTTCCAAAAACCACAGATTCATCTCCTAGGCATGATGAAATATGCTAAAAGTCAGCTGCTATGTAATCATTACACAGATTTCCAAAGGAAGGGGCAGCTATACTTAGAGAAGCTCACCAAAATGCCAAAATACTCAGTTCCACGGGCTGAAAACAGGAGTCTTGTCTGCTTGGATAATTTTGTAAACCCCCCCAGGCATCTGTCTGTAGTTCTGACTGAGTATCTCCAGCCGTCCAACCTGACCCGAGTAAATCTGCTTCTGTAACCACGCAAAGTGCCTGACATTTGTACCTGCCCAGAACTATTCCAGTTACTCAGCTTCCCTTGCCTTCTGCATTTCAGGTAAAATAAAACATACAGATTGCATGACAGTTCATTCTGCCATCACCTTTTGACAGAATTTGTGCAGAATCCACTTCTTACCCGTTATCTTTTGAGATACACATATTAAACACACATAAGCATAAATTTCTCAAGAACTTGAGACAAATATAACCAATATTGACTAGATTATTGGGCTTAATTAAATTAATCTTTACTAATAAAATAAGGGGGAAAGCATGCATGGTTAACATTACAAGTTTTAAGAAAAAAAGAATCTTTTTCCTCTGACTAGCTGTAAGATACCAGGGAAAATTTATCTTGTGTATTATCTAATAGGCCTTCCAGAACTAAAGACCACAGGAGGTAAGGCTAACAAAATTAATATGCAAAGAAGTTCAGCACTAGGGACCCATAATTTTCTTGCAAATGGTTTCACTTTAAGGATGAAACAACACAAGACAATACCAATTTCTTTCCTTTTTTTGCAAATAGATGATGCTTTAAAAAAATTAACACATGACAGCAGGTGGGAAGGAACTAGAGAAGTGGATATTCAAAGTAGAGAGTGACTACAAATTTAATTTGCTTAACATTTTACTAACTGATTTGAATTCACTGATATGTTAAAACAATGTCAGGAGATGTATTTAATTAAAACGAGATTGGTCGTCGTTCAGACATGAAGTAAACATTTAGCATACCTAGTGAATTATTGAAGAGAAAGAAATAATCTGACCTTCAGAAAGCAGAATCATAAATAACAAGGACTGAAGAAACTCTACTTGGCCATGTTTGAAAATTGTGTTCATTTTTTGCTTGCATTAAATAATAACTGTAATAGTAATTGTTACCAAATGCATTATT
>NW_020955322.1:609102-627033 GCF_003031625.1 Empidonax traillii | reverse complement strand
TAAACATTTAGCATACCTAGTGAATTATTGAAGAGAAAGAAATAATCTGACCTTCAGAAAGCAGAATCATAAATAACAAGGACTGAAGAAACTCTACTTGGCCATGTTTGAAAATTGTGTTCATTTTTTGCTTGCATTAAATAATAACTGTAATAGTAATTGTTACCAAATGCATTATTAAATGGAAAACGAGTGCTTTTATTGCAGTAATAGATTTATACCACATTTTTATATGCAAGACTATTATGAAACATGATAAGAGAAAGTTAACCCATTCTCACTCTCATGCATTGAATTAACATGGGCATTTAAGGTTCTCTTCTTTATACCTGCTTTGTGAGATGTGGGTAAGAAAATCAAGTATTGTTTCTTGTAGTCAAGAGCTCATTGTGATTAGATTTCAAAAATATGTGCCTGCACCACAGGAAATGGTTCAATATAATAGTACTGCCATCAATTCAAAATAGGTGAGTGTCAGACAAGCATTGAAGGTAACAAATCAGCTCAGCATAATGCAGAATTTTAAAATCAAGACTTTAAAAAAGGAGAAAGGTTACATATCTTGGCCTAAGCGTATCATAATTTGATGTTTATATTTGTCAAATGTAGTATATTATGTCAATGAAACATACTGACAAAAATGCTGTCTTTGAAATGAATCCTCATTTAGAAATTTGTCATATTTCATCAGGGAATGTGTTAACAAGAGCACTGTAACAGGTATTCTAGGACATTCGTTTAAAATATATTTTCCATATTTTTATCATTTCTTCATGTAAGGAAATCTTAGTTTTTTGAAATTAAATTCACCTCTGCAAGATATGAGAAAATAACTCCGGATAAGGATTGCAGAATTTTTTTGCCATCAGCCTTTGCAAATTGAAAATGTTGTGATTTCTACATAGCACAGAAAAAAAAAAAAAAAGATAAATGCAGTGTTTGCTACTGTGAATAACCTGCAATTAAGTAGTTGTAATTAGATGAGTAACTTCTGACTATCATAATTCTTCATATTTGTAAAGGTGTACATGTTTGTAGACCTGGGATCAAAGGTTGTTGTAAGTATGGTTTCCTTAGAATAATTTTTTTTAAAAAATTAGGAGTGGTGGGGGAGACAGAACATAGGAACTTTTCCCTGAAAATCACCAACATCAAAATCTAGAACAATCCCATGCAAAGCTTTAGTCTGCACATATAATATTTTGTATTTTTGCAAAATTCTGCAAGATTTAAGATCTTAACATCTTTTTGCTAAAATCATTGGGAAGTGATAAAATTCAGCATAAGGACATGAAAGACATACAATTTTTATAAGAGAAAAATTAGATGAGTAGATCCCTCTCATTCAAAACTACACACAGAGAGATCCCTGAATCCATCCACGTGAACTCTCGTTGTTCTTACTGAGAATGTATCCTTTAATAAGAAATCTGACCAGGTCCATACCTTTTTATTTATAGGACAGTTATTGTAACATCTTTAAGTAAAACAATTTTCTGAAATCATTGTGTAGCTAACATTCCTTGAACAAGAAGGCCCATTGGAGGGGAAGGAAGCCACGCACTGAGAAAGGTGAGTGTGTGTAAGGGTTTCCAGGACTGTACTGTGATTTGATGTGTACAGTCCTTCATTTCAAATATTCTTAGAAAATAATTTAGTTATTTAAATCTGAAAATAGATATAAATAGGATTTGGTGTGGTTATTATCCATTTTTAGGGGTGTTATATTTAATTCAGATACCTCATTTAGAGCTTTGATCCTCAGGCCATAATAACAATAGCAACAAAAGTAAAATGCATTATTTATAGATTTATACTATTGTAAATTCAGATACTTCTAAAAGACTAAAAATCAAGCTCCACTTGTTCAATATAAAAAGGCTTTGAAATGTAATCTCTGTGTGTTGATTGATCTATTACATAATATCTCTTTTTTTGCCTTCTCTGTACAAACATGTTAAACATGCTTGATAGTTTTCTGAGTATAAATAATTTCTTCCATTTCCCTTTGCGCTCAATCCATTATCTTTTACAGTATTTAATAAATTAGTGTAGGCAATCTAAAATTGAATTACTTAATTTGATCCATAATCAAATTACTTATGTATCAATGTTTTCCAAGGCAATAAAATATTAATATGTAATAATAGCAATGTTAGTATTATGCTGTAATAGTTATAGAATCTTCTTCTACAAGGGAAAGTAAGAAAATGATGGAGACTGAAAAATTAAATACAGTATCACAGTTATTTCTTTTTTATTAGGGTCCCTTAATTTCTATACATCATATCCTTGTAGTCAGTAACTGGGATGAAGTTGAGTGGTTAGAGGAGGTTTTATCAGCCAAATAAAATTATATATCTTCTCCAATTGTTCTTGCAACATGAAAAAAACAAAGTGTGAAAGTTTTAGCAACTTGTTTCATTTAAAGGGTTATTTATCCTTCACATACCAAAAGCACATTTTCAGGTGTTTCTGTGAGCCCTCAGTGCACACTGGGAACACGCTTCAGCTCCCAACAGCTGCCTGCAACATTCCTGCATGGAATCCCCTCTGTCCCAACACAACAGGAATAGTCCAAATTTCTTTTGCTCCCTAACATAACAGTTTATTGGTTTGATTATGCAGTGTACTGGTCACCTCTGACACCTAATCCACCCTTTTCCTGCATAGCTGGCTGCTGAGTGTCCAAGGAAAGGATTTCTCAGCACTCTCACAGCAGCCCCTGGAAGCTGGATGTCCGTGACGGAGCAGCTCAGTTGCACAAGCTCTTCCTTCCCCGAGCCACCAGTTCTCAGAAAGGGTAGAGTCAAGAACAATTTTGCTGTTGTACCCAGAATCTTTCTAGGCTTTCATTAACATCCCAGGCCCCAAGTGAAGCTGCAGCAGCAGGCTGAACATCCCTGCCCTCTACTAATCTGGACAGAATCTAGCACCTGAAGGATCAGCCCTTGCAAAAACTCTGGAGAGTATTTGCTCAGACTCCTCTGCAAGAACTAGTGGTCCAAATAAATCACAGACCATAATTAAAGCCCCAAAGCCCTGCTCATCTCAGCTTATTGCCAAAGAACCCAGTCGTAGAAGCCAAGGGAAGAACGCCCTTCCTTGCCCTCTGACTCCATCAGCAGTGTGACAGCTTGCTGTAAAATTAGAGTGCAAGGAGAGGGGAAAACTCCTGAGTCACAGCAACAAGACCTTCCCAACGAGACCTCTGCAGTCACTGAGTGGCAAGGGAGAGAATAGAGATGCTGCTGCAGCAAATACTCCTTCCTTCCAGCTCTTCCCAACACTCATGCTGCAGCCAAGGCAGTCCTGGTGGCACCCTTCTTGCCAAAACATTTCTACTCTTGCAGTGGGTTTCCCCAAAGAGAGGAGAAATAAACCTTCCTTTTTATTTTAAACACAGCTGAGTGTGTCCCATCTTGACATAACAGCTGGAATGCTCCAATGTGGAACATGTTAATATATAAAATTAAAGGACAATTGCATGCTCATGTGGTGCTGGCTCAGTATGGTCATCTACAGCTAATATTTGATATTCCTCCCTGCTTCTCAGTGGTCTCTGTTCTTCAAGTATCCTTAAAATTAAAAGACTATTTCTTTTCCTTATACTTTCCTTAAATCACATTGAGAGTTTTCCATCACTGTTCAGAAAGAGAGGCACAAAACCATGCATTATGTCACCTAGGATCCAAGCAAAACAAGCAATTGTCTTGCCTCCAAACTGTGGAAATGTGCATAGGAGCCAAAAATCAACTGTGGAGAAGAACTACACATTTCAGATGCAAAACAGACTTATGTCAAATTGAATTTCATAGAATATAAGCTATTTGTTTTCTTTATGAGAAAGCAATATTTCTGTGTGTTCACCAATATGTGTGCAATACAGGGTTTCAAATTGATTTTTACATGTAACAAATGTGGTACGTCTTGCCTAAATTCATAACAATCTTGGGCTAAATCTGCTTTACAATTATTAGAGTGCAATTTTCCCTATCAAGAAGTGCGGTGGACTTACTGTTTACCTTTCAGTTGATTTTATTTGCCAGATTATATACAAAATGGTCCCATGGGCTTGCTGAATATATGGGTGCTAACAATGAAAAATGTGCATAGTTTTAATACCAACTTTGTAAATTGCCTTAATAATAGCCTGTATAATGTAATAGTATTTTCAACCAGTACTTTTAATTTCTAGCTCATAAAGTCTTTTCATTGAACCCCAAGGGTGTAGCTATAAAAGTAAGATTTAATTTTGTATATAATGTGGCCTAAATTAGTTTTAAAGCAATAGGAGAAACAAGCAGCTCAAAGAGATAAGACTGAAATTATTATAACTCGATGAAATTTCCTATAGCAAAATTAATCATTTTTCCATTTTTACATAATTTGACACAAAAAAAATAAGACTAATGTAGATCTAATCAAGGTATATATTTTACATTACTGTAAATTACAGAGGCCGTAAAAAGTGTTGCAAACCATATGACAGCAAATGATTTGAGGACAATTCCAAAGTTGACTAATTATTTGATGAAATTAGTCAATAAATAAATGCTACTCCAAAATAATAAATGGTGTGTTTATGTTCATACCTTTGACCAAAACTGGGAGTTCACACCCAGAAGCCAACAGCACACTCTCATGGCTGACAGTCTTGTCATGTTTGTCAAGTGTTTGTGATGTCTGGCCATTTTCCCTGACTGCATCTCCTGGTGATTATACAAAACCTCAGTTCCTCAAATTCTAACCCTCACAACTGCAGAGGAAATCTAGCAAGCATAAATGAAAAAGCAGATGAAAAGAGAAAGAATATATTAAAAAAATAAAAACAAAAACCAAAACCAAAACAACAACAACAAAACAACACCAAAAAAATATTATTTTTTCAGACATTCTTTTTAATTTATTTATTCTTCTCCTTTTTGTTCAGGGGCTTGACACATTCATGACTGCTTGGGTTTGGCAAGTGTACTCTGTTGGCTATTTCAGAGACACTGAAAAAAAAACCTTGAAAGTCAGAAGCCTGGTGCAAAATCATTTACTCTAAAAGAAAATAATTGTGTTTAACCAGGATTTATTTTTAAGTACATTACATAAAGCAAGGCTCAAAATTTTCCCATGTTGGCTTTGATTGGTTTTCTGTAGGAATGCACCTTCCAGTACTAGATGCTTTCTACTGTGAATGGTTTCTTTGGGCCTTATAAACACTGATTACTGCTGTCTTTGCAGTTAAATCTGATATGATATCAAATCAGACAGGTATAGGGTATAGGAGAATGAGAAAGAAGGTAAGATTTATGAGAGTATGAGAAGATTTAGGTTATTCCAAGTATCTGGAATACTATTTAGAAAGTTTTCCATGAATGTTAAAGTTTATCCCACTAACAGGTTTTATGAAGATCTCTCAGGTCTATTAGTATCTGCACATCTTGGTTTTACTTGCAAGGTTTGGCAGGGATTTTTAATACTCTGGAAGGTCCTGAAGAAGAACAAGAACAAAAACCCAAATAAACAAACAAACAAAAAAAACCAACCAAACAAAAAACAAACAAACAAAAAAACAAACAGAAAAAGAAAAATAAAGAGAATCAGAACTGGGCTCTGCTTCCCAAAACCCTCAGTGAAGTGCAGTAAGGACTGCCAGTCAGACACACTGCCTCAGGATGCTCCAGTACTGTAGTACCCAGGCCTGTTTTGGACCCATCAATAGACTGGACTTTGGAAAACTCTGCCCAAAGAATCCTGCACGTTGGTGACGCTGGCCCAAGGCTCTCAGAGTAAACAGCAAAACTTGCCCTGGTTTTGGTATGAACAGGCTCAGCCTCATCAAGAGTGGCTTTGTGGAATATCCTCTGTCAATGCCTCTTTTTTAAAGTTTATTTCATCTTTGTAAGCCTTATTGATTTTTACAGCTGCTGGTGGTCTGACCCCAGGAATTAAATAATAGGCTGCAGCTCCTGCAACACCACCTCCTCCTCCCAAATTTTCACATCCTGTATATTTTGAATAGCTAAATAGGCTCATTAACTGTGTTTCTGAAACCTTCCAACATATTTACTACAAACAAAAATAAGTATCTGCATCAAGCAATCTAAGTAATTATGTACATTAATTATACACACATATATATATTTATATACACAGGAAGGGGGAAATGGTATATTCTCTGTAGATGAAAATGGTGTTGCTGCCAACCCAAGCCATCATTTGCCCAGCTGGTGGGGGCATGGGGAGCAGATATTGTTGCATAGGACATCCCATTACTTGTCCCCACGGGATGAATCCACCTGTGCCATGGTGTGGCAGGGCAGATTGATCCCAGCTCTGAACTGCAGCACTTGGGTGAGCCAGGGGCAGCCAGGGCAGGCACAGGCACAGTCCAAGGCCACCACCAGACTGGGCCCTTCAAGGCAAAGCTGTCATTTTTACAGGAGTGGATGCAGCCTTTGGCACAGCAGCAAGGCATTCTCTGCAGCATTACAGACAGCAATCAGACAGATGTGAGTGCCTTGTGTGATGTTTTGATCACAAAAAAATTAAAGTTCAGAGAGTCAGGTAAAGAGTAAAAAAATTGCAGACAGAAATACTTGGAATCACGGAATTTGAAAAGACCTCTAAGAGGATCAAGGTGGCAGTGTCTGCCACTAAAACACATGTCCCAAAACACCACAGCTACACTTTTTGGAACACCTTCAGGGATGGTGATTCCACCACTTCCCTGGGCAGCCTGTCCCAATGCTTCACCACCTATTCAGTGAAGACATTTTTCCTAGCATCCAGTCTTGTTAAGCAAAGTGTCATCTAAGTGGGAAATAAACTTGTCTGTGCCTTAATTAATTAATTCCATGAGATTGTATGACTGGCTGAGGATAATAGACTTTAAAAATCACTACACATTTTTAACACCAGCACAAAAAATATATTGCATTAAAATATTACCCAATTTTCAACCTGATGTCTTTCCCTAATATATTTTTAGTAAAATCACTCCAAAACCAAGCTAACAAAGGTATGTTCTGATGGAAAGACAAGGGCTGGCTTGCTGCTGAGGGACCGGTGTCAGTGCCACAGGTTGTGCAATGTCCTGGCTGTGCAACAGGCTGCAAAGTGAAAAGTTGGTCTCCCAACACCAGCCACACGTCCCCAGAACAGCACTGTAAAACTGTGAGTTACCAGCAAAAAAGACTCAACACTGCATTAATTTGCATTTGAATAAGCTTTTTTTTTTTTTTTGTATATTTGTAGTTTTTACAGTAAAGGTACTTTGCTCAATCATTGGGGTGTTTGTTTTGTTTAGCTGAATTTGGCTGAAGGAATAATGGTTATGGCTGAAACACCAGTAGAAGGAAGCTCAGGAGGACAATGGCAAATTCAAAGGCTGAGGATTTCTCATTTGCTTGTGATGGCATTGCTGGCTGTAATCAAATAGCCAAGCAAGGAGCACAACCCTGTGCTGCCCTGATAGAGAGGTGCATTATCCCTGTCATTTTCCAAGAGGAAGAGCTGAGCTGGCACTTGAAAAAGAATTTAAAAACATTGCCAAACAGGTTTTGAAACGTTACAGATTTGCTTTGAAATTGGTGAGAGGGCTTTTATTATTTGTTTTCTACTTCAGTAAAGACATTATTTTGTTTTATTCAATATAAAACAATAATCTTGTGAAAGTCATTGGAAACTTCTTCGGTTTTCCTTTTCTCATCTGTAAATATTTCAGTCATACAATCTGGAAATGGAAAGGGTATCTTACTATGCAGGGTGATCAATTACAAATGATAAACAGCAAGTAGCAAAGTGCTGAAAATACAGGCATTATGATCAGATTGCAAACATCCTTTGTGCTCAGCATTTCACTAAAGTGCTCATTGAGCAATCATGAATAATGAACACAATAGTAAAAAAAAAAAAAAAAAAAAAAAACCAACCAAACCACAACTTTATTCAGTTAAGAATTGGAAAGGAAAAAAGTCAAATAAATTATTCCATATGATCAGTTTTCCCCTCCAGTCACTGCTTTATCCCCCTCTCCACAGCAAGAACTGCCAGGACCTGACTGCTTTTTTCCTGAAGTTTTTTTTTTGACAATCTACTACAGCAACCTCTCCATCTCTGTCTGCACCCTCATCTGTCTCATGGAAAATATTTGGTGGACTGCAACCAAGCTCCTCTTTACATGGGGGTGCTCTGATCCCATGCTTGTTTTTCAAAACAGAGAATGAGCTCCCCTATTTCATCCAAACTAGATTTATATCAATGCCCAGATTTAAGGAAGAGATTCCTAGCTGTTCCCTCATGGGGAGTAAGATGAAAAGAAAGAGTTAAAAATGCAGTGCTTTGGATGAAACACATGCATTTGTTCAAGGAAAAAAGTTATAACAAGAAGATATGCACGCCTGATGATGAATGAAAGCCTGTTTGTACCTAATGTATCGAAGAAATTGTTCAAGAGCAGTTAATTTTGCCATTTCAATGTCTTTATGAGTTATCTGCCACACAGAAGTACTTGTTTTAAAAAGATGAGTTGCCTGGCAACCACTTTAACATAGACCAGCTGACTTTTCTGAACTTTGGGAAATGTTTTATTCATCAGCTGGTATTCTTTGCTCACTTCCCTTCATTTCCAAATTCCCTTTTCTGATTGTTTACATGCTATTTACATTCTGCAGAGCAGCTTCATGGTCTATCCACTGCCATGCCATAATGGACACCAGTTTTTTGCATAATGGACACCAGGTTTTGCATAAAGTCACTTTAAAAAAGCAACAGGCATCCATGTTATAATTTTTATTGCATACATACTCAACCCATCACATCACTTGACCCAAGCTAGCCTTAGAATGACAGAATATTTGGAAGAGTTGTGTTATTTTTTTTTTCCAATTCATTAATTTCCAAATCAATACCAGAGACAGCACTTTCCTTCAGGAACTGCCCAAAGATCTGTGGATATCAGTTCATGGATAGGGAACTGAGACAATGGGAGACAGAGATAGGAAGACAAGAACTGTTTCAGATTACATCACTTGGAAAAATCACAAAAAATCAGGAGGTGGGGGGAAAGAAACGTGTAGAAGAGAAGTCCTTGCCAGTAATGAAATAGTTCCCAAGGGAAATAACAGACATCTCTCATTCTGAGACATTTCCTCTATAATTTGTATGGCAATACAGAACCCGAGCAGACCAAAAGAAAGGCACTGACATTTTGACCCACCCAGCTTTTTGAAGCCTTCATTATCAAACACAGTTTGATAAAGGCACCCTCATGTGTTGGTTTAATTCTCCGTGTGGAGAAAGCGTTGTTTGATCTCCAGCTAGGGGACTGCAGCTCTTGAAGTGCTCACGTGGAGTGGCATACCTTAAGGCCCTGACCGAGGAGGCAGAGTGGGGGATGTTGTTTGGGATAACAGTTTAGAATATGTTAATGATGCCCTGAAAGGGGTTTGCGGTACTCACACCCCTGAAACCCGAGGTAAGAGGGTTTTCCTGTTTTGAAGCAGCACCAGATACACACTGCTCACTTTTAATGAGCTCTCTTGTTTAGGGAGGTGTTCTTGTTTACACATCCAAAAGGTTAGGTAAATCAAAAACAGGCAAATAAAAGCTGTGAGGAGAGGTCTTTGAAAAGAGTCCTTTAAACAGAGTGCCTTTTGGAACTTTTTTCTGTTGCACCTTGCTAAGGGCGATTGTTGCACTGAGTGAGGATTTGGTCCTGTTTATTTTCTCATTTAGGAGACCTGTAAACTATTCCCTGCCTCTCTGTAGAGCTGTGTTCTTGATAATATCTTCTCAAAAACAGGAGTGAAAACATTGTCCTAAAGAAGTATGACTGAATTATTTAAGAAAAACCTTAGAAAAATCTCATTAAATTTAGTAGAACCTGTACTTTACTCTAGAACTGCACCAGAAAGGGACTTTTTGGCTGGGAAAAACAAGACCAGCTAAAGGCCTGAAGTTGTCTTGCTGCTATACAGCTATGAAGTTCAAAGAAAAATCTCATGTTTAGATCTACTAAGTCCTGAAGAATTGTACAAGTATACTGGCACATGTAATTTGTGTAAATACTGAACTACAGGCACAGACTAGAGGATTACTGCAACAAAACACGAGGCAGATTCACATTCATGTATTTTATAAATTCAAAATAGTGCACCCATATCACAGTCCTGAAAAAGGAGTCTGGGCTTCAGTCCTGTAGTACAGGCTCAGGGAAACCCTCTGCATTCCCAGGAAGTGTTTGCCTAAATGAGAAGCCACACCCAGGCAAGGGCACAACTCACATCTCGTGTAACTGTGGTTAGTCAGTGGTCCAGGCATTAGTGTTGGTCAAAGCAAGCCTGGGTGCAAGAATGGAAGTGTTAAACTGGCAGAGACCACAAACCAAGGAAATTGTGCAGCTATGTAAAAATAAAATCCCTTCTCCAGTTAATGCACCCACGGAATTCCACATAGATGACATATAATATAATCATAATTTGTAGTAACTTTAAATTAAAAGGTCCTACTAATTAGTAGATTATTTTATCACTGCTGGTTTTTTTGAATGTTACTTCCCTCCCAGTGAAAGTCCTGGCTTCTCTCTCTGTATCTTCCTTATACATACTAGGAAGTATTTACATTTCAGTGAATATTTAAGTCCTATTCATGCCCATACATTGGCACATATATATCAAATTACCACATTTATATCAAATTACCTTCAATCTCTGGCTAGGATGATTGGAAATCACCTTCCACCTGCCTAGGAAATGGTCATGGAACCTGTTAATATACAACTTTTCCTTCAAGTGGGATAAATGTTTTTTTTTAAGGAGGAAATGTAGGACAGCAACTAAGAGGAGGATTTCCAGGTTCTTACAAATGCCCTATCAGTCTTATGCAAGGGGATCTCCTGCTGTTGTGTTTGAGCAGACACACAAATTCCCCTTTCCCTGTTTATCAAATGCCCATTACTTCTCCTCTCCTCCTTTTCCTGTACCCAACACCACCCCCTTCCCCAGCCAGTTCCTAAACAGCTGCCCCACATCTGCTGCCCCTCTAACTCTGTCACCTGCCCGAGCCACTGCCTGTGCTCGAGTTCTCTGAGCTGGGCTCGGTGCATCCAGCCAGGACACAGGGCCAGGCTGGGAACGTCAGACAAGCACTGACACACGTTGCTCAAAAGAAACAACATTCAGTGAGTAAAAAGAAAAAGAACTGTTTTGCTTGGATATGGTTAAAATGCATCTTTATAAAAAAAAAATTTACTTGTTGGCCGGCTCTCTGTTGCACACCTTCCTTGTATGCTTTATTAATGAATCTATTATTTTATTATTACTATTATTATCTATTATTTGTTATTAATGTAGCCATTATATAACTATTACCTGTCTACCACACCCCCTTAGATCTATCTGTTCTAAAACTGTCTCTCTGTGCACAGGGGAAGGAGCTGTTGCAGGACCATCTGATCCCAAGTGATTGGATTAGTAGTAACTAACACAGACGGTACCAGTTGGTGGACTCCTCGCACCGCCTGTGCTGCCTGCTCTCCAACCCTAAATACATTTTTAGAAGCCTTAAGGAGACAACAATTAGGTGAGGTAATGGTTATTCTTAGCCTATTATCTCTCACGCAAATGCTGCTCCACAAATAAAACCTGAAGGATCTGTCAACACATGGAACTTACTCCTGATGGCTCGAGAATGAAATGGGATCTTCAGATTTGTTTTCAGCTGAGTAAACATGGGGATTTTTAGGGCAGACCTTCTGAGATGTCCTGAGTTAGTAAATACATGCAGATGGTAAAACTAATTGACATAATATTAATTGACCTCCTCACTATCCCTTAAGAGTTATTGTTTCGAACTAAAACTGAACTAGTTTTTTAAGGGAAAGGAATCCGTTGCACTGTAACTTGATATTATTACTACAAACTAAATAATTTTTTTTCCTATTGAAAAGGCTCCTGGTTTTCTCAAATCCAATAGTAATTGATTCCACATTTTCCAAGCTATGTAACAAACAGCTTTTTTATGCATAACTTGTATTCAGCTTGGAACATGATATATTTTCAAAGGCATTATGAAATGAAGTGCATAAGAAGTCAGATTTGAATAGAACATATTATACCATTCAATCAGCTTACTTCAGGCCATAGCCTTAAAAATAAAATTATACCAGTACTGCTGGCGTTTGTGCTCCAGAGGGAGATGGTTAATTCTTCAATAAAAAGTAGCAGGATTTGCATCTGCCCTGGCCGACAACATAAAAGATCAGTGCTTTTCTGATACTTAGGGCAAAACGTTCTCTCTAAAAACCAAGTTAATGCAATATTAAAGCTGCAGAGTTAAGCATATAAAAAAGAGGATAGGCACAGTTAATGATGAACATTCAAGCTTAATTCTATCCTTCGCTGCATTTGTATTAAAAGGTGGTTTGCCATTGTGTGATCACTTCACCAGCAATGTAATTAAAAATAGTAAGCAGCAGAAACTGTGGGACAACCATGCCAAATCTAGTCATTTGAAAAGAAAATTTAAATAATTCCTTTGTGTACAGGGTATATTTCAAGCTTTCACCTTATTATGGCTTCAGCAGGATTTTGTCTATCATAAGAGATGCAATGTTTCTCATTCCTCACTTACAAAGTTACTCCCAGACTCTTCTGACATGATACATGGAATAGAATCAGGGAACAGAAGCATAAAAGGAGAAAGATGCACTGTATTCTACAGATATGATACAAGTTCTCAAACTTCAGCAAGCAAATGAGTCAGTTCAAATACTAATGTTTTATATAAAACCTGTTATTCTTAAGAGATCTACTTCCCAAAAGCTGGAAATATTTTTTCTTCTCATATAAATCTTTGAATAAATACAATAAGATAATTCTTAATGAGCTACTTGGAAAAGCAAACTTGTAATCTTTTCACAGTGAAAAGATTTTCATGTATTTTCATAGCACAAATTTGAAGTGTGGAAATGCTACCAAACCAAAAACACTACTTAATGTTACATACTGAAAAAAAAAAAAAAAGTAGTACTAAATATACTTGTCTCAAAAGGTAAATATCTCCCTTGTTCAAATTCTTCCCAATTTATTTAGAACCAATCCAACATATCAGTCAAGATAATGATACACCTTTTTTCTTCACGTTAGATCCTCCTCCCTCCCACCCCCTTCCTGCCCTGACCTTGTCTCCTTACAGTTTCTGCACCAAAGTAATTAAATCAATTAGAAAAACGACTCGGTCAAAATCGGTGCTACCTCATATCACAAGCAGAATATTATTGGCACAGAGTTTATTTGTACCACTGCTACTTGTTTTCGTTAAAGCTATACTGTAATAAATATCTTTATAGCTAATGCACTTGTGTCCACACCAGGCTGTTACATTGATTTAAACACTGTCTGTTTTCCTAGCAATTTAGCTAAATTATTAAAACAATGACATAAAAAGCAGAGCATAGAGAGCTAGCTGATAGAAAACAAAAAACACTTTCACTTCTCGTTTTCATCATCTTTTGTTCGAATTTAAATCTTGCAGATCATGCCTAAGCCTATAGTCACAAAAAGCAGACACAATAAAAAAAGAAGGGGATTTGGAGGGCTCTGCAGCTCTCAGTTCTTTCCAATAAGAGCCCCAAACATGAGAAATATAAAGTAAAATTGTCATTAGTTTGGTAGTGTATGAAAATGTCCTTTTTCAAGAAAATGTTCCATTTGCAAAAAAACCTCTGTGAAACTTTTTCTCATTATCTGTGATTTATTTCCTTATTCCTGGACCTGGAGGGTAATAATGGTCCAAATGTAATAGCCTTGACCTTTGCAGCTCTTCTCCAGGAGGTCACAGAGAACTTTGTTTAAGTCACCAGCAAAGATTTCAACTCGAAATCACACGATGCACTGAGATTATACCTTACTTCAAAATATGTATTAGGGCTCCATCTACCAAAATGTGCATTTCAGCTGTCCCCTGTGGCTGGTCACACAATCAACACTTTTTTTGCAAACAGGGAAACTGAGGCACACTGAGAGTGAATTATCACTGACTGAAACTGCCAAAGATGGAATTAGAGGTCAGATTTCCTGTATCCAATACTCACTTTAACCACAGTCACATCCTTCCTCCCAGTGCTGTCCATGTCCTCCCATAACAAGACACGGTTATTATTTAAAAATTGAAGCGTGGGAAGGTTTGTGCAGATGAACACTGGTATTACTGCTTTGCTGTGGTGCTTATTTGAAAATCCCAAGGAATTTTCATCTCATTAGGCAATGCCCAGTAATAAATTTCTTGTCTCCACTCTCCTGCCTGCTTCATCCCATTGTCTCCTTTCCTAATGCACTGCAGATCAGGACTGCCATTTTTGGTACAGCTCTAAATTCAGTTCTCTCTTTCTAATTACAGAAGTTTCAGGCCGCTAAAAGGAAAATAAAAGGAGCCCTCCACTTGAAATGGGTAAGCAAACTGCGACAAAGTGAGTCTTAAAAGCACCCTTATCAGCAAGAAATCCCTCATATCCTTCCTCCCACCATTTTGTCAAAATAATAATAAAAAAAAAAGAAACAAAATGGCAACCACTAATATTCAGATTAATAAAGACCCATATTATTCCCAGCTGTTGACTATAAGTGGCAATCCGTGTGCAGTCTTTGTACCCAGTGTGGTTTTTACAATACCCATATTTGTTTCTGCTTCTCAGTCAAGCTCCAAATAGGAACTGGTATGTAGTAGGATCTGTGCAAGTAATTTATTGTCTGTCTCACATTTGAGGAACTGCAAAAAGAATGTGAGAAAACAAGGAAGAAGGTTTCTGTCCATTAATCAGGACCTTATAGAGAAAAAGAATAGGGTTTTGCTTGTTAACAGTGAACAGCGGTTCACGTTTTTAGATTTCATGGCTTTCCATAAGGCACAAGCATTCATATGGTTCTCACATTTTCTGCAAAGTCAGGCACAAGTTAAGTTTAAGCATTTACCAAAAGCTGCAAGGAGTACCGTTTTCTTTGCAAACATCCACGTTTTCCTCACTGTGCCATCTTTTTGAAACACATTCTAGGTTTACACAGCCAAAAGTGTATTAAATATTAATATAACACATTTATACTGGTCCCTGCTTATTTTCTAGGGGAGTTTAACGACAAGGATTGTGCAGTTTGACTCAAGCACATTTTCTCCAACTACTTTTAAACGCCTTCTTTCAGCTTCATAGGGACCCGGCTAAGTGGGAAACCAAACCGAGGGAGCGCTCCTGTCCTCCCGTGCGCTCCCAGAGGATGCCCGGCCCCAGCGAGACGATGCCGGGAAGGAGGCAGTGCCACCCTCACTGTGCCCACGGCAGGGAGCAGAGGAGGTCTCGGAGCGGCCGTGGGACGGCGGGCACGGCATTCCTGGGCTCCCCAGCTATCGCGGAGGTCCCAGGGGTGTTGCCGCAGACGGCAGTAACTCAAACCAGCCCCTCTGAGCTTGCCGCTGGCAGCCCCCAGCCCGTGGGAGCATCGTGCACAGCCTGCTTTGAACACCCTCACTCGTGGGTTGGGAGCCAGGCTCGGGCTGGCCACACACACGGTTGGGAGCTGATGGAGGTGCTGCCCATCCACGGGGGGAGCAGCTCGGGGGGAGCCAGGACGATGCTGCTCTCCAAAGAATCAGAGTGCTTTGTGTTTAGGAACTTCAGCTGAGCAACGCTGTTTTGCAAAAGCAACATAAAGGTAAGGCTTTCTGGGGAACAGCTTACAGGAATGGAAAAAAAGTTATTTCCTGCAAATCAGGAACACGTGCTTACTAGTTATTAATATAGTCTTGTGTATTAACTCTGTAAAGTCTAAACATCTTCATGTATGTGAAAGGAAAAGGACAACGATGATGACCAACATTTATCAAAAATTTTCTACACAAAAGAGACAGACAACAAAATGTATTGCAGAATACAGATACATTGCTAAAGAGATGCGGTTTCACAATATTTTTCCTTTGCAAACTGTTCTTCCATTGCATAATTTCACAAATTATGTGAAAATGTTCCTATTGAAAGTCAATATGATTTATACTAATCACTCAGAAGCAGCTGGAATATGAAGAAAACCTGATGCATTTACTGTCTGAGAAGCGACAGTATATTTATGGACACAAACAGAAATCAAGACAGCAGCTCTTGGGAAAAGAGACGCAAAAAATTTCAATGAGGAATCGCATTCTCTTCTTTGCTAACTACATCATTAAAAATACAATATGAAACAGAGCATGGCTTTTTATTTGCTTGTTTGTTTGGATGGTTTTATTTAACTACGTTCAGCTGCAGTCACCGATACTCAGAATCTTATAATACACCATAATTGTTGCGTTCAAACACCAGAGCAGGTTACCAACAACTGTGATCAATTCTATGTGCACTTTTTTAATTATATACTCTGACTCAATCAGAAACTTAAAGGCAATATTCAGGGAGAAATTTATGGCCTGTATTATCAAGCAAGTCCTGCCTAATTGTAGACTCACTGAATACTACAAGAGCAAGCAGACATTTACATCTCTGATGTAATTTATGCATGTGTATCATGGTATAGTGCTAGCAACCATGTTCCATAATAAATTGCTTAAATAGGTTCTACAAATAAGACAACATTTATAAAATGGCAACAAATGCAGTTCAATTTAACTTTTGCCTTACATATACTGTTGCATCTACATGGGGTTAATATGTCAGACCCTTGTTACAGGGTCTTTGAGCCCTGTAACTCAGGGTCCCAACCTGCAAGCCCTCTCAGGGCAGCCTTAGCAGGCTGGCAGATGCCAATCAGACTCATGTCCACTCCACAGCTGCTGCAAACTCAAGGATTGTCTGCCATACAAACCCAGGCCTAAAATGTACAAGTACATGAGTCCTAAATGCACATTTCTCTCCAGTATGGTTGTTTCCAAGATAAATATTATCTTGACCTGTCACTTTTTTCTTTGTCTGGGTGTACAGACCAGTGGGCACCTGAAGGCTCCTGGGTCAGCCCTAATCCTCATGGATCAGCCCTGATCCCCCCAAGCCACTCTCAGTCCCTGCAGGTCAGCTCTGTGCTCTTCTGCACACACAGACACAATAACGACCTGTGCATTTTTGTACCCACCCAGCCCTTACTTTTCTGTCTCTAGGAGCTAAAGACAATTTAAATATCCATGTTGTCTAATTGCCAAGGCTAGCTGTGACTCACAAGCAGTCTGCTGGGTTGTGGTTTTACATTTGGGAACTGCCATTTTGGTGAGCTCATGCCATCCTCGCAGCTCCCATGTCCACCCCTGGTTTTTTCAGCCAGTCCATAACAGAGCCACAAACGTAGTGGTGCCAGCACAACATGGACACCTTCTCTTCTGGCACCTTGGGACTTGGCAAGATTGTTCAAGAGCGCTTCTGGTAATTTTAATCTCTAAAATTCGGTAACCAGATATCGAAAAACAAGCAGCACCCAGCATCTCTTCTGAAAAAACAGAACATCAAAGACCTAAAATGCCAACAGAAATGCTAAGCACCTTGGAAACTCAGAACAGCTGAAAAGGACTAAGAGAAAACAACTAAAAGGCACTCCTAAAGTGATGGAGTGCACAGTGTGGGTCAGATGCTTCATGGCTGACAATGATGAGGGTAACATGTGGAGTAAAGTCTGAATTAACTGACTGATAAAACAAAACAGCAGACTTTGAAAGTTCTGTATCTTTCATGAATATAAAATGGGAAAATTCTAGAAACAAGTAACAGATAAAGAGATACTTTTGGGGCAATTTTTTTTGTTAAATTTTTAACCAAAGTAGCATTAGAGACAAAAGTTTCCCCAAAATAGTAAAGAGAAGTAACTACTGCCTAGGGTCGTCTTCAGCCTTTCCCTGGAAAGCATCTTGATTTGGTTCCAGCTTAACCAGCTCATGTCTACACAACTATCTGTTTGCCTTTGCCAAAAAAAA
>NW_020955322.1:553452-608126 GCF_003031625.1 Empidonax traillii | reverse complement strand
AAGCATTTGGTACTGTACTGAAGAGGCATACTCACAACATGAGCTACATAAACTCATTCTCTAAATGGGAATATTTTAAGGCATATCAAGTACAGATGTTTCAAAGTAGAATTTAAGGTCTCCATGGGTGTCCCCAACTGGTGATCACTCTATTATAAGCTTAACTCTTCACAGACAGAGTTCAGAATCCAACTTACCTATCCAACTTTGCATCAAGGAAGAGTAACTGTTATGTTTCAACAGTTCTTTGCACCCACTACCTAACACAAATCATGAACAGCTGCAGTTTCACTGCCCAATCCTTTCTTATACCCTTACAACATTTGTTCTGTTAATGTAGGTTAATTCTGCAAATAACACTTCTGTAAATTGTTCTTGCAAACTGCTACATCATTTATGTAAGGACTTCTGTGAACTTTGAAAAATTAATGCCTTTAATTTTGGTTGATGGCAACATCAGCAGAGCTCTGTAAATTGCACTTTAATGAGATTTTGCTACAGGGGATAATCTGCTACTGACAGAGTAACATCTTGAAAACATCTGTAGACCTATAATTTTTCTATGACGATTAGATCCCACCACAAGAGTCCAAATACAGCACAGAAATAAAGTAAAAATGTAAAGTCCTAAATGAATATCAAACCTGTTCTTTAAAAAGAAGAGACACACAATGAAAAGTTTTATGCACTGAAAATAAATCAATTTTTCTGACTAATTAACATTTAGCTTTATTTAATTAAGAAAGACTATTACTGTCTTCACTGCTGTGCATCTGTATATAATGAAGGGAACAGCAGTAGGTATAAGATACCACAGAGGGATATGCCCAAGTAACCCAGCGCTATAGGTGCAAAGGAATGTCTATTATTGTTAAGTAACCGACATCAGAGCCTCTCTTTAATGTTGTCATAAATAAAAGAAAGATTTTCACAGATGCTTTCACATATGGTTTCTTATTTGTCTCTGATGGAGACTGGGAGTTAGATTAGATGCCAAAATTAAATGATTTAAGTAGACAGCTGCATAATGCAAACTACTAAATAACACCTTTTGAACGCTTTCTATTTATAGTAAGTTCTAACTCACAGAACGATGACAAGTCTCATTTTGCTTATATCACTGAGGGATGTTGCTATAAAACCATTTCTTTTACAACACCGAAATTCAAGGTACTCTGCTGTCTGCCTGGAAGTGCAAAGCCTGCAGCATTATCGAGGCAAACAGGAGTGGAAATCTCAGAATCCAAGATTAACTTTAACAGATTAACTTCCTCATTGAAATATGCAGTTAGTGATTATCTGTGATGGAGCTATCCAGGATGAACTGAGAAGGTAGATGGAGAGAGGACTTCAGTGCAAACCACTGGAGAACAGTGAGTCTGTCGTCACCCAAGTGAAGAGATGGACATCAGAAAAGGCACTCACTATCTAAATGATAATCTATCATTTACCAGCACTAAAGTATTATATTTAGGGGATAAAACTTTGCATCAAAAATACTGTATTTGGTGCAAGGAAAAATGCAGGGCTGTGAGTACTGGCTATATAGCCTATGTCAATGTATTCAAGCTGGCATGAACAAGCAACAACCAAGCATGATAAAAATGCAGATAAAAAACCCAAACATAACCAACTCTATGTGTTCAGAGCATTGCATTCAGGAAATGCTCTACCAGAGCAGAGGATTTTTCCTACCATCCATCTGTCAGCAGAAGCAGTATGGGCAGTAACAGAAAAATGAAGCAGCATCATTTGAAAGACACTTTTCTAGATTTTTACATAGTCTATATTACCCACTAATTCACATCCCTCTTTGTGCCTGGTGTAAGCAGCTGTTGAGTATTAGGAATACTACTGTCCCTTCATCATTTTAGCCTTGCTACAGCACCACACCTGTGTCACCTAACACTAAGGGGATAACCAAGGAATCACACAATTTCTAAACAGACTTATCTTTTACCCAACCTGACAAAGTGAGCAGGACAGGAAAAATGACCTTCAGCCAATTTTACAGCCAGAAAAAAATGTCACAGAGAGTAAGGATGCAAACACTTCCAGCCCCAAAAGGGGTTATGTAGATTATGTTGCCTCTTTCTAACTTGGCCTCATACTGCAGTGTCTTTGTCAATAGCACATGGTGTTCATCCACTTCCCTTTTTTCAGACATCCTTTCACTATCTAGCATCACATTTGATGCCATGAAGAAACTAGCACCCAGTGTTTGCCTGCAGCACAGTACTGTATAAATAGAGGTAAAGAGAACTTTACTGCAATGTTCACAAGAAAACAAAGTGCCTTTCGTATGTTCAAATAAGTAATGTCAGCACAATGTAATCCCCATTCTTCAGAAAAGATAGAGGGCTGAGTTTCCATTAAACTCTCCCAATTCCCTTTGCTTCCCTTCCAACAGCTCCAGCTATAAGTAGCTCCAGTGAAAAACTTCCAAGTGGTGTGTGTTTTATGAACTACATTTTGTAGGAATTCATATAATTAAATAGTGTATTTTATATAAATGACAGCTGAATTACAAAATATACCATTGGCAAAGTTTTGAGCCTAAGGAAAATTTATTTCCAGTAATCTCTGTTCCTCTGCAGTCTCAGTGTAACTGAAGCTCTGAAAGGGACTCAAGATATGGATAGCTGAGATGTAGATGTACTTGCCAATATTAAACATTAGGAAAAGACTAATTTAAGTCTGAAATATTGAGCACTGAGACATGACAACAGTCTTCCAAGTGACCACTTAGATATTTCCATCACTCATGATTCCCTTGGCTGAGAGAAACCTCCTTGTCTCTACTAGAATGCCAGCACAATGATTGCAACATCAACTTTCCAACAAGTCTTACTGTGTTTATTATAAATGATTAAGCTGCAGAGGGAAGTGGAGCTTTGACTGGCACCCTTGATAGCAAAACAATTAAAGGATATATGTGCCTCTTTGACCAACAAAAATCTGAGAAAGTTCTCAACAAGTAGTCATGTAAATTGAAAAGAACTGTTTGCAGTCTTATTTTAAGTGTCAGACATGAGGAGTATAATCAGAAGCCAGCACTTGAAAAAGCCACCAATCAAGCTAAAATTCAGAACCAGATAGGACTGAGCACTTGCAGGGCTCCAGCACAGCTTTCTGTGCTGTTGTTTCTCTGGCACCATGCCCTGTGGATGAGAAGAGGGCCCTGCCTCGAGGGACCAGGCAGCCCTTCACCCACACTGCCAGTGTGCTGCTGCATTCCAAGGGATTTCTCCAGCAGCACTGCAGCTCTTACACCAACAGTCCTGGAAGAGTCTCTTTGGGTTTATGCTATTCAAGGACTCAGTCACATTAGCCAAAAACAGCTCTGTGTGTAAAACTACATTAAATGTCCTTCCCATCACCCTGTGGAAAGCAAGAGCAGCTTTTCAGTGGTGTGCAGGACACTTTATTTTGCTTCCTATCCCATTATCACAAGCAGAATAAGGAATGACAGTGATAGTTTACGGCTCTCATTTTTGTGGAAAAAATATTTTTATAAATGTATGAAAGTTTTACCATCAAAAGCACTCCTTTATTAAATCTTTGCAACCAGTGATATTGGCTTTATGTTCTGTGAGTGCTTTGTTACCACGCACTGCAATTCAGTGGGTTTCAAAACCATCAAGCTCAAAGTCAGTAGAACAGGAACTATATGGCAAAGACAGCAAAAGTCAGGTATTGACCCATTACCTGACAGCATCAGGAGTATCAGGAATAACATTTTGTAAGGCTGAGTTCTTCATAAAAATAGATGTAGTATGGAGCACAGCTAAAATTTTGAATAGCTGGAAACAAACCACCTTGGGTAAGCTGACCAGAAATAGCAATAATAACGGTAATAACTACATTTTTGAGCATATCAATTAACTAAAGAATTTAATACACTCTAAAATAAAATAAGAATTCAACATTACTGTAAGAAAATGTAAGCAACGTCTTCATATTACCATTGACAATAGAAAAACAAAAGAAGGTGTCTACTGAAAGGAAGTAGAGAGGATTCTATTTGAGATGCTGCAGTGCCTAAACACCTAAACTGAAAAACAGCCACATTATAAGGAACATTTCCAGAGAAGGAATGATTGAAAATATATTGCATTGGAACTGGAAAAAAGACTCCTAATAACAGTCAATATTATATAAAAATTTACATTATATATGAAGGTCAAAAAACATCAGCTAACTTTTCCAAGCCAGAGGTTGTGAACTTCAACCACTGAACAAGCTTATTTTCAAGCACAGAGATCAGCATACAATTAATTGCCATATTATTCACAGCCCAGAGAATTTGGTTAGATTTGCTAACAATAAGCCAGGAAGATAAAGTTTATACTTCACTTAAAGTACAAAAAACCCTAGAAATAATAACTTCTAGCTGATCTTGAAGATACTACTTAGATTAGGTAAGGAAAATAGCTCTCACATTGAAATTAGGTTGAAAACGTTGAAACCAAACAGAAAGGATCTCTTTGTATTTCTGAGAACTAGACCATATGCAAATGAAAATCAAATACTTTTTCCTGCCCTATGAATGCTCATCGAGTGGCTGGGTAAATCTAGGTTGCTCAGCCTTACCAAGAAAACAGATGTTGCCTCATCTGGTTTGCTGTTCATATGGATGTTGAAGTCTCTCAGGCTAATAGTACAGTTCCAACAGTAGCTCTGACAGAGTTTCAATGAATACATTTGTGATATATTTCATACACTTTGATAGTCTATGCACCCTTGTAACTACAAACTTTGATCCTTCCCTGGAAGTACAGGAAACACCTGGACAGTCTAATAAACTCCACGGCACAGTTGGCCACTTTCTGCATTGCAACCAAATTATAACCAGGTCCCAGAAATATGAGATGTGGATCTCCATTTCCTCTGTATCACAGCCATCGATGCAATGCCTTCCATGCAAAAGTGAGCCCTTGGGGAGGATAGTGGTGAGGGAAGAGGCTCAGATGAAAGAGAGCCAGTAAACCTAAATGCATTTCTAGAGAATGTGTTTCTCTTCAAGAGAGAGGATGTTGTCCTTTCTCCTGTATGCCTCCTTTGCTGAGAGCAGATGAATTATCTGTTTCTGCTCTCTCTGCTCCTTCACTCCTCTCTTATTCCCAGGAATAAACATCACACTTCCCACATATCCTTCAGGTTGCCCAGAGATCTCAGCCCAGAAACTGTGAGCACAAGAAATGTTAACCAGTGGTGACTGTGACCAATACAGAACAGCTGGCCTGCCTTGCCTCTGCCACATAACAGTTTTCTTTTCAGTGACTTTGGTTATTGGTCAAAACCAACATTTTAATACTTACAGTATAGCTTACAGAGAAAAACAGTTCAAGGTTTAGGAAGATAATTTCTCCATATCAGTCCCTGATCCCCAGTGATGGTAAGACACAACTTTGCTATGCTGTTTATCATGAAAGATTTGTGTTGGGTTAATATTTTTATACCAATAGGATGATTTAGCGTGTCAGCTTCCTGAAGGACTAACTTGTTGTATTTATGATTACTGGTTATTGCAACCTTAGCATCCATGCATTTCTCTCTCTTTATCTCTCTGCTTTTCCTCTATTTGTATACTGAGTTAAGCATATTGAGCAGGGTTGCAAACTTCTCCCTTGGTTCCTGCTGATATTCCTCAATCCTAAACAAAACAGATACACCCAGTAAAGAAAAGAAGTCTCACCTCTCTCCTTTCTCTTGGTTTTGTATAGGAAGAAGACATTGCCTAGTTGAGGCTCTACAAGTCAGAATATGACTCTGTATTGGTACCTCCAATCAACCAAGTGGTTTTCTACCCTGCCAAAGCAGACTAACCAGGAAGGGTTAGGAGAGCTCACACAAGTGATGCTCTGGGAAAACATGCTGAACCAAGCTGTGTATTTACACTCCTGCCATCCCCCTCACCTTCCCTGTAGAAAGTCACCACACTGACAGACCTCCTTTCAAGAGCATGCTTTGGGGTTTTCTCTTGTCACTTGGACTTTCCTGCTTTCCCTGTCGTCCTCACCTGCCCAGAGCCCGGCACTCAGCTGTTTGCTGCAGCTGTAACAGCAGATAATGGTGCCTGACTCTGTAAGATGAGCTCAACCACCCCCGAGCTGCTGCCAGCGTTACACCCATCAAGGGTTCTGCAGCACCCTACTTGAAAGTGATGGTAGGGCTAATGGACGCTCGTTGTGTGATTATTCCTCCTTTATTTAAGAAGGAGCCCCACCTTTGCTTTTGTCCAGACTTTCAGCACCACCCAAGGTTCTGAGGACTTTGCTGCTGAGTGGTGGCTGTTCAGGAGGTTGTTAGATGGGTCTCAATCTCGGAAATGCACTGAGGCGTGTTCCCATTCTCCCCTCCTCAGGAAGAGATTTGCTTTGCTCAATCAGCACATCCACTGCTTATTTTACAGCACGATACATCGGATTGGTAGATAGGTATAGAATAAAATTCAACGTGAATTTCATTACATATTCTTTACCTCCAGGTATTTTCATTAGCTTTCCTTTCTCTTGCTTGCACAGGCATAAATCCTTTTTGTTGGTGTTCATTTAAAGCATTTTTTATTAAGTTTTCTATCTCTCCCTTATCTGAGTTGCTGTCTTTCTCCTCTTCCCTTATTTGTGTACTCAGTAAGTCAGACCAAATATATTAATAAAACAGGTTCTTGTCTCCAAGAAACAACTGTAGTATCTACAAAAAGATGCAATTACAGTAGAGTAGCTCTTCACTTCCCATAAACAGCACTAAAAATAATTTTAAAAAAACCCTAAATAACAAAATGCTTTTTCAAGAAGTTTTCCAGCAAATTAAAAAGATTTTATGTACCTAAAAATTCTAATCAAAGTAGCAATTAAAATTCCATCTTTCAAAACTCAATCAAAAAATCCAGCTTTGTTGTGGAGTAAGTAAGTGTAAGTTTGCTTGACAAGGGGGAGAACAACAGACTTGGGTTGTGGATTTTTTTTTAAGTGCAAATCAGAGTGTATGTTCTTTGTGTTTTTATCTTTTGCTTTCGTATCAGTAAAATTTTACACTGAAGTCAGATCTGGTCCTCAAAATTTTATTTTTATCCTGGAACAACTTTCAAACTTCTATATGAAATGTAATTTCCTTGAAATTTTTACAGAACTAAAAATACCATGGTCCAAGATGCTCGTAACAGAAATACATTACAGTACTACTGCACAGCAAACTGGGAAAACAATTAATTAGAGCTTATAATTAGAAATTGTTTAATAAAGAAATGTCCATGTATTCCTTTTTAACTGAGACCTAAGAGAAGATATTCAAGTGAGCAACAAAGTCCTCACAGTTAAATTTGACAAAGCTTCTGCTTTAACAATTCTGCCATTTTATTTAAGGCAGTTCATCAAACTGGCTGCACATCTTAATTGAACTTGCCTTTTGGGTGTAAGAGTTTGCATCCTCCAGTTTATTTGCAACATGCTTTCCATACACATGCAAAAGGGAGAGCTAAGCACGCTGTAGTATTAATGAAAGAATTTTCTGAATGCACATGACATCCTCCCTCACCTCATAACAAGCCACAAATTTAAGGCTTTAGTTCTTGTGTTTTTAGTCAGTGCTGGTTGAATTATGTTTAGAATATATTTTTTTAATCCATTTGGAAACATGGTATTTTTTTCTGATCAAACTAAGGTGTCTCTATTCTTACTACTCCCAAGCTTTTGATTTACACACAGTTTAATTATTCAGATGTTTATTATGTTCTACATAATGAAATTTGGACCCTCATATTTTCTTCCTACATGCTCAGTGCAGGCTGCAATTATAGCCACAGATATCTGTTTATTTGATGAATTTTGCTTCTTCTGCATAGTTTGATAAATATGGAAATAAGTCAAAACCTACTTTATATACAGTAATTAAAGTGAAAAATCTAGTCATGATGCAAATCCTTAATTGGACTCCAGGAGAGATATGCAGAATTTCTCTTTAATAATATGGGATGACTGGGGACAGAAAAACAAAGCACACTAAAATATGGTTTAGAAGCCCAATTAATCACAAAATAGAAAACAACCAATTTAGCATAGCTCATTCAGTGACTCTCAAGGCTCAGGTAATGTTCTTTTAATCATCTGGCTGTAATATTAAGGTTGTGTCATGTGCAGCTGAAATAAAACACAATATATGTGCTGATCTTCAGTGTGAAACATATCCTCTGGACTAATTTGTAAACACAGTCTTTTCACACTAAAATGCTTAGTCTACTTAATGACGTGTAAGTGAATGATCAAAGCAACGTAAAATGGTTTTTAACTATTATTGTTTAACGCATTAATTCATTAGCAGAAAGAAAGCCTCTTGCAGTTGGTTGCAGGGAATAGGCTTTTGTTGGCTATATATAATTCATTCTGTTATTTCATTTTATTAAGACAAAGTTGTTATTTTGCCTGATGATGTTCCAACGAAAAATATACTTCTTAAGCAGCATTAAATTGATGAATTATAGCACAAAGCAGGTGGGGCTGAAATACAAGTCTCCATGAAAGAGAAGTCTGTACAAGCTAAAGAAATGAATGTTTTCTTTCCAAACTCTGAACATATATTGCTCTAATAAGCTAAAATTAACCATCACTGTCACTTAATTTGATTGTAAAAATATTATTCTCTTTATAGCTTCCTGTAATATCCCATTAGGGGAATATGATCACACTCTAATCAGAAGGTGCTGGATTTATTGTGCCAGTTTGTTTAAACTACAAATATAATTAATCTCCTTTTGCACTTCTCCTAAATAAGTAACACCAGAATGACATTTTTGTCTTCAAATGGATTACAGACACTGAGTAGGAGCCAGAGGTCATCCCCCTGCACTGCCATAATTATTGCAGCAAATATCTGCTCAGAACCCCGGTGTTGTGTGGAGAGCACAGCCTGCCTGACCCAGGGACACCCCAGAACACACCCAGCCTGGGACAGACCAGGAGCACCACTCCTCTGTTACCCAGATGTGCCCACGGGTACAGAGCATGACTGCAGCTTCCATGCTGAGAGCAGCTGAAATCAGAGAGGCTTGATGTCCAGTATTCAAAATCACTGTTAAAACTCTTTCTGAGTCAGAGTCCCAACTGTCTTTGACAGATAAAAGGAGTCCCATGCAATCCAGTTTCAATGTAGTCTTCTCCTGGCCACCCTGAGATGACCTGGCACCTCTTCATGCACCTGCCATAAAATTTAAAGGCTTCAGAAATTCTTTTCTTTGAAGTGTCCTAATAATAACAGTCTAACCTTTGATGTTTCTTCCTGTACCACATGCTTGAACTTCTTATAATCTAAAGTGTATAACCTTCAGTTGCTACACACAAAGCGGTTGCACATCTTGAGAACACAACACTATAAACCTAATGCAAAGTGTAGTAATGATGGTTTTATTTCATTTGTATTTAGCGCTTTCTTTATATAGCACCATAAACCTAAACACTTGACACACCAATTGGGCATTAACCATCCAGGCTGATTAGCATGGAGCAGAATTCACCTTCTGTAGCCAGAAGAAATAAACAAACTCACGCAAAATAAACTTGGTGTGCAAATACGATATTTTAGGAGGTCGCTTTCACACGAAAAATCAGAGAGAAAGTCTGTTTCCAACAGCCTGAGATCCCATTCAGAGAATATTTTTTGAACACGTAAAAATTAACAGTCCCTGAAGAAGTCAGGAAAAGTTATTTTTAAAAAACCATTCCTATCCTGATCATTACCTCAGGTTTCTGTAAGTTTTTACAGAGCCCTCTGAGAACGTCTGTCCAGCTCTGTTTTATGTTACTTCACAGATTTTTAATATTCAATAGTCCTTATCCCGTGCAAATGTTTAGATCTAAAAAGAATTGTTTCTAGTCTCTATTTTTAACCTGTACATCGGGGATGAATTTTATCCAAGATGTATCATTTTTATATAGCTCTGGGGAGAGAGAAAACACATCCTCCATGTAGCCCCAGTCCTGCAAAGGCTCAGGAACATGCTGAACTTTCCCTGCTTTAAGCCCTTCTGCTGAAATTGTAAGCATCTGCAGGGTGCTGCTCCAGCATTATTTAAATCCCTGCCTTTCCTGTTAATCACTCTTTTGGGTGGTCATTTTCAGCTGATTCTTTTTCACTTTATAATTTTCCAAAACGAGGGCATTACATCTAAATCTTGCCCTTTGATGGGAATTTAGGATTACTTTTCAGAAAAGTGAACTTTAGGGGAAAATTATTTAAGTAACAATTACTATTCACATTTTTAGGGGACTGTGTTTTGTCCAGTTACTCAGAAGAATGGAAAGGGTTTTTTCTTCATAACCAAGGCCAAGTTGAATGTTTACAAAGAAATAATCATCACTGAAAAGTCCTTTTGAGCAAACCAGGGAAAACAGTTCAACCCAAACTGCCCACATGCAAAAGGAAGGAGAACATCTGAAACTCTCTACAGTTTCAGTTTTGCCATCACATGTTCGCAGGGAATCTCTAGCAAGCCCAGTTTGACTGACCAAAGTTCAGCCCCTTTGGCTCCCACTGCAAGGTTAGAATCCAAAATTGTGAATTATCCAAATAAGAGCAGTTCCAATTACACTGATGTACCTGGTCAAATATGTACAACAGGATAGGAAAAGGTCTGGAGAGGACGACAAGTATGAACAAAACTCAGCAACAGCCCCAACCATGGTGAGGTTACATATTCTAAGCATATGAACCTTCCAGTTTCCTGGAACTGGAAAAAAAAATACTTAAATGACTGACAGAGACATAGAAAAGCTCCATATCACAAAATGATGTGGTCAGGATGTGTGAGGAAGGATTGATCTCTTTAGGAGAGCTGACTAGCCATCAGAAGAAACTTTTAAATGTCAAGTTCAGAAGAAAAATGGGCATTCTTGATACACAGTGCATAGTCAAGGTAGAGAAGTCTTTTCACTGGATTATACTGGGACTGCCAAAAAAATCTACATGGATTTGAAAGCATCTGGAGATACTAACAGAAAAGAAACTCAGCAGGGATGGTAAACAGAAACATGGCATCTCCACGGGGGAAAATCCCACAAGAAGCTTAGAGTGCAATTCTAAGGGTGGTTCTTACATTCTCCCCTAGGCATTTGTTGATGGCTATAGTCAAGCACAGGATATTGGACTAGATGGACCTTTAGCCTGGCCCAGTATGGACACTCCTGCAGTTTGAAGCCAACTGTACAGCTGCTAGAGCCACTTCAGTGTCCTCAACAATAAGCAAGAGATGTCGACTCATTATGAGAATGAGACAGATTGAAGAAATGGCAGACTGATGTATACAGAGAAATTTAGCACTGGATTTCTCAAAGTCAGTATTAGCAGACAGTGATGGAACCAGACAGTCAGCCTAAAGATTTAGTTCAAAATCCTCTGTCTGGTTAAAACCCATCTGAAGGAAAAAAAAAAATCATATCGTTTTGTCAATATTTGTCTGACTTTTAAAGCACTTAAGCAGACTCTCAAATTAGGACTTCTAAAGCAGAGTGAAAACATCAGCATTTGGGTATGTACATACTTTTGCCCCAGCCTCCAAAGCATGTTTCAGCTTTGTTGCATTTTGTTTTCACTGATGATGTTTTTCTGCTATCAGAGGCTCACAGATCTCAGTGTGGCTTTCCAGGCACCATTTCACATAATAAAGGCATTAGCACCTCCTTGGTTTCTAAAAAGATATCTCTCCAGTCTAAAATTACTTTTGCTGCTGTATCACTTTACAAGCTCTTTTCTAATTTGCCACCCCCTCTAATTCTAGATATTTTTCAGTCTGACTGCTTTGTAAGTATCTCCTTCCATTATGTAAAGTGGTTTCTTTTCAGATTCTAGATTGTAGAGCTACTCAAAGTGAACAAAAATTTTTTCGTTCTCATTTTTCATTATCACTTTGCACTTAAACCATTTCTTATGGGAACTTAATAATGTTCTGTAGTTGATTAGACTTAAAAAGGTCTACATTCTTCTTTCAAATATGTACAAAGAGCTCCTATTGACTGACTTCAATTAACTGAATTTATTTCAATTCAACAGTCTAAATTAATTCTTCATCTAACTACTGAAGTCTAGTGAGCCAAATATTGTGTGACAGCTGAATTTCACATCCAGATCCAAAGCAATATTTCAGTGTTGTCCATTACACAGATGAACAAAAGGAGAATACTCGACACTGAAAACTAAGTGAAACACATACCATGACCTATACAGAAGTTTAGATTTGATTAGGTTGGTCCCGACATCATAAATATAAAAATTCACTAGACTCAGTGATTATGACTGTGAAGTCCTAGAGTGGAGTCATAACAACAATAAGTCTCCCTTAGGCTTCAGCAGAGGTCAGGGTTTCCCTACACATCTGCAGAATAACAACACTGTGTTTATTTAAAGAGACTCGAAAGTAAGAGTAAAGCAATTAGGAAGATTTCACAGAGCAAACAAGCAGAGCAGGAAAAGAGAAAAAAAAATCAAAGAAAACAGGAAGCAAGGCAAAACTGTGAGCATTTACATCTTCTACATATGGAGTTTGGAAATCCAGGTGGTTTCTGTTTCTGTTCCTATTTGCTTCAGATATGGGAATACCCAGATGTCAGTACAAAAATATACTGGAGAACTATAATGTTTTAAAAGAAACCAAAAGTTGTGCTCTTTCTATTTTAGCCTTTAACCAACACTTTGTCACAAACATAATCATTTAATACAGTAGCAGAAAGAATTTGCTATTTTTACACTTTTGCTGTTACAATTTCCAGTAGTGGAAAATTTCCTTATAGTGGAAGTCAGCTTGTTGAATCAATCATTGCAGAGGGGTTTGGGTTAGTTCCAGGTAAGAATGCTACTTTTTTTTTTTTTTTTTGGAGGAAAGAGTCAGTACATCTACATGAACAAATATGCCCTCTCTCTTGGCTGATTGGCCATTTAACCTGCTCTGGGACAAGAATAGCTGTTGTAGCAGCAATGTTCATATCTTCAAAGATTTTATTTTTAAATTGTGGAATTTTTTTCTGCAATTCTTATGATTTCTACTCTCTTACACTTATAATACAGACTACTCCTGGCTGAGATGAGATTTAAGCTGAAGGCCCTACACAATCCAGCAGCATCCTCTCTCTGCACTCAGAAGGTCTGGGGAACACAGGGGGGGGGACCTGCTGCATGAACTGATGTTTGCCTGAGATTTCATCTCCCACGTCATCTCCTTCGCCCTAACCTACTCACACCATTACTTCCCTGAATAACAACAACTCCCTTCTGAGACTTTGTTTTGGTTCTGCTCTGTTCCTTATGAATGCTTGTCCAGCTCTGTACCATGAAAGTTGCCCACACACTGACACCAAAACCATTTGCAAAAGAAAACAAAAAACCCTGTTCTCCATACAAGGAAGTCTTAAATGAAGACTTTTCTTGATCTGTCTTCTAATCCTTTAAAATCTCTTCTCCACCTCCTTGAAGGGAAAGGGATCCCATGCATGTCTGCCCACAGAAAGGGTACAGATCCCTGTTTATCCTGCTTCCCATACCTGGAGGTCATGGAACTCTGCTCATGCAGTACTTTACACCTGGAAGGAGAAGCCAGTCATTGTCTAATATCTCACTATCCAAAATTGCTTCAAACAGCACACTCTACCAGCTGAGTTATAAATAGGGTTGAAGAAACCAAAAGGCAGTCCAAGTCAGTTAGAGAGTGTGGAAGACAGGACACTTCCTGGGGGAGTGAGTGCCCTTCACTGCCAGGAACACCTTCTGGAGAAAATAAAGGTACAAGCCTATTTGTAAGAAAGGCAGGGCAGAACTGGCCACCCGCAGGATGTGCCTGGTTGGCTTCTGTTGACTACTGAAGGACTATCCTGCACTGGAATCAGCTGAATTTGTATCACTGAAAACGAATGCTATTAAGTTTGTGACTGATGATACACTAACATTATTAAAGGTTGATTCTTCTCCCTTCATCATGTTCCCCTTACAGTGTAAGTGCACGTATCCCATCTCATTTTAATGCAATAAAGGTTAGTCTGAAAAAGAAATGCATTAATGGTGCCTGAGGTTGGGTTTCTAATTGAAATTTAGAAGCTTCAGGAGAAGTTTAGGGCTAAAGGGCATTTTGTACATAAAAATCTCTTCCTCCTTTGGTCAGCTAGTCAAAGGGGAGAGCTTGTCTGATGAACTGTCAGAGCACTCTCCTCAGAATACAGACAGCATGAAGAGTCCCTGCCTCCTCCTTCCCCTGCCCAAGAGCAAGCAGATATCCAGAATCTACTGCTGACACACAGTATTTTCCTTTCAGAATAATTCATCAGGAATTAAGGGGGATCTTCAGTCATCACCAACACAGGATTCATAATCAGTCCTTATTTTCCACAATGTTCTTAAAATTAACAATACACGACAGCAGAGTAAGTCATAATGTATTTCATAAGGAAATATTCTTTCTGCAGTAATTTCCTTTCTTTTTAACAGTCTCTGAGCTTCCATTCAAATGTACACAGAAAAGCTCTCTGTGAATCTGCAGGTATATCACAACACCAATTTTAACAGGCACAGGAAGGTTCCTATATTTTATCATCTTTTAAACTTAATTAACGTGTATTTCAATTGAAAACCAAAACAATAAGACTTAGACAACGCTATCTTGTCCAAGAGCTAATTTCCTAATCCCATCCTCTTTTTGATTTCCACTTTTCCCACTATGCCTCTCCATCCCAAGACACAGAAGAGGCCCCTCGTTCTCCTCCTTTTAATATTAAAGAAAGTAAATTATTGCAACCTTTTCTGGAAGGAGAAATTTGCCAAGTTCCTGCTTTTGTTTGCTGTTGTCCTCTGGATTCCCCCCAGTTTGCCTCTCTCAGGGTTGGATGTCACACAGCAGTGACCTCCCCTTGCTCACAAACACTTTGCCTGCTAGAAACATCTAATCCTACTGGGGTGGCAGCTTCATTCCTTGCAGCATCATTGCATTCTTTTCTCTTGTCACCAAAAACTCTGAAATTTGTAGACTTTTTTCTGCAGTCCAGGTAACCAGGCATTCCAATTGTGTGCATGCCTTGGCTTCTTCTGAAGGGTGGCACTCTGTACTTGGGGATAAATACATCTGAATTTGAAGACTAGCATAAACTGGGGATGGCTAGCTTTTCATTGTCTTTTAAGAATTTCTGCTTGCTGTATAATTAATAAAAAGAACAAATACAAAATTGTACATATTCGACAATGCTCCATAACAAGGCCCTGAGCACTGTAGAAATGAGCATATTTGATTTAATCAAAATAAGCGTTGCAGGAAAATCACGTAGGTTTAATTTTTGAAAAGCTATTAAGTTTCAAATTAAATGGAAGATTAAAATAAAAATGAGCTTTAGCTGTAAGTGGAGGCTAAATTTGGTCAATTTTTGTTGTTTATCTGTGCATAAAGTCCTTGCATTTACCATTTGACAAATCCTCTAATAAAATACTTGCTGCAATCAGGTGAAGTAGGTTATTAATGGTTCTAAAAAAGATATACAGGATTGCCTCATCCTGAGGCAATTAAGTCTGTGAAGTAAGTGTGTTTAATATCTCTGGGGGCCTGCCTGAAATGAAACAGGTGATCTTTCTACAGTTCCCATTGTTTCATTTCAAATGTCTTTGATTTTGTTTGTTTTTAACTGAAGAATGACTCCCTGCTTTATATCCTTTTGCCAAGACTCCAGTTTGGGAACTTTCAAAGGCTGCACGTGCCGCATCAGTAGAGGAGAGGGAAACGTTAACCACCCTGGGAAAGGAACAGTGATGTCCCATGGAAAGCCTTGCCAGTCCCCACGGGAGAGGACAGTCCCTGTTTACTCTCAGTCTCTTGGCTGGGGCTTTGCAGTGGTGCTGCCAGCTCCTCCAGCTCCTGCAGGGAGCACTGGCCAGGTACCCCCCTGGTACCCACCCTCCTCTGCCTCCCCCCGGGGCTCAGGGCGGATGGCTGAAGGGACAGGGAGCTCAGTCACCCCACAGCCTCCCTGTTCAGCTCCCCAGCACATCTTCATGTCAAAGAAAGACCTCCTCTCTCGCCTGCAGATCCCCAGCTTCAGTCATTTCAATTCGAAGCACAAATGCTTTGCCACCGTGTGTTTTCTGAGGGGTGCACTGTGTATACATCAGGGTGCTGTTTGGCCTTTTGCTATAAAATCTTGTGGTTTTCATTTCTCCCTTTTTTCCTCTGCTGTGTTCTTTTTTCCCTGGATTTATTAGCGGGGATGGTTTGTGGAGGTATGGTTAATTACTAGAGCTTATGGCCTGCTGTGATTGAAAGCTGATCTCACCAGTTTGGGGTCTGTGTTATATTTATTCTGTACGTAATTAAATCGGAATACCATAACTATGCATAATGTTGGGAAATAATGAGAATTTTCCTTTTTTTTTTTTCCCAGAGAAAACACATCTGAAAGGTATTTTCTTCCTGCAGTACTGATTTTTTGCACAACTCACACATAAACAAGCAAACAGCCAAAAGGCCAAAGGAAGCATTCAGGTCTATGATTTAGATGAAAACAAAACATTTGTTTATCAAATCTATGTGATCCATTAAAAATAAAGAAGGAATTCAAGTAGATTGTGATAAAGGCTACTCATTTATCTTGGGGTATTCATAACAACATGCTAAAGGCATGCAGAGAAGTGCCAGCACAGCGGGGTGAACATGAACAGCACATCCTGGAAGCAGCAGCATCCAATTGAACACAGGAGATTTGGCTGGGGAGTCCCTCAAATAAAACAAGTTGAGGGAGGCCAGGCCACTGCTCTGACTACAGGGATCAAAACTTCTCCTGACTTCCTTACTTAAGGAGGGGGCACCAGACCAACATGGGAGAAGAGATCAAACACTGTTTACACTGAGGTAAATCAAGCAGAACACTGCACAGCTCATTGGACCATGCCAGAATTAGGCCAGACATATCATATCTAGAGGCTCCATTTTTTTTTTTTTTCTGCTACACATAAATCTGAAGTCTGCCAAGGTCCTTGTTGTTCACCAGTGTGACAGTGATCTGAAGAATATCCCTCTAGAATATCCCTAAAATATCAGAAATCTTTCGTCTGGCAATTTAGCTCACTGCCTCTATATCTAGCTGATGTTTAGGAAAAAAAGTTTGGTATTTGATGTAGTAGGGATCAATGATACAGTCAATAACACTCAAAAACATACACAAGCCAAAGCAAAAATATCTAAATCAAACTGGCAGTTCATAGCAAACCATGGCAAAACAAGTCCATCTAAGAGCATACCAAGCAAGACAAGGGTGACACAGTAATCAGGAAATTATTTTTAGGGTTTAAGAAAAGTAACAATGGGAGGGGAAATTTTAAAAAGAAATCTTTTCCTAGAGAACAAAGGCACATTCCACTCTCCCCAAAAGTCTTGAATGTAGGACAAGAATAAGCCAAGCAAAGATTCATTTGACAGACAACGTATGTGAAATGGGGGAATTCCCAGTGAAATCCTTTTAGGAAGACTTTGAGAAACCTTTTACTTTGTCCTCTGCCTCAAACAGTAAGGAACAGACCTGCCAACATGAGCTGCAGAGAACACCACAAAACACCAAATGCCCGGGCATTACATTACCAGCAACTTTGCTTCTTTGAAATTAAGCCATTGTACCCAGTGCCACAGCTGCTAAAAGAATGCTTTTCAAGGCAGCAATCAGCAAAGTCGTGTTCTACAAAGCAGCAGCCAGTCATTTTCCCCCCTCACCCAGCAGCAGTTCCCTAACTGAGGGTAAATGCTTGAACAGTCAGTCTCGAGATGTGGATCAAAAAGCAAAGTGAAGCAGCTCTTGCAGAACAAGATTAGCAGGGCAGGTGTCAGCAATGCTGTTTGCACCAGCCATCACCAGCTCTTTAACAGAATCAGATGTCCCAGCTACTACATTTCATATGGCACAGAAGCCAGTGGCAGCTCAAAAAAACCCATCAGCATCCATACAAAATGCACCTCATCACAAGGTTCTGCAGGAATTGTGTAGTGGGATTTGCAAAGGTTACTTTTAGTTACATTTGTGGTGTACATGGACCTGAGACAATAATTATCAAAATAAGTTCTCTGCCAAATTCCTACAACTCATGACTTAAATTGGCTAAAAGTGGATGATCCAGGAATTCTGCTAGTTTGGATATTATGGGATTTTTTTTTTTTTCAACAGTGCTCTCCAGTGTTGCCAATCCTTGGCCACTAAATTCTGAACTATACCGTGAGTTGTCAAAAGAGGTTACTTTACTGAACTGGGTATCAACCTTGGAGCCATCCCACCTGTGTAGCCAAGGCTTTTGCCTCAGCTCCCTGCAGCACCTCAGGATCACACTGCTCTGCAGCAGAAGAGAGCTCTTGCTGCACAGTCTTTCTATCCAGAGTTCTCTGCAATTTGTAGATCAACCAAAAAAGGAAAGTTTCCCCTGTTTGTATATATTCAGATTCCCACACAAACAAACAAACAAGCCCTTTCCTGTGGGTGTCTGTACAGGCCAACTCCAAAGTGCAAGCCTGTTTCCTAGACAGAAAGCTATGAGGCTTCATAAGATCAACATGAGAACAAATAAATTCTTGGTATATGAAAGCAAAACTGTCACTATCCATCCTCCATAATAACAGTAATTTCATAAATTGTAGGGTTTATGTATGAGCTATACAGACAATTAATACATTTCTGAAAAATTTTAGCCAGAGGAAGAGAAAAAATAAAGATAAAAGTCACAAATATGCTGAAAGTCCCTCAACACCAGCATTACCTTGCATGCAATAATTATGTTGTCATTTGTGCTCAAGGAGAACAAACAAGAAAAAGACACAAATCCCCAACTCCTCCAAAGAAAATGTTTGTTCAAGAAACACCAAGTAGAAAACACTTTCACAAATCTTATTGTGCCCCAGAGAAGGTGTAAGCAGCACAGCAGACATTTACACTTGCCAGAACTCCATTCTAAATGACCTATTCAATACAAACAACTGCCTGGCACCGTAATTGCTGCACTGCTCATGTGCTTGTGTTTATCTTCTTAAAACAGATGGACGGCAAACTTTCCCAAATAAAATTATCACATATAAAGCTTTTTCTTTCTGTCATGTACCTAATGTCCTGGATACTTTCATGGAGCAATTAGGACTGAAATACTTAAATTTTACTGCATTCAAAAAATTTTTTTTAAAAATGGACATTTCCTGGTAACTTAAGGTAAATGACAGATATTGAAGCCTAGATACAATTAAACATGAAACAATATGCTGCTGACTTACACATATGGTATTTATTTAATACAGCATTCCTTCCAGTCTAATTTTTGCCTCTGTCTGAATTAACAACCTGTAAAAATACATGGGGTTGTTCCTACCAACAGCTTATTTCAGCTTCCCTCAAACCCAAAACAGCAATAATGCACTGGTTGATGTTTGGAAGCTATTTTTATATAATAATCTCTGCGACTGAGGCTGCTAAACTCAACTTTTTGTTATTTCTTTTAAATGAAAAGTGAAAAGTTAATGCACAATTGTGCACAGGCAGGACAGGAAATGCTGTAGCAAAATCCATACCCATGAACCCATGAAATCCATGATGCTTTCTTCACATCCACTGTTTAAGCAGGACCCCTACAATGACTTCACTTAGGGGTCTGCATAAGAACAAATGGCATAATATCTCAAACCTTAAAAGATACAATATGTTTGCAAATTATTTCCATAAGTATGTTAGTAAATGAAAAAAAAAAAAAAAAACTTATATCAAAGCAGAGGAAAGAGTGGGAGTTCTTCCCCAAACAGCTTGTCTCCCAACAGAAAAAATGTTTTCAGGTTCAAGTATGGGAAAACAAAACCAAAAAAAAAAAAAATTTAAAACTCTAAAGCTGTACCCATTGCTACCAGGTGGATATATCTGGAATGTTACTTTTCATAGGAAACACTTGGATGACAACTGAATTCCAGGCAAGAGCACTGTAAAGTTTTGTTCTGCTTTCCATTACAAATAGCTCCCTCCATATTTTTCACCACTCTTTGCACACTTCCTTCAAATACACTGAGAACTCAAGCTCCAAGATTACATACTTTTTCCCCAGCCCTCAGTTAAGAAAAAGTTGCTTGTTTGATTTCAGAGGCCTACAGGTATAAAATCAGTTCAGTTTTCAGCATTTGGACATGTACTGAATTTTGTTTCTAATGACCTGGTGGGTAGATGAATAAGAGGTCTGGAAATTAAATATTTTCAAAAAAAACCACTTACATTGACGTTCAGAGCTGTTACCATCCGTGCTGATTCCAACAGCCAGGTTCCTAATTCTTCCATAAAAGCAGTCACCTGCACAGTAAAGGGTTTCTTAAGTTAAGGATGTCCCTGCACCTCAGCACATGGTCCAAACCCCGTCAGTAATGCACACAGCTGGGGACCTCAGAATTACAACTCCTAGATGGAGTTGCAGCACCCAGCCCTCCCACACTGCAGAGTTTACCTTTTCACTTGGCTTACCCATTATTGTTACATATACATCATTAAATACCTAAAATACTATACTAATATGACAAAATAGTAATCCTCTGCTGCCAAAGACTGCCTTCTTATGCTCAAAGCAAGTTCCCCTTGCTGGGAGCAATGTCAGACCAGCTGTACACAGCCTGAGCCTCTTCCCCTGTAGCCCAGAGATGCTACAAGCTTGAGTTATTTGAAGGGGGGGGGGAAGAGGGGTGCAAAACCTCTCATTTCTCTTACCTAAAATACAGGGGTTATAGCTAGAGAGACTGAAGAATTACCCTTCTGTCTCCAGGCAGGATCCCCACACTCATGTCATCTCTAGGAGAGGCTTCTCTATCGTGACAGAGACTCCCAAAGCTCCCTAAACCAATTCCAATACTCAGCTATCCTTGCAGCTGGAGACCTCAATCTACCTCTACCCAAACCCACTTTGCTATAATTTAAGCCCACTCTCTCCTGCTGCCAGCTGTGGCAAAAGCAAACATTCAGTCGTGGTTCAGTCCTTTCCCCAGCAATAACTTTTTCTATACTCAGTTCTTCTAAGCCTTATCCTCTCTACACTAAATCTTTTCTGTGCTATATTTCCTCACAAATCATGCCCTAAAGCTGTAATTGAAATCGCTGATTTCTTGTACAAGTTCCTAATTTTCCATTACATATAAAACCCAGGCCTAAATTACCTACCAGCAACCTTCCAGCTTTCCTTGTCTCCCTTAGCAGGAACATTCAAAAGAAAACAAGTCCTGCTCTCTCATATATATAGGCATGGGCCAGCTCCACAGGTGATATGAATTGACACAAGTCTGTACCTAGTTAAGGGGCTATGTAGGTTCAGGTGAGGTAGTTTGTTTTGCTGCTGCTTTAGGAGAGACATATTAGAGAGAAAGGCTAGGTCTTCCTCTTTGTTTACAGCTGCGTGAGAAATTTAGGCGTTTTGGTTTGGGAGGGAAGAGGGGTGGTACTGTAGGCATTATTTAGGAGATTTTCGTGCTGTTGAGCTAAATAAGCCCTCAAAGGCCCCCCCTGGGTGTGTAGAGGCAAATTTAGCTTTGTCTTCCTGCTCTGATGAGTTTGTTAAAATAACAGCGAGTTACATCTCCCTGGTAAGGGGCTGCTTTCCCGAGCACAGAACGGCTTCTTTACTGAAAGTCCGAGGGCTGAGGGGGGTCGGGGAACTGTCTGCAGTTGTGCATGGCCACCCACTGCCCTGTCACGCCAAGAGTGCAGAGGGTCACTCGTGGGGAAAGAGCAGTTGCAGCCGGTGCTGCTCATCAGCATCCCCAAACCCCACGGAAAATCAGATCAAGCCGCGTCTCTTGCTTGACTGATGCTGCTCAGCCCCAGAGCACAGAAGGGTCTCCCCGCCGGGGCCAAGGACATCAAGCAGGAGCACCGGCCGGCCCGGGGTTCCCGGAGCCTCCGTGGGGCATCGGTGGGGCCGGGGGGCCTCGAGGGACAGCGATGGGTGAGGACGAAATCCAAGGAGGAGAGCGTCTCTCTCCTCGCTTACAAAAAGTTGACATCAACTCAGCTGAAAAGTAGGTTAATTAGTAGTGTCTGACACAGCTCCCCAGCAGTGACTTACTTCAGGTGCCGCACATTACTGCTATTCTGCTGCAAAAAGCTTTGTTTGCACCTCGCTTTGTAGCCTCGAGTGTCTGAATATTGAGTAACTCTGGGTATTTGATTTCTTTGAAATACTCTCACATTATTCCAATAAACCCTATCCTTCAATGGAGTTATTTTTTTTCAGTGTAATGAAAATATTAACAGCACTTTGCTACTATGTATGTGACCCTTGGCAATGAAGTAATTTCTCCTTTTAACATCAGAGCTCGCCGATGTCCCTGAGCGAAGGGATGTGGTGGCGGGGAGGGTTTGGATGGGGGTCAGCAAACTCCCGTGCGGGGACTTACCCCGGCCGGGGTTTGTTTTGCTTTTCTTTGTTTTTTTCCTTCTCATAGGAAAGACTGAAATATTTACATTCCTGAGAATGTAGAGAGCTTGGCCGAGCCCATGCCCCTGATCTGGCCATGAGAAAACAGAAAACCTTCCCACTTCCGATGATGTCGGTGGAATCGCTCCGGACCGGAGCAGCCACCAACCTCCCACCCTGAACTGGCAGGCGGGTGTCGCGCTGGAGGGGCCCGATCCCTGTCGCGACGCACATCATGTCGGGGTGGAGGTGAGAGGCGGCGCGCAGGGTCGGCCCCGGCCCCGGGAGAGCCTGACACCAGCCCAGGGATGCGCTCAGCTTTCCAAAGGCCTCCGGGACAGTTCTCTTCTCTTTTTACTTCTCCTTCTGTTAACTGAATGAGGAAGGCACAAGGGAAGGCACGCGTGGGTAATGGTAATCGTGGGATTAAACACTTGGGGAATACAAGATAAGTTGCTGCCCGCTCATTCCCGCCGCTCAGACGATGCTACTCGGTACTGAAGGTTATTGAAACAAGTTCCTCCCCGCTTCGGTGGTTTGTTTGAAGGTCTGCTGAAAAGCCCTCCCGCTCCTTGAAATCCTCAGCAGCCAGAGAAATCCTGCCTCTGCCCCTCTATTAACCTGCCATTTCCTGCCCTAAAGGGCTCTGGCAGTTTGCTGGTTTGTTCTCCCCTTGTAATGCCACTGTGCAGGGAGCAGTTCCTCCCGGAGAGATCCCCCTGCTCCAGATGGGATTGCTATTTCAGGGAGAGCAAGCAGTGGCCAGAGCCGGCGGAAACCCGCGCGGAAGGACAATCTTTGAAGCTCCACGGGAGGGGGTGGAAGAGGGGTCGGGACACGGGGTCCGTTCGTGGCTCCAGAGAACCGGGGCGGGGGCGAGTGCTCCTCTTTTAGCCAAGAGATATGCAGCCCCTTCACAGACCACCTTCTCCTCCTCCTCCGCTATCGCCACGTGCTGTGAAAGCAGGTAGGGCTCAGCTGTACCTGCCTTCTCTTCTCACCGTAAGGCACCGCTCTGGCGCGGAGAGAAAGGCTCATCAGCTGCTCACTTCTGAAGCCCTGGGCCCCGCTTTGGTGCGGTTTTCTCTTTCCCCTGTTCCCTGTAAAGCCAAGCAAAATCAAACCCAGTTGTCTTGATCTGATCGAAAAGATGTACCAGACCAAATCCGTTCTTAGCAGAAATGTCCTTGTTTCAATTTCCTCTGAAGTCTATTGCTTTTTCTTCTCGGGCAGGCAGCCGTGCAGCCACTGCTAAAATGTGCGGGGTGAATTGTAAGGTCATCAGGACTTTCCTGTGCTCTAGGAAACTTTATTTTTTGTTTGCAAGGAGATGAACGAGAGAGGCCCCCAGTCAATCCCTTTCCCACTGAAAAATTTGTAATTTAGACTCTGCCTGTTGACTTTACCTAGCTGTGATGGGGCGGGGTTACGGGAAAGAGCCTCAAAAAGAAAACAAAAAATACAAATCCTCCTTCAAATGGTCTTTTTGGGAGGGCTGGGGTCTGCTCTGTGGCACATAAAGACTGGTCCTCTCTATTTATACTGTACTCTCCGAAGCTTGAAGCCTTCATGGATGAGAAGCTGAGTGTTCCTGGAATCGGTTCAGAACGCGTTCTGATGTACAGACAACCTTCTGGAAAGTATCTGATCACTGTGACCGAGTGCGCTGACCCGCCTCCCATCAATGGGAATAAAGCGATAGCATTCGACTTAAAGAAAGCCGCAGAACTTAATTAATTCGATGCTTTAATGGTTATAGAATCTGCAAAACACTAGTATTAATTTAGACGTTGGCATCTGGTTTCACTGAAGTTCGTGTCGATGCGCGCTCTGCCCACCCCAGCGCTCCGGCTGTCGGGGCGGGCAGGGGGAGCGGGGAGGCACCGGGGAAGGTGCCTCTCCCCGGGCCGGCCGCGCTGGGGAGGGCTCAGCGCGGGTGGGAGATGACCCCGCATATGCACATCCACCCCACTGCTGCCCCGACAGCCTCCCGACACTCCGCGGCCGCGCAGAGCCCGCGGAGCAGCGCCCGCCGCTCCCACCTGAGCAGGTGGGGTCCCCCACCCGCAGCCGGCCCCGCCGGTGGGACCGGGCCCCGCGTGTCTCTGCGATGGCTTTTACCGCGACCCACACGCCCCGGGGGCTGTTCGCCCACGCTTCTGAAATCACACAGCACTGTGACTCGAGTCGGCCTTTTCCGATTGTGAAATCTTTAAGACAAAGAGCCTCCTTAAATCGTGAGGGTGACAGACGTGAAAAAGAAAACTGATCATGTTAGTAAATGGAATTTACTGGGAAGATGACATTTAGAAAAGGGTGAGATGTCTCAAATTGAATTTTCGCTGGTGAAACAAGGCGATTCTAAAAGGCCACAGATGAGACGATTTTTATTAAACATTTCTACTATTTTAGAAGCTGAGCCATAACTCATCTACACTAAGATTTAACGACTTCGATTCATCAGAAAAGTTTACTCTTGGACTCCGCTTCAAAGACAGAACAACCACCCCAATGACAGGCTATAATAATTTTCCCTCTCTGATTTGCAGTGGGCTGGTGTGTTCTTGTGCCCAGACCGATGATTCATATTCAGATCCCTAAGTCATAAAATTTAGGCTTTCGCATTTGTCTTTTCTGAACCGAAACTTGACTAAACCAGAGTCCAGGATCAAAAGCGCGCAAGAGCTATCACTTTCTCGGGGGACTGGAAAAGGCACTCACCACAGCTACTCTGACAGTACTGAGGACAATTTGGGAAACATTGGGCAACACGTGTTGTCCCTGGGAACCAAATTGTACTGCTTCTCCTGAGGTTTCCCTGTCAGCTCCGGTTTAACAAAAGTTGTCTCCGAGAAGGTTTCTCGGGAAAGTCGATCAAGGCTCCATATTGGACATAGAGGATGAGCAGAGTCAGGGAGGAGGTCTGTTTGTTCTTAGAACTTTGTTGCTGCTCCCGGCTTGGTTCCTCCCCAGCTCTTTTTTTTAACTATTTTTTTTTCTCCAGTAAAATTAAACCAAGAAAGACAAGTGAAGAAACAAAGGTGAGTTCAAGGTGGTGATGCCGGGGCATCATCCCGTAAATGTTCACCTTTTCCTTGAAAAGCGGTGGCAGGAGAAAATGATGCTTTTTCACACAACAGTATCTATCTGATCACTCAAGAGAGAAAACTACCTGGGTGCCAGTCCTGACCCTCAGCCCGGCTGGTACGGCCGGGGCAGCTCAGCCCTGGCACCTCAGCTCTCCCACCAGGAAGAGTGTTTTCTGTCACTGAGCGGGGTGTTCCCGACCCCATCCTTACCCCCTCGGCAGAAAGCAACCTTGCCTGTGTTTATCCTCTAGACTTGGAGTAATAGAAACTGGCTTGTTGCTTCTTGATCTTTTCATTTCCTCCCCCTGGCCTAAGAGGAATCCCTTGCCCGCCCTGCACGTTTAAAGCCATGCCTGCGGGACTCCAACTAACCTTAGGCCTGTTTTTTAAAATGTATTTAAGCTGCAGAATTTGCTGACACATAAATAAGCCATCAAGGCTCTCGAAAGCTCATGAATCTTTGACTGAAGTATGTGTGGGGACTTACACACTTGTTCCACGTCGTGATACTTTAAAAACTTTCACAAAGACGACTCTGGACAAAAAAAGCACCTCTGTTTAACAAGATAATTCTTGCTTTCAGTTTTATTTCTATTTTCAGCTTCCTATTCTTTTGTCCCATGACATGGCGCTTTTTTCCCCCTCGGGGACTCCTTTCTCTTCTTTCTCCCCTCCTATTCTGAACTGTTTTACAGCCCCGCTTTGTTACTGTCAGGAAAAAATGTCTGGAGAGCCCTGTCTCCTAAAGAAGGAACAGAAAAGGGAGGACTGGAGCTGCAATGTTGCCTATGCATGCAGAACATCCCAATCTGTTTTTGTGCATTGAGTTGGGGAGAGGGCAGCAGGGAGCGTGCACCCAGCCTCCGCCCGGACAAAGGGAGGCCGGACAGCTGCGCACCCGCCACAAAAGATTCACTCTTCTGTCAACTCTGTTTACTTAGTGTTGTTTCTGACCTCTGTGCTACACTTGTTGCTAATACATATGCTTATCAAACCATTTTAATTGGCTTTCTCCATAACAGTAGTCCCAGAGGTTTTTGTGGGGGGTTTTTTTTGTTTGGTTTTTTTTTTTTTTTCTTACATGTGTTTCCAAACAACTTAATTGACTTCTCTAATATTCTTCTTCTTGGGCTCTAAACAACGCGTTTCTCCCCCTACACTTCCAAGTCACCGGAAAAAAAAGCCCAGGGATGTCTGCACGGAAAAAGCTTCACCTTTCGGAAGGGGTTGTTGGGCGGGGACATGAGTGTGCGAGGTAACCCGCACCCCAAGGGGACAGCCGTGTCTCCCGTATCGCTCCGGCTGGCAGAGGATGCGGGCGGCGCGTGATGGAGTGACTGCTGGTAGATGGGCGAGCTGACTGTCCCCGTCACGTTTTAAATGTGTTTTTGTTTTGTTTGGGGCGCTCGGTGGGCTGGTGCCAGCCTGAGGAGACCCGGAGCTGCCCATCGATCACGAGAGCAGCGTCCTGTCCGGCTCAGGGGGTGCGCATGGCCGCGTTCCCCCTCGGCGGGCAGAGCCCCCACCCGCGCAGGTAGATCTGCCCCACCCCGCACTCAACCCCCGTGGCCGGGGCAGCCGGCGGGGACGCGCCGAGAGCCCGAGAGTCCGCCGGCCTTGGATGCCGGGATGCAGGAGGTGGGGGAGAGCAGCCAACCTGCCCCCCAAACCACAGAGCCCCGAGCAGCAATTGCCGCAGCCTTTGCCATCTATGTTAATCGCTTCACTTGAGCCTCTCCCTCCTTCCTTTTTTTTTTTTTTTTTTTTCCCCCCTCAATTTCGTAATTAATTATTGCACTCGGGTTTGTAATGGAAACAATCCTGCCAGGCCGGATGGTTGTTATGATTTGCTTTCTTTAGCGTTTCTCCCCCTTCGCGAGCATTGTTCCCGGTGACTGTCTGGGCTCAGATATGATGTTGGGACAGCGCCTCCCTTGAAATGGAAACAGAGGCCTGAATAAAGAAGGGTGGAAAAAAAGTACTTTGTAGTCTGCATCGTCCATCTTTAATTCAGAGACGCATCTATACTCCTGGGAGCGCCGCCTTTGATCTCTTTGATTTTTACACCAGATCTGTTATGGACTAAAATTCCTAGGTTTTCCATAGAAACATCTCCATTCCTTCGGGATATTGATGTTTTCTTCTTCCTAGGGGTTATGATATGGTAAATCAGATTCAGAAAAGCATGGACAATGCCAGCATTCATGGGTCGGGGGGCGGGGGTGGGGGGGCGGGAGCCTCTCTCTCTTCTCCCAATGAATCAAAATATTGTTTATTCTGTTGCTCTTTAAGCCCAGTCACTTCAGCTGCCTTTCAGTGCCTTCAACTCTGGAAGAGGGGCAGCAGCAGCAGCAGCAGGTTGCGTTGCCATGGGGACCCTACTGTATGGCAGCAGAGCCAGCCCCAAAGACAATGACTCGCAAAGGGGCTTGAAAAGTGAGGTTTCTCCCTTTGCCACGCAGCCACTTCCGATGGAGCAAGCATTCTCCTTTCGGGACCCTCATCTTGTCACTAGAACAATGTCTATCTTCGCCTGCCAATTTTTTTTTTCTCTATCCTGCCTTTGATCTATAAAAAATCAAAAGAACAAAGTCAGGGGAGAATAGGGGGCTTTTTTTTGTTGTTGTTGTTGCTGATGCACAGAACAGGCTTTTATAATTTGGGTCTACTTTTGTGCCTGAGGATTGCAGGGGCAGGGAAGGAGGGTAGTTTATTCGTGTGTTGGGCTCTCTCCAGCTCTTGACAACCCTGGGCATGGCGTGTGCCAAGGGCCCCCCCTCCCTTTGCCCTCCTCTCCCCCGTCAGCAACCAGGAAAAAGTGTGGGTGCTGCCCAGCCTGGGTGTCCCCCACTGCCCAGACCTGGCCCTGAGAGCTCTCCTACAGGCTGGCACCTTCCCACCTGCTGGGCCCAGGACACCACTGAGATAACAATGACCCTTGCTTAGGGCCCAGATAAGATCACCCAAGCCTACTGATTAATGCTGATGTTAATAACAGATTCCTACAACTAACAGCATGCCCATCGCATTATATTTTAATGAATGATACAAAATTATGCTATTTTCCAAGTCATGATTTTGTGTAAACGTTAGAGGCATGAATGTGAGGCTAACACCCTTTCCTAAGAAATCAGACAATTCTGGACCGTGTGAGGTCCCGAGATGCTGAAACCTTAGAAAAGAAACTGGATTGTCCGTGCAAACAAACCAGTGTGCATTTGACTTCTTTGTTTGTAAGTGGCAACAGGCATTGTCATGCATGTGTAGGACAGGCTATAAATAATCCTAGATGAAAAACTGGGTCTAGTTCTGGTTCTTTCTCTAGGAGTACAAGTGGCTGGTTGGGTTCACATGTGACTCTGTGCATGTAACCCTCCCAGAACTAACCCTCATGATTTGAACTCAGCTCGGTTCCTTGCCTTGCTTCTAACAGTGGGAAGTGTTGATTTCTCCAAAAGGATTGCATTACACTTACTTCCTTTCAGTAAAATGCCAGCAAAGGAAACAACAGAAATGACTGCTCTGTGCTGTATCAGTTGCACTGGCTTTGGTGCCCTGGCTAAAACGTGTTCCTGCACGATTCACTGATTAACTCCATGACAGACTGGTTTCCTACTTAGCAGGAGTCAATATGGTGGGTTGGGGAGACAGTGGAAGTTAGAGGAAGGTTTGTTCAGGAAACTCAGACTCTCTTGGTGAGGGCATGTTCTCTCTCTGGCTATCTTTTCTTAGTTATTTTTGAAAGAAAATCACCAGTTTCAAAACTCCTAGTTGAAATCAATTAACTTAGACAAGGGCATCATGTTCCCTCTCTGCATTTTTCTGCTGGGCCACATTTGCTGTGGACTGCAAACGAAGGCAGATGCATCCTTCACAGGACAGCTGTGAGTAGAGGGACTGGGACTGGGGTGGCTTTCTGGCACTCAGGGCCCTTGCTCCAGCCTTTGTGTCACACAGACATGAAGCAAGGGTGGCACAGCCTTTTTGCAGCATGGAAGACACATGGGTGGGCACAAGGCAGTGTTAGAGCACTGCATGTCCCAGCAGCGTGCTGTGACAGCTTCAGGTCTGGCTGTAGATCACAACTGGGGTGCTCTGGGTGCACCATCCAGCGCATGAAGGCAGCCAAGTCTCCCCTGCTGCATCTGCCTGGCATCACATAACCTTTACAAGTGTCTCCTAGCTATTGGCTGCAACCTGCACTGGATGTTTGAAGGCCAGTCCCACAAAAGCCCTCAGCTCAGTGCCCAGGAGTTGACACTTTACCATGTGGGACACCCCCAAGCCTCAGGATCTGTGCCCAGCAACTGCAGAACTGAGTCTGTCATAAAAATGGTTACTGAGGTGGTGTATTTGTGCGGCACTGAGAGGACTTGGGGACCACTCCACGCACTCAGAGGCAGTACCTGGGCTTTGGAGAGAAGGCAGTGGAATGGAGAGGGCTGTATTTCAGCTCTCTGAAAGACAACCACTAGAAGAAAACATGGGCCTGGGGCCCAAGATCAATTTCCCTTCCCTCCTCCTCCTGTCCTGCCCTCCCCCACCCTGGGGAGTCGAATTCCCACCCTATCTGGTCACGTTCTCTTCTCAAGATTAATTGTTGGGTCAGGGCGGATTCACCATTGTGTCAGCCTACGAGTGCCTTTCTCTTTTTTCTCTTTTTTCTCTTTTTTCTCTTTTTTTTTTTAAGAGAGCCTTAGTCAAACTTCAGGCCCTCCTCTCTTCTCTCTCCCCATCTTTAAGGGGGGGTGGGGGGTGGGACACGACTGCTACACTGATCTGACGTTCTGAGCTGAAAGTCATCAGCCATGCCTTTTAACTGTACAGTTATGCACACTCCCTAAATGTTGCTTTAATAACAGAGTTTGAAAAAAGCCACAGCGGGTCGGTGCTCAGGACAGCACTGAGATGCCAGGAGCTCTCCCCCTCACACACACAGACACGCTCTGGATGGCTTTGGGGGGGACTGCTGGAAGCGCACCCGGGGCGGGATGGGGTGATCTCCATCTCCGCTGTGTCCCAGCGGGCTGCATTGCCCTGGAACACGCGTGCCGGGGGCATCCGAGGAGGTGGCTCGGGGAAGCAACGGCCTGACCGTGGGGTTGGGGTCCCTGGAGAGCCACGCACGGTCCTGAGCAGAGCCGAGGGCGCGGGGAGGCGGTGTCTCCACGGTGACTTCAGCGCAGGGGACAGGAGCAGGGGATAGGGCTGGGGCCGGAGGCATCACCTCCACAGCCGGCAGAGCTCACAGGGAACGAGCGAGGTGCTGCCGTGCGGGTCCCCAGCCTCCCCCTGCCCCTCCCTCCGCACCGGGCCCTTCACCCGCTACCGCAAACGCGCGGGGGACGGAGCCGAGGGCAGAGCCCGTCCCCACGCGGGGCAGAGCCCGTCCCCACGCGGGGCACCAGCGGGGTCCCCCCGGGCACCACGGTCGGGGGCTCCCCCCGGCAGCTGGGGTGGGCAGAGCCCCTCGGGACGCCCCGGCCCCCGCGGCTCGTCGGGATCTCAGCGCTCACGGAGGTCTGTCCCGAGGGAGATTCCCACCCAGCTCTCGCTAGGTGTGAAACTACAGAGCCTGTCACTCATTTTCCTTCCCAAGCCAACATGTAAGAGGTGCTGTGAAGGAGACTCAGACACCTTCATATCTCAATTTTTCTTCTTTGGACAGGAAATGTTTCTGGAATGGGGGGGGAGGGGGGGGAAGATCGTAAATTTCATTGATTACTTGCAGACCGTACAGGGTATATTCAAGCTTTCATGACAGCTTCTGGAGACATAACGACTGGACAATATTGCCCGAGCAGTGCAAACTCTCTTTAACTACTACAAAGAAATCAGCAGGTAATTATAGGCTCGATTGTATACATAATAGGCATCGGAAATCGGAGAATAACTGTAGGCAGCGATTCTGAACCAGAAGAAGAACTGTCGTGCTTCAAACTCTCATACAATAGATGCTCATTGTGCTGGGTGTCTTATTCTAATTACAGATACCTGCACAGCATAGCAAATATAAAAGAGAGACACTTCCTTGATCTTCCTGCCAGCAAAACTCATCCTTTAGAAATTAAAGATATAAAGGCAAAACAAGCCATATGGGTATTCCTGAAACAGGCGATGATGCTGAGCTGTGCCCTCTGCTCTGGAAGAGCTCTTTACCTCTCAGAACGAGCAGAATTTCTGAGTAGAATTGGACTGCTGGGAAAAAGAAAACCAAAACCAAAACAAAAAAACCCGCCACAACAAACAAAAAAAAACCCAAACCAAACAAAAAACACCTCAAACCTTTTCTAGAGGTGCACGTTTTCCACAGAAAAAAAGTTGACAAATACAAAAGAGTTCTCGGCCAAAATTAGCCGAAAACAACCATCTCTTAGGGAACAAACCAAACCTTCATTTAAACTAGAGGTTATAATACTTAAAATTTTTTTTCTTGTCTTTAAGGAAAAAATAGACACGCTTGCTTTTCTATACCTAAAGAAAATAAAAATACTTTCTATTAATTCTGATGCGGGGATTGTTCCCTTTTTTAATAAATGGTTTTATTTTGAAATCACTGTTGACAGTCTCGGCGCAGAATAATCTGTCTCTCTTTTAACCTATTATTTCTCCTTCCACAAGACTCTAAATCCCAGCAAAATCGTGGAAAACACACCTAAACACTCCAAAAAACTCTCTCGGTGTGGATGCCCATTTCACTCAAGTGCCTCCTCAATTCCCGTTTCTTTCAGGTGAAGTTTCCCAACGAGCTCCTTCGCGACGAGCCGAGGCGGTGCCTGGCATGTGCACCTGTGCGTGGGTGAAGCCCCGCACAGCCCGTCCCCGCGGGTTTGATCCCTGTTCTCCCCGGCTGAAACGAGTCCCGGCGGTTTCCACACAACTTCGCTTCGAATATCATCTGGCCTTAAAGTTCACTTCGGTTGTTTTGCCTCTAGGGGTACGTGCCATGTTATTCTAGGTCACCAGTGACTTATGAGCTTAAGCGAACATGTGTCCACATCAAACCCCAGCCACGCAGAGGCAAGGAATCCAAGGTATTATTTCAGCCCGTGGGGAAGGTTGTTCCACGGGGTCAAGTTTGGCTCTGTCAGAAGGCAGAGCAGAGCGAGCCGAGGAGTGCCAGGGCAGGGCTGTTCAGCGCGCAGGAGCTCCGCGGGCTCTGACCTTTGCCGTGACTTTGGCTCCGGCACCCACCCGGGGGGCGCGGAGGGCGCAGGGATGGACACGCACCCCACGCGTGTCCGTGTGATCGGAAGTGCATTCACCGGAGAGCAACCCAGACTCGAAATAAATTAGATTTGGATTCCTTGCGATTACAAATATCTTATTTGTGAAGTCCTGTTGCTATTTTTCTAAACATCATTTTCTGAGTAGTTGTAAACGAGATAATATAATTGTTGATTTAAGAAATTGAAATTATTTATAGAAATAAATTCTCTGTCTAACTGGCAACGAGAAATAGCTGAATATTTCACTCGGTGCCACTCAACCCTGCTCCGTTTTGTCTAAGCTTTGTTGCTGGTTTCAACCTATCTGCTTGGGTTTAATGCCAAGTTAACGTTAGATCTGAAACAGGATGTTTGTATAAACATGAATCAATTTTTTTCAAAATGTTCTTGACTAGATCACGCCGTGAAAATAAAACACAGAGTAAGAGAAGGAGGGGAAGTGGTGTTTCCCAAAATTGAAAGACAGTAAAAAATTGATCATCAAAAAAAAAGTCTCCAGATGAAGACAGTAAAGGTAAATCAAAGCAGAGCAACTGTTTGCAATATCACGTGTACTTTTCCTGTTGGACTACACAGTATTTTACCGACTGGAAGTACTAGCAAGATGTGCAGGTATCAGCTTACATCAGAAACTGCATTTGGTATAAGCATTCTGTTCCAAAGAACCGCTTTGTCAGGTTTCCAAATAATAAAGTATCCTTTGAAACAAAAGCCGCACATCAGGTGTCATTTTATTAACGAATGCTGCTCTGCCTGATAAATATGAAGGGTGGCTGTTTTTCTGAAAGGTGACTATTTCCTGCTCCATTCCCCCTGCCCGTCCCGTCCCGTCCCGTCCCGTCCCGCTCAGCCTCTGCCGCGGAGCGCGGAGCCCCGGCCGCTGCCCTGCCCGTCCGGCAGCCCCCCAGAGCCGCCCGGCTCTGCCCAGCCACCGCTTCCAAGGGCTCTTCCGTGCAGGCTTCAGGGCGACGCCTCAGACTCCAGGCTTCAGCGATCAAATTCACACACTCTCCCCAAGTGGTAACTTTCTTTTTTTTTTTCCCCCCTAAAGTTTTGTGGTGTTTGCCCAATTTCAGCGAGACAGGTCTGTGAGACGAGGAATAAGTCAGATTTACATCAGGGTAACCTGCCTGCCTCCATCCTCCCGCCTGTGCCACCTATGAATTTCTCAGGTGCGCGGTCGCTGCTCGGTCCGCACATCTCTGCCGTCAGCAACCTCCGGACAGCGCCTGAACTGAGAGGATATGTGCCCTAATACGTGCTATGTTTGCCATAGCCGGTCCCACAGCCCAGCTGCTCGTGCAGCTCGACAAGCCACGCCGTGAACGGGGCACAATAAGAATCTGTTGATGGCCGTGGCCACAAGTTCGCTTTCCTGACCTTATATCCCTGTCCAGCCGGTCCTTTGGTTTGGTCTGGTTGGGGCGTTTCTAAGCCGACTCTTATTCTACATGTTAAATAGTCGGCTCTTTAACCAGCAACTGGCAATCATCAGACATTAATTTATACGGCTTTTACAAATACCTAAGCTATTTAAAATGCTGAACTGGGTTGTGTGTGGCAGGGAACATCTATCTATTGAATAGGCAGTGTCACACGGTAGCATGCTCTCTTGTCAAGGGTGATTGTGTTTTAGGCAAACATTTGAGCAAACATAAAGGCAAAGGTCAAGTACTGTTCAGTTGCAGTGTGTGCTAATTCACCTAGCTAACCAATGGGGCAAAAGTTGCATTTTCTGCGAGCACCGCAGACCAAACCTCTGCGAAGGGCATTATGAATTGTGAGGCGGCTGTGATCGCTTCCAGACAGCTCCCGGGTGGAAGAGCTGGAGGCTCCGAGAGTGCCCGGAGTGCAGCTCCTGCACCGTCACCTCCCGTTGCTAACAAGTGCCTTCCAATAAGCTGGTGCTTTTTGTCCTGTTCTGACCCCGTCCCTTCCCCTTTCCCCCCCCCCCCCTTTTTTTTTCTTTCCTCTTTTCCTTGGTGTTTAGTTCTTTCCTTGCATTTTGTTCCTCTCCCTCTCCATCCCCCGGACAAACGAAGATGGGCTGCTCATCGCCGAGCGGTTCGGTGCGCTGAGCAGCTCCGGAGAAACCGGGCGAGAGGAGACCAGTGGAAGGGAAGTGCACTTTGGCTTCTGATTGAAAGTGCGTGGGGAGGAGGGGGGAGGAGGAACCGAGTTACTTTATTATCCTCATTCCTCCCCACGTAGCCGCAATAAAATAAAGCCATGTTTTGAATAGGGAAGGCTGGAATTTATTTCTGAGGGGGATCTGCCTGCAGATTTTTCCAACCAAACCGTATTATTTCTCATAGGGAACATTTCCCTGCTATCTATCAAAAAAAAAAAAAAAATAGAGAAGAATCAAAGAAATGGGGGTGGGGTAGTTGTCACTCTTGCAGCTTAGAAGTCTCTCTCTTTTAAAGGGAAATAAAAAATAAAAATAAAAAATAAATAAATAAATAAAAAGATGACCCATTCCTTCCTTCTCGGTTCAGCCTGGAGGGCTCGTACTTTGAATCAATAGTCATTTTATTTGAACCAATGTCTGTGTTTCCACCAAGGCTGTATGTACAGTAGTTTTCATAATAAATCGGGGTTCACAGTTGTGGTCTTAAAGCACTTAAGTTTGGGGTTCGCAAGTGCAAAACAAAAAAACAAACAAATAAATAAATAAATACATGGCAGTGGGGTGAAAAAAAAAATCGAACCAAAAATAAATCCCCTAACAAGCCGCCAAACATAAATGATTATTCTGAACCCAGAAATCTCGTGAAATTCTTACTTGTTGCCTTGTGCCATAGAGGCACTCACCTCCCAGTCCCACACCGTGGGGTCTGGCTCTGCCTGGCTCTGCTGCTGGGAGAAGCAGGAGGATTTTTTTGCTTTTGACAAAATTCCAGAAAGAACATCAACAGCATTAGAGACGTGATTCTGAGCACAAAACTAGTTTATGGCTAAAATGACATTAAAATCACGAGGACATATTTTCTTTGCAGCACAAACTTTAAACACAAGCATACACTCATGAGAAAACACGTTAAAAATAATAATAAACTTACCCCCGCCTGCCAAACCACCACAATTTGTGGGACTCTTCTTTAGTACTGCAGACAACTTGACCCTTCAAGCCCTGCATTAAACACGGTGGATACAGTGAAACAGGAGTAAAATTAGGGGGGGAAAAATTGTTTTGTCATGTATTTCTAACTAGTCTAATCTCCTTCAAATGTCTCGGATTTCTTTACAACACACTGGCTACGGTCCTATAAACACCACCTGGGCAGTTTCACAAGCTTTAAAGTTTTGTGCGAGTGTGTGTGTGTGTGTGTGTGTGTGTGTGCGCGTGTGTGTGTGTGTGTGTGCAGTAAATTGTTTAAAAGGCATCGTTACCATTCAGAGGTATAAAAGTATTGCCCTGATCTTTGGCGTGATGGGATTTGGTTTTTTGATTTAGGAGGGGTTTTTTTTTTACATGCACCTCTCATTTTATTTAACTTTTTGAAGATGGGAAAAACTGGAAGCTTTAGTTTTTGAGAGACTTTTCTCGTTATTCATCTGTTTGGTTGCCTTAGCTGCACAAAAGCGTATCAGCTGCGTTATGAAAAATGGCCTAAGCCCAGAGAATGTCACAGTGGTCGACTTATTATTTTAGCCCTTCTTAAAAAAAAAAAAAAAAAAAAAAAAACTCAGGCAAAGTTTGCTTTTGATGAATTCAATAAAAGCGGCATTGCAACGGAAGAGATTTTAAGCTAAAATCATACAGCATGGGGGCAAAAGCTTAAACCAGCCAGATGGCCAAAGGTAGGCAGAGTCTGCCCGCTTTAAACCAATCCACTGAAGTTACAGTTCTCAGACTTCTAGCTTCCTATTATGTTTATCGTGCTTTGTCCCACTACCCCCTCTTAAAAAATGTCTCAACAGACAAATAAACAAAAGTGAAACTTTTGCAATTCATGTGTCACGAACCGGTTTTCTTTCCTCCTCTGGAACAGGAACAAGGCAGGATTTTTGTTTGTTTGTTTGTTTACTTGCTTGTTTGGTTTAAAAAAGACACGACATTCATAGCCACTGGGCAAGGTGTTACCTTTTAATTTACCAGCACCTCATCTCCCGTCTCCAGGGAGGGCTTCCCGGCCGTAACCAGAAAGGACAAGTCTAAAAGGACCACAGGGACTGCAGCTGAAGGCTGTGCTGCGAATCAACTCCTGTCCTTCTCCTAAGTAATAAATAGATCTTAATAATAACAGCGATTAATAATTATAAGTAAAAATAAATACCATAGGCTAGGGACTGTGCAGGGCAGTGCGGTGAATTCGGTGTGGGCTTTATTTAGCGTTACGAAACATTCACAAACAGCCCGAAAACCACTTGTAAACTCTAATCTTCTCTGGTGTAATAAACTTTGTAATTTTTGTGATTTCAGAAGCACGAAAGCTGCCATTGGCTTCCAGAAAGTTGTCCTGGCTCTAAACGAGGGCAGAGATGTGGTGCCTTAGCCTGGGTCTGAGGCGGTGTCCACCTGCTTTAGTAACAGGACAGTTTCTGGTGCCACTGGACCGAGGGAGGTGGTGCTGGCTCTGCAGGGGAGAGGAGAATCTGCAGGAGCAGTGCGGACCAAAAGCACGCTGCCAGCCCTGCCCGCCCTGTGCGGGCTCCTCTCGCCTCTTGCCCCTTCTTTCATAGTTCTCCCTATCCTGCAGAACGAGGGTCCGTGCCTGCCCGTGGGAGGGGTGGCTGCAATCACCCTCAAGTGCCTGACACCGAGATGACCCCCCCTCCCTCACCTCTGTACCCGCCCCGCGGGACCGGGATCCGGCGTGACGGACCGAGCCCCTCCAGCCCCGGGCCGGGCCGGGCCGGGCTGGGCAGACGGGGAGGGAGAGGCCGGGCCGGCACACCCCGATGGCCGCAGCCACCTGTGCCCCGACGGCAGAGCAGTCCCCGCCACTCCGCGCAGGCAGCACGGCCACCGGTGCGCGGGTCCCCGCGTGGGTTGCGAGTCCCTCCGAGATAAGGGAGCCGCCGTGCCCACGGGAGTGGGCGGCAGGTGCTGCCAGCGCCCCAAGGGGGCCCGAACGTCCTGCCGGTGGTCCAGCGTGACGCAGGGAATTCTGCGCGCAGACCCTGGAAGCCGAGGGTTATCCTCCAGAGCAGGCTGTTTCTCCAGGGCAGTGAGGATTTAAAATCTAATGTTTGGCTTAATTATTAAACGATTAAACGAAATAGAAGGAGAATAAGGCGCAACTCCGCTGAAAGCCGGGTACAGAGCAGAGGAAAGAGTGTGGGTTAGTGTGTCTATCCGAGAGTGCGAGTCGCACCCTGGACACGCTCACCTTTCAAGGAGCAAGTTACTGCGGGGTTTCCTTACACCAAATGACCTCTGTGCCCGGGGCTGGTTCCCCTACAGACGCTGCTGGGGCGAACACGGCACCAGTCACGACAATAGTCAGGAGCAGAAACCAGTTTGCAGTCGTTTGCCCTGCTGGCACAGTCGCTTTCGAGAAGAGCTGAAACAAGAGTAAAAACTTGCTGGAGGGAAAAACTTGGGAAAAACCAGCTCACCCACTTATGTGTGTGTATGTAGGGAGCTGAGGAGCCCCAGCCACCGGGGTGTGAGTGGACACGTGTGTCCCACCCGGCAAGCCCTGACCTTCGGCAGCCCCCGCTGCTGCCCAGTGCATGGGTCTAACAGGTGTTCCTGTCTCCACCCCTGGCTGCACTTAACGGGTCACCTCGACTTCTGCAGGAGAGACGTCTAGGGGAGTCCAGGTGACATTCTGGACGCCTTTTTCCCAAAAGGCTTGAGAAATCCGTTAAATCAAAGTCCTCGAGAGGTTGGAAATCGCCCCCTGAGTCGCCAAGGATCATAGGCTGGGGAAACTTGAACAGACTTCATCCCAGTGGGAATTAGAGCGCACCATCGAGGGGCGTTCAGAAAATTTGGAGGAGGCAGTTAAATCGGTCAGACAAAGAGGTTTTGGTTTTGATTCGGGAATATTTTGTTCCCTATATAATAATATGGATTCTGAGCGGTTTTGCAGTGAAGGGGGTAAATCCGGGGATAAAGAAAGGGTTGCTTTCCAGCCGCATTGCTGCCAGGAGCGTACCTGCGCCTGCTGGCACCAATGACCCGCACAAAGTCTGACAGGACAGAGCCCCGCTGCCCCTCGGAGCTACTCCCTGGGCGCTTCCTCCCCACCGCTGTCCCCTGTTCGGGACGGGTCCCCCCGCCTCTCCCAGCGCCGCTGACTCCCGGCTTTGCAGCCTGTGCAGAGCGCTTGGAGAACCCCCGGAGATGTGATGCTGTGAGCACTCTGGAGTCAGCTTCATCCCCCGGCTCCCTTGGGGCACCAGACGAGGGGAGGCAGCCCCGTTTGGGCCGTGAGGGGGCAGGTTGGCCCGGGTGGGGGTCCTGAACACATGCCGGCCGGGCTGGGTGTGCCCACCTTGGCCACCATCATCCCCATCCTGGCCACTGGCGGGACGCTGCCGACACTTTACCTGCTGCGCCCCGATTCCGTAGAGACCTGGGAGCACCGGGACGGCTCTGCCCCTCTCTGGGCACGGTGGGTCAGGAGTCAGCCCGGGATCTCACCCCGGGATGCATCCTCACCTCCCCTCTGTGGGAAATACCGGCATGTGGTCACTCTCACGAGTGGGCAAGCTATTAGACCGTCTTATGTGCCCTCCCAGCTCTGGGCTGCCCATGAAACTCTGGTGTTTGGTCCCCGCTGTGGTATCATAGACCTTCTATGTTACACTTTCTCAGCCCTGCGGGGAAACTCACTCTGGCCCAAAGGCCCCTTGCTCTGGACTTCTCATCTTCTGAGGGCCGATCCCGGAGCTCCCATCTAAACTTCCCTGGAGTAAAGAAGAATGAGCAGGTTTGATCCTCCGAGTGCTTTCGCAAGTCAGGACACAGTTAGGGAACGGAGAATAGTGAAGATCGTTCCCTCCGGGTGCTCCAAGTGCCTGCTCAGTATGGGCAGGTCCTCGCAGTTCTCGAAGGCTGGGCCTTGTTTCAGTGTTTACTTCCCCTTCTGCAAATGTCACCAGAATGCAACTTTAGTGCTTTGCGGTTAATATTTTTTGCCCGAGGTCTATCACTAGCATTAATTGTCCCAATAAATTGAGATATAGTGTGCATAATGCAATGTAACAATATGGTTATATTCCACGTGTATGACTTAATTAAGCTATTTGCAGCCTGATGCTGCAAGTCAACGGGTGTGCAAGTGGATTAACAATGTACTGTTCTCGTATCCTCAGGATGGTGCATAATTGCTTTACTGGCGGTACATATCAATTTTTGATGATTGCAGAACACATGCTCGCTTTACCAACAAGCGCTTTAATATCTCTCCGTTGTGTTTTAAAGAAGCGTTGTTTGGAAATATTTGGAAGCCTCTGAAAATAATGTTGGAGGTTCGTGGCGAGAGTTTTAGTCAGCCCCGATCCCTGTTTGATGGAGTGCAGAGGCTGTGAGGCAGCGCCCGTGCCCGCTCCCGGGGCCGGGGAGAGGAGCGGGGCCGAGAAGGCCGTCGAGGCACGCCGGGCTGTCCCCGGGGAGGGGGGCATGAGGAGAGGGAGGGCAGAGTGCCCCAACACATGCTCCCGACATTTGCGAAGGGAGTAATGCAATTAGGAAACTCGATTACGGGCCGGCGGCGCTGGGGAGCCCCGGGTCTTTGTTCCCGGGAAGATGGCGCCAGGCTCTGGCCAGCGGGATTCAGCGCGTGCCTCTCCAGGCAAAGGTTGAGGGCGACGAGTGCTGACCTTTCTGGGAACAACCCAATTTCTGCAGCCGAATCGCGCTGGGGAGGCAGGTCCCATCCATCAGAGCGAGCTCCCCGCACCACCCCGAGCGGGGCCGGCCCGGAGCTCTGCGGCACCGAGAACACCCCTCACAAAAACGAGAAACGAGAAAACACCGCGCTGAGCGCTGACACGTGTTCTTGGCACGCTCAGGCGCCGCTCGGGAGCCGCACGGGAGGGCCTCGAGGGGCCGCGGTGGTGCGTCCGTCTGCGGGCTGGGCCCGGGCTCCGGGGTAACCAAAGGCAGATGGGTTCCTCGGCCGGGGAGGGAGTTTAGCAACTCCCGACCGCCGGGCTTGGCCGGGGAGCGGGGCTGCCGGCCCGGCCGGGGTGGCGATCAGCCGGGGGAGCCCGGTGAGGACAGCTTGGCGTGGCCTGCTCGGCCCCCCGCGCCCCGCTCCGCGCCCCGCTCCGCGCCCAGGCGTGGGGTCGCTGCTGCTCCAGAGACTTTCTGGAAGAAAACGATTTGTTCTTGTACCTGAAGCAGGTGATGTTTATGCAGAGACATCTGAATGACAGCAGGAGTGAAGGACAAATCTAATAAAGCCTAATAAACCGTGAGAGTCTAAATGTCATTAAACTTACAAAGATGAGAATCCAAATCACCAAAAAGGTAAATGTCTTCATTAGTCTGATCTCTGAAGACTGTCGAACATTTCATTAATTTATAATTTATGATTGTTTGACAAATATTGAAAAGTATGTAAATATGAGGGGGATAATGTCTTTTCTGCGGGAGATAAGGAAATGACCCAAACTGTACGTGCCTGCTAGATTACACACGAGGTTCCATCTATCTGTTATCAAACTGTGCTTTCCCTTTATACAACATATTGTGCAACTGACAAGTGAAATAGTGCAGATAAACCAATGGTTTAAAACGTAATAAAGACAACAGCCATTTGCATTTTTTACATTTTATTACAAAGGTAATTTACTATGACACATTTCTGAATGTAATTTATGAAAACATTTTAAGGCAATTATATGATGTATACAGCACTCGGAGACACAGAAAGTCAGATAAATAATAATCTTATGGATCTTCAGAGACTTTCTATAACGCTGAAAATATAGACTTTCATAGGAATAGCAGTAAAACATAAAATCATAGAAATAAAATGCAGAATGATGTAATAAAGAGAAAATGGCTGTACTTCGAACTGGAATTGCAAAATTAGATATTCAAGGAAACAATTCCATCTATTCTAAAGAACCAGATTATCTCAGAATATTTTTTTCCTTCCTCTGGGTTACAAAATGAGCTTTTGAAAGAAAATAGGACTTCAGAAGAAAGGGTCTTGCACCTCAGTCCTCCTTGGTGGACCGAGCAGTGGACTTTCCAGTCCACTGGGGAGGCAGGGAACAGTCTCAGCCTCCTTTCGCTCTCCTGTGACAAAGGGGAATTTCGTGTTTATTGTCACTTCTCGTCTCGAAATGAGAGGGGGGCAGCAGGCGCTGTTTGGCGCGGGCAGAGGTGGCTGCGCAGGGCCGGGCAAGCCGGGGGTGCGGGCAGAGCAGGGCAGGGTTGGCTGCTCCCTGCCCTCTCCGCACCCCAGCGGCTGGACCCGGGCAAGGGTTTCACAACCCCCTCGGTTCTCAGCACAGCGCACACTCGTTCACGCCCTAGTGAAGCCCACGGAGAGGCGGTCACTGTTCTGGTGGGCGAGGGGCACGGGGCTGCTGTCCGGGGGGATCCTGCACCACTTGCGCCCGCCCCCTGCGCTCTCCGCGGCTCTCCGCGCCTGGCGCAGGAGCTCTTCGCTGCTTACCGTGGAGAGGAGGGAGGCGCCCAGGAGAGAAGAGGGGACAGCATCGCCTGATAAATGTCTTCGGGTGGCTCCAACAAGGCATTTGCACCCAGAGGGTCAGCAACCCATCGTGTGCAACTGGAGCGGGTTTGGGTTTTCTGTCTGGGGTTCTTTTTTTTCCAAAACCACCCAGTAGACAATAAGCCAGGGAGCAGAGTTTTGTAAAAGCCTAGCATTCCCCAGAATGGGCTCTGTGTTTTGTCTTTAAATAAAACAGTGCCCTTTGGCCAAATATGCCTGTAACAAACTTGTAAAACAAACCAGAAATCTCAGCTCGTCCTCTAGACTACAACCAAGTCGCTTTATTCCCAAATCTTGCAAATATGTTAGGAGTGTCAGAAGTGGGACTAAAAAGCCCCCTAGCAGAGCTGGTTACCTGCTGTGAGCCTCACTGCCACAGACCCTTTCACCAGACATATTAAATCTCTTACCCTAAGAAAACAGGCACTTGTCACAATTGAAACACGACGTATGGGGGCAGCGGGATGGAAGAGTTTAGGGAACTTTATATTTTCCCTGGAGGCCTTCCCCGAGAGGAGGTCCCTAACACACCTCCCCGAGAGGCCTGAAGAATCTCCCCTAGCTTCCAAGTTTCTGAAGGCCACGTCCAGAGAGGTGCTCCAGATAGGTGGGCCTCGACGGCCTCCCCTGTCCGCTGCCAGCGTCTCGGCCCTGGCCTGGGTCTGAATTGTTTATGGGGCGACAGAGATTGTGACGAGATGGTAGGCGATTTCCCACCCGGAACGCCGGATTTGACGCTCCCCCTCGCCGTCGGTTGTCTCGGTGGTCTCCAGTGAAGGCAGAGCTCGGTGCCCACCCCAAGCCCAGAGCCGCAGGGCACGGCCTTGGGAATCGCCATCCCGGCCCCCCAGCAGCCGGGGCAGGGGGCCCTCAGCTCTGCTCCCTCCGCCCTTCGACAGCACGCCGTCATTCTTTCCCATCTCTGAAGTATGTGTTTTATTACAGATTATTTAATTTGATGAGTAACATTCCCACCGCCCTAAGCAGAGTCTAAGTGGAAAAAGGTTTACTCGGGTTTGCGAAGCAGTTTCAATGATATTATGATAATTCAATGACGCGCACACAAGAAACCCAGATATCGCCAGAGGGGCAGAGCCGGCTTCCACCGATCTGGGCTGCAAGGTTTTCCATCCAAACGAGCATTTTTTATTTTTTTTTTTTCTGAGGGAAACAAGGAACAAGATGTGTCCTGTCCCACCATCCCACATTTGCTGCCAGGGCAGGTCCTCCACACAGCTGTTCCTGACCATCTTGGATAACGACTGGCAATTGTTAAAACTGGCAAAATGTCCCCTGTGATGTAAATCAAATATACGTCAGGGGAAGGAAAGACACCGGCAACCCTTTTTTTTTTTTTTTTTTTTTTTAGGGAGTAAATGATTTCTTACAACACTCCTGGGTTTGTAACTTGCAACGAAAGGAAGAAAAATGGCAGAGACGGCCGGAGGCTGGGCTGGGAGAAGCCCACCGATCCCTGAGTTATAAAAGTGTACAATGAAAGGGCTTTATTGTCTCTCGTTAAGCAGTTCATAAGTGACCCCGTTTATTTCTGAATAGCCATGTTTTGATGACTTATAGTATATGCAAAAACAAACTTTCCCGCGGTGTTTTTTTTCTCCGTCATGCTTTTCTTTTCAAACAGCCAGATGATTTTAAAAAGAAAAACACCCAGAAATGATAAATCGCGTCGCATAGCTAATGGCTGGAGGGCGCGTTTACCAATTCATAATCATTTATTCTTGGTGATGTATGACCCTTACTCTTAAATCTCAAAAGCTTCTATTTGAAGGTGTAAATAGCTTTTTCCCCCCTTGCAGTAAACCTTACTGCATTAGCAGTGATTGATCTCCTGTACAATTCGTCCCAGAGTGCTATTTTAGAGGGGGAACACTGGCTTTTGGAGATTAACTGGGGAGTCTGTTACATATTAATGAACCTAGGAGATATACTAACGTTTTGGTAATTTAGTTATTTGTGTCTATAGCTTTCGCCGTTATTTTCTCTTAGACCCCCGCGGTTGTTATACATCGAATTAAAAAGTGGTCCTTCAGCATCATTTTTTCAGTGGCAACTAAATGCCATTTAATGTGAAAAACAAATGTTGACTTGTCTCTTGAAGGAAGTGTGTTTCTTGGCAAGACATCAAAGTGTTTTAAACTGTGTTAGAAGGGTTTGTTGGTTTTCTTACGAGGAGCCTACGGTAATGTGAGGAAACAGCCTCTCGGTGGAAGCACCCGTCGGAGGGGGGAGCGCGGTGCTTCGTAGGTGCAGGCTCGAGAGGCGGCTTTGGCTGCAGCAGGAATGCACGGGCACCTCTTCGCTGGGATTACAGCCTTGATTAACCTACTAATGAATAGGGATGTTAAAGAGTCGTCCGGAAACCCGTCTGTGAGAAGGAGGAGTGACAAACTCCTAGGTTGGGCTTAGCCTGCAGAGAGACCAACTTCACTAAAATGCCATTAACCTACTGCTCCTAAGCAGACACTCGGGCAGAGCACCTCGGAGATGTCTGAGACGGGGCTGAGGTGAAAGCAGGGGGTGGAATCCCTACTGGGCTCTCGCCCCTGCCCTCCGCGGCTGATTCGGGGCTGCAGAGCGGGCAGGACAGGCTGGAGCAGGCGGGCAGGACAGCCTGGAGCAGCCGGGCAGGACAGGCTGGAGCAGCCGGGCCGGGCACCGAGCGTTCGGTGCCGGTGCAGCCGCTGTCCTGCTCCATGGAGAAAAATAGTGTCGGGGAGCTGGTGGGCAGGGGGAGAAAGGAACCTGCGTGGGTTTTTTAGCAGTTCTTCTCCCTATGAACTTCGACGTCTTGCTCGAATTTATAAATTAGAGCTCGTTATCGTCGAAGGTCCTTAAAGTAGGTAGCTCAGCTAAGAATTAATGTGTGCAAACCCGCTCGCTACAGCTGGCTTCTCCCTGACCTGTCTGGTGGGCTCCGGAAGTTGGCGGAGACTTCAGTCACTCCAGTGGTCAAGGAGAGACATCGCTCCCTCCTGCCTTCTGCCCTCCTCCTCGCCGTTTGCCGCCGGTAGAAGGTTGAAATGCAGCTGGCCACCAGCCTGGAGAGAGCAGCGGGCGGATTCCCAAGGCAAATGGATCTGCCTTTATTTTTGAGGGGAACAAACATGTTTCTTTCCTCGCGTCCCGTCCCAAAGTTAAACGTTTGTTTAGGACAAGCTCGAGAAGCAACAGTCTTTGCGAGAACCTTGTTTTCCCCTTCTCCTTGTGAATAACAAAGTGGTCATAGGCTACTCGGCCAGTTGGCGAGAAGAGAACTTTTGTTTTCTGGGGCGATTTATGTTCTTTATAAATATGTGGTTTGGAAAATAAAAAGAGACTTGAAAACGTTGTTACAATGAAAAAGGACAAATTAGAAGACATTTTCTATGATCAAAGGAGGAAGAGAAAGCGAGTAGGGGTATTCAAAAAGCTTGACTTATTCACACAACTCCTTTGGAGCCCAGGGGCAACAAGCGTGTCTTACATTGAAAAGGCGGCTCTATTCAGAGTGCAGGTGCGAAGTGGTGTGGCACATTCTGCCACATTATGTAAAGGTTGTTGGAGATTAGTGTTCAGACTTAATAACTAAAGCGCTTGATTTACATTGGAAAAAAGCCCCCTCATCCGTGAAAGCAAAATAATTTAACGCGTGATCATTTCGAGTGCTGCTGATATCCTAATACTTGCATTGTTCTCGGCCAAGTACTAGAGGAGCGCGGATTGATGCTTTTGGGAACCTATCATTTACAGCCACTGAACTCTGCTCAGAACTGGAGATCTGGAGGAAAGATAAAAGAGGGACACAAGAGAAAAGTTTTGCATTAAGGGGAAAAAAAAAAAAAGGAGAAAACAATATAAATGTGACAGTTTCCCCCCTCCCTGAGGAGGACTCCGTGCCTCCTGTCCGGTGCCAGGGCGAAGCAGCGCCCAGGTCTGCGGAGAGGAAAATTGGGCTCAGGTCTCAGGCTCTTCCCTACTCCGCCTTCCCCCGTCGGAGCAGAATTACTTACCTTACTAATTATTCATATTTATGTAAATGTCATTAGTTAATGTAACTTTCTATAAAAAGATAATCAGGCGAGAACTGAGCATAGGTATTACCTTAAGTGCATTGGCTCTGCTTGTTTCATTCATATGTTAATACACGTGATGCAGTCATGCCAGGCGTGGGGAGGGTGCAGAGGAGGGGAGAGGAGGAAGGCGAGGGAAAGAAATTAAATAATAATAACAAAGCCCCACAAAGGCTTCAAGTTTGCATCGCGGGATCAAGGAACACGATGCCTTCTGATGCGCTGAACAAAGGGGGGACCCGGCGCCGTCCCAGCCGCGGCGGCTGCCCGGGCATTCCGGCAACTTTGGGTGGCTTTTTGGTTTGTTTGTGTCCCCTCCTCTCCTGGATGAGAATTTTATGCTTCAAACCGTTTCGATTTACCCAAATCCTCGTGCCGAGCTGAGTCCCTCAATTTCCGAAAGACCCGAATTAAAGTATTTTTGTATGGGACACGCACCAATTAAAATTGCAATACCTTTTTGCATCCCTTTTTAGTGTAAGCATTTTAGGGCCATTTCCATAAATTCTCAACGAGAATAAAGGCTATAATGGGAACAAGGTGAGAAAGCTGTTAACCATTGTTTCAGCAAGAAAAGGTCGTAAGTCAGGCAATTGGTGTCTGACCTGTCAGGATAAGGTATAAAGGCTTTATTCATGCAGTCGCTCACGATTTTCTCAGCTCTCACAAAAGTGTTTTTATGATTCTGTTTTCTTACCTCGTTCCTTAATTAAAAAGCTGAATGATTAGAATAGCACCTGCATAATGTCTGAACGACGCCTGCATACTAATTCGCGAGTCTTTACATCTAGTAATTATAACATAAAATCAGAGATTGAATAAAACAGAAGGATTTTGCCCCTAAAGCCCTGCTAATCCTCTTTTAAAAGAGTCTGCTGAAATAATTCAGAACAGTTTCCGGAAGTTGGATTACCGATTCTTTTTTGACTATTTACAATGAAATGATATTTCACACTTAAAGGAGTCTCTGTATTTCTACAACAGGTTTTTAAAGGTGGCCTGTTTTCTAGACAATAACAATCCAGTGACTCCTTTCTTTTCCTACCCATTTTTTTTTCCTCTTCCTCCCAGCAAGGTCTTCATTTTTATCAAATATATGAGAGGATTAATCTGTCCTCAGGTAGGGATAACAAAACCTCCCCCCTTGAAACCTCCGTTTGAGTCCCCACTCCGGGACTCCCCAGAACGAGGGAAGAGGGAGGGCTGCAGGAGGGCAGTCCAGTTTTGCCCAAGTTGAGATGCACCCCTATTTCCCGGCCGCTCCCAGGAGCAGGCAGTGGAGCAAGGAGCTCCCACTGCTTCACTATGACCCTCATCCAGGGCAGAGGATCATTTAAGCCAGCAGTGACCAGGCAAAAGTTGGAGACTAATTTTTTGTGTGTCTTCCCGAACCAGCTGGGGGTGGTGGGGGAATGGTGATGTCTGCGCTTTTGTCTGACTTTCAGGGCGACCTGTAGCAGTGTCCTCAGGGGTAGCAGCAGGGCGGGAGAGGGGCAAGAGGGAGATGTTGGGCTCTGGCAAGGTACTCTCGGGGGGTTCCCCCCAACTTGGGCTGGCGGCGCAGCCCCTCAAGGCTCACCCCGGCTCCTGCCACCGGGGGCTCAAGCCGGCACCCAGAGGTGGCTTCCTCAGTCCAGGCACAGCCCCAGTGACAGGAAGACAGGTTTTACGACAGTATCGAGTCGATTCTGTGGGTAACACAGATGTGGGAGGAAAAAAACAAACAAACAAACAAACAAATCAACAAACAACTAAAAATCTGCCGATTTGTTAAAGCGTCCTATTTATTTTAAGAAAAAGGTTTCCTCGTAGCCCGGGATACTCCAACCTGGTCATGGGGTTGGTCGCCTCGGATGAAGAAGAGAACGAAGCTGATGTGTGATTTTGAAACGCGAGAGCTGGTGCCTGCACCCTTTGCATCCTATGGGATCTCGGAGCCTGATGCAGACGAGTCAACGTGGTCCTGGTCTCAGAGCGGGATGGATCCTAATGTAGAAGAAGTTGTGAATAAAGTCAGTCTCACAGGAAGTCGTGGAGGTTTCTCTGAGCTGTTGTCATCATTAGGACCACCTTAATCTGCTGTGCCTTTTTGGTTTTTTTTTTTTTTGTGTTTTTTTTTTTTTTTTTTTGGTGTTTTTTTTTTTTGGTTAAGTGTTTGAAAGTTGGTTTTGCGGTAACTCCTTCTCCTCTCACAGTTCAATTCTGCAAAAACTCTAAATCGTATAGAAGAAGATGGAGTCAATGTGTCATTCGGCATTAAAAATCTAGAGGTTTTAACTAAAATCTCTAATTGCTATCCTGGCCCCCTTATAACCATGGGAACGACATACTCCGTTGGGATCTCAGAAATGTTACATATCCCTTAAGCAGGCACTCCCCTTGTTTGTTTACTCTAGCTTACTTTCATTTATATCCCAGGAATATTATTTCAGTAGGCGACACACGAAAAGACAAAGGGTGTAAATAAACCAACATATGGCCCAGAGGTTTTAGAGAAGCTGGAGCCGCTTAGCAAGTCATGTGGGTGATACTGGGAATCCGTCTTCTGTCCTTCCCCCACTCCCTCATAACCTCTTTCTCCCTGTGTTTTCCTTCTACCTTCTCACGATAAGACACGCTCGTGTCGCGACCGGCTTTGGGGGACCAGATGGTTTTTCCTTCGTACTGGAAAAATCTGGGCAGCGGAGGGATGGGGAGGGATGGACGCGGGTCTGCGTGTCTGTGCCTCTATGTGCAGCTGGAAAAAGCCCGTTGACATCACAAATGTTTGCGGGGCAGTGTGTACACACGCACATCAGCCCTGGCTGCGGTCGCACCCGGGTGGAGGGGCCCAACCCCGGGCAGGGGCACCGGCCAGATCCGGGCCGTGCCGGGCTGGGCGGCCCCATGGGGCGGGCGGCTGGAGAGGCGCCGAGCAGGGTCGAGCAATCCGGCGCCCACAGAGACACTTGACAACCTTTTTTTGTTGTTTCCAATTGTAATCAATTTCAGGGTTTCTCTCCCCAAAAACCTAACCGGGTCCGAGCGCCGCTCTGTCCGGGAGGTGCGGGGTGTTTAACCGCACGCTGCGCCTCCTTCCCCTCCGCTTCTCCGGGTAAGGCGGCGGCAACGGGTCTCGGTTACTGATTCATATTTCTAATCTTCCTTTCCTGAACATACAATGTGCTTTTGTTAAATGAATGGTCTTTAATTAATGCACTTGCACAATGCAGGGACTTGCATGGGGATCGATGATAGGAAGCAACAGGGGATGGTTCCCTCCAAAATGGTTTGTCAGCATTGAGAAAGAAAAGGCAATGTCTATAAAAGGGCCACTAATAATGCCCACACGTCTCTCACCATGTTGTCTGAGGGGACATTCCTTCCCTTGTTGACAGTCAAGTGTAATAAGTACATGTCTTCGCTCAATCATTATAGACCATAGAATTGTATTCTTTAATTAGCATGTACTGTTAGCCCTCCTTTCCATTATGGGCCAGTTTTTGTCTTTTACAGACTAGCAAAAATGTTTCCCTTCGTTCCTTTTTCTCGAATTCTATTATTTCTGAAATTATTTTCTTTCTTTCTTTCTCTCTCTCCCTTCATGTAGTCGAATGTATTCTTTATTGACAATATTCCTGGCAGCCAAAGCCAACTTTTTGTCATCCCTCTGTGTTAGGCAACTTCTTTCAAGTTTTCATTTCCAAAAGGACTCAGGGCAGCGCATGCGCAGGGCCCTGCTGTGCCCGGGGCTGCTCCAGCCTCCAAACACCAGAGCTGGGGCTTGGGTTTGTCATGCCAGGAAAACTGGGCAGGTTCGAGAGCTGCGGAGCCCTGCAACGTATTAACATCGGTTAGGAGAATATGCGAGGCAAAGAAGGCTTACTTTAGCTGACGACAGAATTTCCTCTCCTTAAAAAAAAAAAAAAAAAAAAAAAAAAAAAGAAAAAAAAAAGAAAAAAAAAAGCTCTAAATCCTCCTAGGAACCTCACAAAAAGTGTCACTGTGACAGGGGCTCATTCTGGGGGGTGGGGGGGAATTCTTCAAAAGAGCACTTGCATCCTATGGAACAAGAACCCCTCGGGGAGGAGGGGAGCAGCAACCCCTCGGGGTGTCCCCGCTGAAAATGTCACCAATGCCCAGAGTGTTCGTGGCCAAATGCCCGGTGTTGGTGACCCCAGAGCCGCACGCTGCCCGTGCAGCAGCCAGGGTGTCCCTGCAGAGGTAACCGGGACACACACATCCCCCCAGAGGGACGGGGTTCCACTTGGGTGACGCTGCTCTCTGTTTTTACGCTCTACACTTCGGTCAGTGCTTTAAGTACAATTCGTTTGAAGCCTGCTATCTGAAAAATACTGTCTCAGAAATGAAGCCACAGAACTATTTTGTTTTGTTCTTTTAATACAAATGCCAACCTAAAACGATTAACATTAAAAAAGGTTAAAGACCAACAAAAACCCCCACGCATTAATACTCGATTGTACACCACATTAATAGTACACAGGTTAGGGGAAATTTCTTGTCAACTGATACGAAAATCAACAGAAAGCCAAGGCAGATTACACAGTGTTTTAGGAAAGGCTCGGTATCATCAGTATATCAACACATATTTTAAAAGTGCATGTTTGTAAAAATAACCATAGAAATGAAATGTTTATAAATATTTATTGTAAAAAAACCCAAATATTAAAAATAAATAGTATGTTCAAGCACACAACAGAACATTCCTTCATTACCAAACATGTGATGAAGAAAAATAAGGAATTATAAGAAGTTTGGAAAGAGATACAGTACATCAACATTGTAAATGTGTTTTTTTTTGTAAGCTACATTTTCAGAGGCTTCTTCTCTGTACAGTTCACAAAGAATGCCCTGGATTTTCCCATAAATATGACAAGATCCAAAATTAATAACAATAATAATAATAATAATAATAATAATACCCACTCCACTGCAAATTGACTCGGTCTTTACCCAGAAAAGGTCCCATTAAATTAATGGATTGGCTTAGAATGGCAGGATTGGGCTCAGATCGTTCTGTAACAACTAAAACAGAAGTACACCGATGAGTTACAACTCCAAGGAATTCGTATTCCGAACACAGTATTGCGTGATCTCCAATGAGAAACTACTAAATAAATCTTGGTTAGGGAATCATTTCAGTACAACACCGTTATGTTTATAAAATGAAGATACAAAAGGGGTGCAGTTCAACTATCCTTACACTCACAGACAATAAAACATGAGAGCATATGGAAGCCATCACTTTGAATGCATTAACAACTTCGATACATTGCACTATATACATGCTTGATAGGTATCCGGCCCGTTAAAATCATCAAAGATTTCACTCTTATGTCTGTGCTCTTGTTTTTACTCTACTAGAAAGAAAACATTTGTTGGTAACATAGTGGTGTTAATGAAACCCAACATTTCTGCCTTTGCCTAAGATTCTCATTCTGTGCAGAGTGTGTGTAGGAATAATTTATTAGATGGAAAAGTTTGGAGGATGAAATGCAAAAAAAATGGTCATAATTTCAACTTTCGAACTGTAAGGTCATACAGATATCTATGGACCTTTGTACACAGACAGCGTTTCACGCAGACACAGCCACGTATGTCCAGATGTATGTCTATACAAAGGATTCGATAGTTTGGTATTTTCTGCACCCTCTGGGCCCCTAAAGTTATCTTTAAAAGTTTGATTTTTATCTCTTTAGAAACGGTTTAAAGCTAACGGGCAGGGTGGGGTGAGTTTGACAGAGAGGAGAACAAATCGCTGACAAAGAACCTTTTACGTTTCATCAGCGTTGTTAGGACGACGAGCAGGAATTTCTCAGATAATAACTCCCACTTCAAAGATTTCTCAGCTCAATAGAAATTGGACCATCCTTTTTATTCAACCACAGAGGCTGGCACTAAAGACGACTCAACTGTTTGAATTTTTTTCCCCCGTGTTTATTTTTCCCCTATTCACAAGGGTACTTGGATAAAATAAACAACAAGACAATTACTGGAACATGGACTTCTAACTTTCCCGGGCCCATAGCCCAGCGCCCATGGCCCCGGCCGTGCGGGTGTCAAGTTCCCCGCACCGCGGAGCCTCCCCTCGGTGCCGCGAGGCGACAGCCGGCCCGAGTGGGGTGTAAAGAGGGGCACGGGCAGTTCCCCCCGCGCCTCGCCCCGCTTTCCCGGGTCCTGGGGCACTTCCATCAGCACACCTACTCCCTGGAGCCAAGGCAGCCCAAGGCAGCCCAAGGAGGGGGGTCCATCCTATCTTCCCCTGCCGGGGGTGGAGGGGGGAAAGAGAAGGAAGTAATTCTTAGGGGTTTGTGGCCAGTTTTGCTACGAGAAGCTGGTCAGAAAGGCTGGTCAGCGGGCGGGAGATTCCTCCGAGGCTGGGGAGCTACCAGTCCCTCACTTTGGGGAGAAGGAGCCCGGAGCTGCAGCGCCGGAACGGAGCCCGCCTCGGGGGGAGGGCGAAAGCCAGCAAAGCCCAGCTCCGCCGAAGTGCATTAGGTGGAGGAAGTCTATCTCTAGCGGGGAGCAGATTGAGTGTATTAAGCTAGCATGAAACCAAAGGTCAGTGCAAATGTATCTTAATAGACTGTCTCAAATGGAGTGTGCCTCCTTTGAAGGCCGCTTGCTATTGCTCTCCTCATTACCATAGCGATCCTAACGTGGCATGCTGATGCACCATAAAACTCACACTTTCAACCCCAAAATCAGGCTCTTTGAACAACCCGAGCTTGATTAGACCTTTCTCCTTTTCTTTCCCCCCTTAAAAACCATTTCCTTGCCTTTAGAAACTCGCTCTCAAATCCCAAATGCATTCTCTGATCCTGGCAGAAAGCAGAAACAAAAGTGAGCTGAGGCGACGGTTCAAGCGGGCCTTTTCTTCCTGACAGTCTTATCCATTTTTATTATGGTCTGGAACAAGTGCCCTGTTCGCGTGGGTTTTGTTTACCGGAAATTAAATGAAAATGATTTAGTTCGCGTCAAACAAAAATATATACTTGTATACACAAGAAAAAGGGCCTGTTAGACGTAAATATTATGTCCTTAATGAAAAGACTGGACGGGCTCCAGACTTCGCCTTTCACTATTTAAGTATGACTTGCCTATTGCCATAGAAATCCTAACTTACCATGAAGATTCACCGTTGTGAAGAAATACTTCTTTGTGCGAGCTTGCTTTGATGTCTAAGGCAAAAGATTCAGGCTTTCAGCTGCGTCTGTCTAGATTACCTTGAGAGCAACGGGGTAGACATCTGTAACAAGCAAATGAAAAATTAAAGGTGATTAGCCTGCACATCCAAATACTTCTGTAAATAGAGAAATAAAGAAATAAACAGATATCAGGACATTACAGACACATCCTCCCTGCTCACATCTGGCTTCTGCACCCCTCGATTTCCATGACACAAGTTTCGGGGTCTGCGAAGGGGCACAACTCTCCCCTGTTTATGCTCCTCTTTCACACATTGCTCTCGCCTAGCTAATTCCCTACGCGTATTCCCGGTAGCGACATGCTGTTGTCAGTATTCGTGGTATTTCAACACAAAAGTTGTCGAGTTTGGGTGAGTAAAGAAGGGAACCCCGACTTGCTGCCGTGGGAGGAAAATACAGAAGCATCAGTAAGGGAAGCACTGGGTGTGGGGTATTTTTAGTCACTGACCAGCTATTAATTCTCCTGCAGCTTTTATAGCTACAGTAAATTTATATATATATACATATATCTATTTATGGATACGATTTACACGTGTGTATATGTGTGCAGTTGTACACACACACTAACCCCAGTCACCTGGGTGCAGAGGTGATCTGTCAGACACGAGAGGATGTGGTTAGAGCATTATATAGATTCTCTCTGTACTCTGCAAGCCATAGAAACCCCTTCCAGCAGCCCATGCTATTTATTTGTCTATCCTATCTGGTATTCTTAAACAACATTAAAGTAATTAAACCGGCACCATTCAGTAGTCTCAGGCTACCCCAGTGGACAGGTTTGGTTATTTATTTTGGGTTTTGTTTATTTGTTTTTCCTCTCCCTTCTTTCTCTGAATCAGTGTAGCGGACCCTGTAGGTCTCAGAGTCTGGGGCAGGATGGAGGTGCTAAAGCCGCGTTGTGGGACCGGTTCGTTCTCATCGGGGCCACTCGCAGGGCAGATGCCGTGGAGCAGCAGCCCCGGGTCCCCCCTCCGCGGGGGCTGCCTGGCCCCCGCCCTGGCGGTGACGTCGG
>NW_020955322.1:547361-552518 GCF_003031625.1 Empidonax traillii | reverse complement strand
GAGGGAAGAGGGAAGAGGGAAGAGGGAAGAGGGAAGAGGGAAGAGGGAAGAGGGAAGAGGGAAGAGGGAAGAGGGAAGAGGGAAGAGGGAAGAGGGAAGAGGGAAGAGGGAAGAGGGAAGAGGGAAGAGGGAAGAGGGAAGAGGGAAGAGGGAAAAGGGAAAAGGGAAAAGGGAAAAGGGAAAAGGGAAAAGGGAAAAGGGAAAAGGGAAAAGGGAAAAGGGAAAGTGGGAGAGAAAGAGGGAGAGAAAGAGGGAGAGAAAGAGGGAGAGAAAAAGGAAAAGAAAAAGGAAAAGAAAAGAGGAAAAGAGATGCAAATCAGTTGGCTTGTAAACAGACTGGAGCCAGGCGGTCAGAGGGAGGGTGTGTGGCACGGCGGGAGGAGGCGGCAGCTCCCCGGCCGAGGCGGGCGCTGCCCTCCCGTGTGCGCGGTGCCGGGGGCGCAGGCCGGGCCCTGCCGCCGGCCCACCCGCGCGTTCTCAGCCCAGCTCTCCCTCCGCCAGGAGCTCCTCGCCGCCGCTCCCGCTCGGCTCCCCCGTGCCCGGCGCTCCCCGGCCCGACCGGCCCCGCCGCCGCCCACGGCGCGCCCTCAGCAGCGGGGCCGGGGCCCGGCGGGGGGGCGCGGCTGCGGGGATGCTGCGGGGGGGCGGCGGGGCCCCGCGCCCTGACACACGTACCATTCGCTCAGGTTGGCGGCGGGCTGCGCGGGCGCGGAGGGCTCAGCGTGCGAGCAGGAGGCGGGGGGCTCTCGGCCGGAGTCCGAGGAGGGGGACACCAAGGAGGGCGTGGAGGACTCGTAGCCGGAGCTGGGAGGAGGGGATTTGCAGTGCACTTTCATGTGTTTTCTCAGGGAGCTGGGGTGGGTGTAGGACTTGTCGCAGCCTCTCACTTTGCAGTTGTAGGGCTTGTCGCTGGTGTGGACGTGCGAGTGCTTCTTCCTGTCGCTGCTGTTGGCGAAGCGCCTGTCGCAGCCCTCGAATTCACATTTGAACGGCTTCTCCCCTGCAGGAGGCAATGGGCGAGCACACCTATTAGCAGCGGCGGCGGCAGGGCCGAGAGCGGTGCATCCCGGTACCTCCCCAGCCCGCAGCCTCCCGGAGCCCTCTCTCCGGCCCTGGCCCTGCTCCTCTCCCCGCGGAGACTCCTCTCGCTGGCCCTGCCCTTCCCCGCCGGCCCCGCCGAGCATCCCCCGGGAGCCGCCGCTCCATGCCCACCCGGCTCCGCACGCAGAGCACCCTGCCCGGACAGCTTCTCTTTCCCTGTCCCCTGCCCTGTGTGTCAGCGTGGCGGTTTGTGCAAAAGACAAAGCTCCGAAACAAGGAAAACTTAAGAGGCCAAGTGCTCGTTCCGAGCAAATGTGTGCTGTCCCCGCGGACTCCGAAGTCTGCAGAAAGAGCGGTCAGTGATTTATCCCTTCGAATAAATATCCCTTCCCCTCCGTTAAATACATTTCTCACAGTCCCTCAGGTGCACGTGGAAATATTTTTCACAGCCTGGGCTAGATCACATTTAATCCACTTCTTACTTGCACTGATTACACTGTCACGGAAGATCCACATCCCCCTCCTTTTCCCTTCTCCCCAGCTTGGTAATACCATGTGTACAGGCACAAAGTATTTCAGAAAGACATTGATTGTGGGGGCAGAACGACAAAGATTCAGTAGAAGGATGACTAGGCCGGAGCACAGCACTGTCGCGAGGGTAGGATTCCCTTTTCATTTGAACGTACAGTCATGGAAGGAATTGCATTCGGCATTAATTTGGCCCGTAATCTGATAAGTGACGTTATGCATAACAGAAATATAATCGTGTTGCTGGAGTCGTGTGCAAGTTTAACCTCTAATCGTGTGGACCTGGCATGGTACACGACATACAGGAGGTTTTCAAGGAAACACGCCACAGACAGCTTCAGGATGAAATGTTGACGGCATTTTCGTCGCTGACAATAGCAAAGTGCAAAACCCTGCTCGCCAAGGGTTACCCAGGTCCTGTACCAGCGAGTATGAAAATAACTTTCTCATCAGTCAAAAGCCAAAAGTATCAGGAAGGAGAGGATTCCACAAAAATATATGGTCGAAGCTTAACGTGAAGTGCAAACAAAGCCACTGTGTTCACCAACCATCATGGCGTATGTGGTCAAAAGGACTTCCAATATTTGGGTTCGTGTGTTTGTTTTGGTTTGGGATTTTTAAAAAAATTTCTTGGGTTGTGAGTTTCTGTGGTGTTTTTTTTTTTTCCTCTTAGTTTGTCATGATTAAATTTAGGAGGGACTCAGCCCACAACGGTTTCGGCTGCGAGCGGAGGCAAATAAAGGAAGGCATTCCAAATATTTCACATGAATGCACTTTATGCAAGGTGGGTGGGAAAAGCTCACTGCTCCTCGTTTAGAGTATGTCCTTTCTGCACTGTAATAATCAATGAGGAGCACTCACATCCTGCACCCTTAACACTTGCATAGAGGATGGGTAAATACCTGGCGTTGGAGGGAAGGGGGGGAAGAGATTAAAAATAAGGTCTCTTACAAAACGATGCGGATTCTGTAACCAAATACTGTGGACTTGTAGCAGTGCAAACGCATAGACACACGCCCGCATATAATCTAATTAGAGTTTCACGTAAGGAAACAATTTGACCTTCAGCATCTAAGTTGAGATAACAAATCAAGGATATTAGTGTAGTACAAGCAAGCAGTAAGTTAGGAGACCCCAGGGAAAGCCATCCTCATAAGCACTCCGCTTGTGCAAAGTAAGTTCCATTCAGGTAAAAGAGGGCTGCGGTGCACTGCGCTTTGCCGAGAGTTGAAAAATGTTCAACTTCCCTTAACCCCCTGAAAGCGCCACTGAAAGGTCCGTCCGTGCAGCCGGGTTTCAAGAGAGAAGAGGGCAGCATTTTCTCAGCTGCCCGGGTTGCATTCCCTGAACGCCTCAATAAAGAAGAGCCGTACGAGACATTTGCAAGTATCGCTTTCCCGGGAGCAGGTTTTCTTAGGTGGGAATCCCTGCCCGGCACGGGTGGCGGCTGCCGCAGCCCGGGCACTGAGCTGCAGCCACGCAGAAAGTTCCGCGGCCGAAGGAGACGAGCAGGACCCGAACCGCCATTATACCCCACACTTGTAGCTGGGCAAAAGTGTTCAGTGAAATTCAGCTTGGAATTGGTGGCATAATCCCCCGTCTCCGGGAGTGGATTAAGGTATTTACCAACTTGTGCGGGTGAGCCGTGGCGGGGGGAAGCCGGAGGCGGTGGCCTCCGGGCTGCGGGCGAGGCGCGGGGCGCTGGGGGCCGCAGGGAGGGAGCGGGGCTCCTGCCCACGGCTCGCACTATTGTTCCTGGCCCTCTGGGAAGGCGGCGAAGCGATCCCAGCCCGTCCTGCTCGTCCTGCTGCCACCGCCTTAACGGCCTTATCCTCCAACCTGGAAAACTCGCATATCTCCAGATATCCCTCTGCCTGCTCCCCAGCCTCGGAGAAATCAGGAGTCATTAATATTTAAGGAGGCAATAATTTTCCTGTTGAATCTAGAACTGTCTTCATGAATAATTCGAAGTAAGTTCTATTAGGGTTTCAGAAACATTGCTTTTCTGACAATTTCTAGGTGTTTAATAGAAACGGCGGAACCATAAAGGCCCCGCAGGAGTTTGCACAATACGGCAATTAATCACCGGGAAAGTTAAAGCCAAAAGTACAGACGCGCAGAATGGTGTTTAGTAAAAGCAAATCTCCGATCTCGGGTTTGCCCTGAACCTGCGTCTCCGATGTAGGTCAGTTTTCCCAAGAATTTAACCATTTTCTGCTTCAGAGACTTCGAACAGTGAGGCCGTTAAAGAGCAGTAAAAGTTTGTTTACTTAAGAAAAACACTGTCATTAAGAGATGAGTTCTCCCGGTTAATAGCTGTACCTGTGCTGATTCAACAAGGAACTGGCTCGGATACAAGGAACGTGACCCGGGGATACCCCTTTTTCCTCGAAAAAGGGGCCGAGAAGGCGGCCGGAGAACGCAGCTGTGCTATCGCCTCCCTCCTCCCCCACCTCCCGCCCGGCACACAGACCTGCTCCTCACAGAGCGATGGAAAAATAATGAGGTGACGAGTGACGGTCGCTGTAAAATCCCAGTGCTATGTTTAGAAGATAGCGATACGATATTAGTATATGTTCTGCATATTATATCACGTTGAGCTCTATCATAAAAAATGCAACTCCTGGAAGGTCAAGCCCTGCACCGAGCATGGGGGAAGGGGAGTCTTAGGAACTGGAAGGCGAAAAAAATCGTTTGGCTGTAAGCAGATCTTACAATAGGATTATGTAGTTTCCCTCGCAGTGCATAAGGCTATACAGAAGGGGGTGGGAGGTGGAAAACCCTACACTGGAACAGATTAAATTTTCCAAAAAGGGCTTATTTCTTATCTTCTTCTTCAGAGGGGAGGGAAGAAAAAAAAAAAAAAAAAAAAAAAAAGACAACCCAGTGCTACAGACTACAAACACCGGCTGCTAAACTAATTAATACAACTTCACAAGCTGCTCCTGGAAGTGTGAAAACTTTCTACGTGCAATTTCATTAATTATAAATGCTTTCCTGGCCGGAAGAGTTCAAACGCAGTTTTGCAAGATCGTCCATCGAGTTACTTTATTTTCTGTTAACTAGAACTAACAGATGTTTCTGACACATGTCCCAATTTCGCTTAACAGATCTGCAAATGACATTTCAAAATGTACAGGCCGAAACAATACCAGGGTTTCTTTCCTTTTCTTTCTTTTCTTTTTTCTTTTTTCTTTTTTCTTTTTTCTTTTTTTTTTTTTTCCCTCATGAGAATCAGAACTTGCAGCTCCCCATATTTGCGAATGCAGAAAGTCGTTGGAAGGCAATGCTCATTAAAAATGTCAGTGTTATTCAGATCAAACATTTGAAACTCCCCCTGCCCAAAACAGAACTGTTGAACGAAAAGGTCGCAGCTGTGTTATTCTCACAATGTTCGAGCAGCAGCATCTCAGCGACATCAGTCAAAACTGACTAGACAAGTTGTAACTTCCATTGTTCACTTTTAATTTGTGAGCTTGCACAATGATTTCATTTTTTCCCCCCCGACTACTTTAAATCGGAAAAAAAAAAATCCTCGTCTGTGTGAATGAGCAGAAATAGTCCCTATATCACTCGATATTTACACAG
>NW_020955322.1:535903-546440 GCF_003031625.1 Empidonax traillii | reverse complement strand
AACATATGTGATTGGACTGCTCGGGTCCTCCAACGTGCTCCACCGTGACATGAGTCACCAGCTCGTGCATCGTGCTGAAAGTTTTCGAGCATAATTTTTTAGGAGTCTGGTCCAACTCAATCCACTTACAGATGAGTTCCTGTTTGATGGGCTGCCTCATGTAACGAAAGAAGGCACCCGGGCCGTGGTGTGGAGCCAGGTTCACGTTCAGGTTCATACCACCGTAGTTATGAAGCGAAGAAGCAGCAAAATGCTCTGTCCTGGAGGCTGGTACTTGAGTGAAATGTTCAGACCTGGCGTACATTTCTCCAGGTAACCCCAGTCTGAGCTGTCCGTTTAGATGGCCACCTGGAGCTGCATGGGGAGGCTGCTCATGGAGTCCAGTGAACAGAGAGGGATTCCCAGCTTCTGAGTGGTGGTGGTGGTGACCATGGTGTCCGGGGTAGCTACCTGTTGTTGAGACAAATAGTCCGTGGTGAGAACTTGCAGGGGGGTGCTGCTCGGTCAGCCCTGGCATGAGTGGGGGCGGCAGGGCTCTGCGTATGAAGAAGTCCCTACCTGCTGCCAGAGCCTGGGCTGGGTGAGACACAGGGTAAGGGGCTGCTGGTGACTGCGCCGGGCCAAACGCTCCCGTTTGACTAGAGACCACCTCGGCTTGGCCTGCCATATGATGATGATGATGATGATGATGATGGTGGTGGTGGTGGTGGTGGTGGAGCTGGTGGTGGGGATGAGGGGCAGGGCTGAGCTTAAGGGCCGCGGGGTGATGCTGAGGAGGAGGATGAGGATGGTGGCGGTGCCCCATGTGTTCTGGCCGGAGTGGCTGCGGCCCGAGGCGGCACTCTGCGGCGTGCTGCCCCGGCTGAGCGGCGTGGGGGCGCCCGGCGAGGCCCGGCAAGCCTGTCATGCTTTGAGGGGGGTGGTGGTGGCGAGGAGCCCCCGCCAAGTCTACTAATCTCAGCGCCGTTTTCCGCCTGGAGAGAGCAGCAGGGTCCATCACTGGGATCCCCAGAGCATCCACGCTCATTAGCTTCTAACGCTAAAAAGTCACCTGACAGCGGGAGGAGAGAGACACACAGAGAGGAGGGGGGCAAAAAACAACTTTTTTTGTCTTTTCCTTCTCCCCCCACCAAAAAAAAAAAAAAAAAAAAAAAAAAAAAAAAAAGTTTCCTAGTCCCCCTGCCCTGGCGGGGGGGCACGGGCGGCGCTGCCGCGGGCGGGTCGGGGGGGCGGCGGGGCCGGGGAGGTTCCCCCGGAGGGGCCGGGGAGGTTCCCCCGGCACGGCCCGTCCTGCCCGGGCCGCGGGAGCCCCTCACGGCCCGGCCCGGCCCCGGCGCCGCCCCGCGCCCATTGGCCGCCGCCGCCGTGACGTCACCAGTGACAGGTCCCGCCGCCGCCTCGCAGGGTTATCGCTCGAGCGGCGGGGGGGGTGCGAGCCGGGGCCGCGCTGCGCATGCGCCTGCACCGGACACCCCCCGTGCCCGGGGGGCTCTGCCCGGGGGGCCCGGCCCGGCCCGGCCCGGCCCCGCCGCTGCGGCCGCGGGAACAAAGCCACGGCCTCCCCGCGCCTCTGCCCGTCCCCGCTGTCCCGCCCCGACGCGGGGGGCCGTCCACGGCTGAGCCCCGCCAGCCCCCCCGCCGGCACAGCGCAGCGCGGGTCGGGGCGGCCCCGCCGGGGCGGTCGCGGTCCCGGTGTCCCGGAGGGGCCCTGGCACTTGCTGCCAGCGCGGGGAGCGGGTCCTTCCCCGCAGAGCCCGCGGCTGGGGCCATCCCCTCCCTGGCCGGGCGTGTCCGGCCGGGACCAGGCTGCCGCGCCGCTTCCTGAGCCCGGACAAAGCATCCCTGGGAGACCTCTCGTCCCCTTCTCCGCCTCTGACAAGTTTTAGCAGTTATCTCGTTACTGGACGCCGGAGCAATGCGAGAAATCGTGATGTTCAGGCTGAATCTGAGTGTTTAACCCAGAAGAGGGAGTCTCTCTCCCTTTCCCTCTCTCTCACTTTCTCTCCCACACACTTACAGGGTAATTCTACGTAAAATCCTCATCCTTGGCTTGGAGGGAAAACATTTCCAGACATTCCTAGTGGACTCGGTTCTGATGATTCTCACTTGAAGGGAATAACACGGTCTGCAGGGTTTGCGTGCTAGTAATGAAAGTGTAGGTTTGGGTTTCAGCTGGATGCACTGAGGCCTTATAGGTTTAGAAAAGCTTAGGGCTTCAGCACAGAAGGAAGCATCTGCTTAAGTTTTTAAGAAGGGGATTGTGAACTTAAAAAAAGTAAATGAAACATGAGGAAAGACTCTTCTGCTCCAAGAAATAAAACCACATCTCTAAATATCTGCCCACTGTATTAGCACAGTGCTCGGATCATGACATAAGAACAGCTCCCCCAACAGCCTCTCAGTCTTATGAAATAAAGCACTGATTAATTCTCTATCCACCGTGTCAAACTCTAAGTACTTTAATACATTGATTTGCTGCTAACTTGCTAGTGGATGCTTTACCAGATGCATGCCAGGTAAAGCTCACGGCGTATAATTATGCATTTCCAGAAGAATGTAACAGTTTTGGCAATCGGTAGTTTTTTCTGACGTAGTAAAACAAGAAATGGTTTGGCAATGTCAACCCAGCTACTTTCATAACAGAAGCTACCAGCCAATTGGAAACCATAAGATTAAAGAGTAGGACATACATAACCACATTGGGGACATTTTTGTCACAGCTTCACATGCTCTGAGTTGGCTGTAATTTTGGCTCTGCTTGCATTTACCATATCTCCTCTGTAACACAAGGCTGATATGCAGGTAGGTAGCCATAGATACATCCTCGCGTGCATCTTTCTGAGTGGAGATGATGAAAAGTGACAAATGATGCAATTAGCTCTCCATCCTTACATAACATGTTTACGCAGGCAATTGAAACCACACACTCTCCTCACAATATCTCAACTTTCTAGTCTACTTGCTCTACGAAATGGATTTGACAGTCCTATTCATGACCATCTCAATAGGAGTGCACGGAAGAGACAAACGTTAGGAAGTATGAATCTGTTACTTACAAATGTACTGAGAGTGTGAATCCCAAATAAAGCTGCTTTCCTCATACCTCCTTAAAACACTGCATCTCTACATACTTGTTATCCGTCAATTGTGACACTTCTCAGTCAAGGGAGAAAACATCTGGAACAGTTTGTCAATTAAAAAAAAAAAAAGTCATAACCGGTGTGCCCTAAGTTCATTTCAAACGTTGTGATGATTTCTCGCCAGACACTCATGGCTCTCAGCGTGCCCCTCACTCAGGGATGTCTCTCCCACCCTTTCTCAGACAGTGCAGGAGAACCTGGCCCTCGGTGTCCGTCCCTGTTAGGTGAGGTTGCTGTGGGTGGGGGAGTGTGGCGGGGGCCGCCACATGACTGCAGGAGGCGGAGAAACGCGGATGACGAGGGAAGCGGGCCCAGACCCGGCCGGGCTCCGCGCATCTCCCACAATGTTTTGAAAACTTGAACACCTGTCTGTGCAGCCCTTTGGCAGCTCGAGCTCATCTACTGCTGCCACTAGAGAGGTGACCGAGGTCTCCTGCTTCTTGGCAGCGGCCTGAGCCATGACTGACCAGACATGCCGGGCTCTCGGCAAACTCTCAAATGTGTCAGCATCAGCTTCTGCAGGGCCAACAGACTGGCAGTTTGATCCTGAGTACAAATTTTCCTGTTGCTGCTACGTTTGCGACCCCGTCCGCAGCCCCCGGCCCCAAAGCTCACCCGGGCTGGAGGGTTGTTCTGAAGAGCTGATATGTTCTAGAGATGAGTCACAAACGTTTCTCGTCGCTCCAGCTGTCCTCCCTTGCCTCAGACCCGGCTCTCTTGGGGGAGAGGCTGGCCGGACAAGCACCGGGAAAAGGCAGGAGCCCCGCACGTCGGGGCTGTGCTCTCAGAGAGGCTGAGCTGTCTCCCTGCTTTCCGTCCTGCCGTGCCGGACCCAGATCTCCGCCTGCCCACCCCTCGGGGGTGCGGGGCAGAGGCGGGCAGCCCCAGCTCTTCGGCCTCTGCACGCACCCCCGCCCCTCGCCGGGCTGCCGGGCCTGCGGTGAGAACGGCTGCACATCTCCTTGCTAGGAGAGAACAGCTCCAGTTGCTCAACGGCTTTACCTTCTCCTTGGTTTTTGGTAGGAATCTGCCTACACATCAAGACCCTTTTCGCTATCTCTAACAGAAGACAGAGCCAAATCCTGCTCTCCCTTATAATCGTGCTCAGCGCAAGGCATATCTCCTGCCCCCGGGAAACATCAGAGAGAGTAAAATCTGACCTTCACTCACCCCATGTTCTCCCACTTCCACCTTTGCGGAAACTTCCCTTCCCCACGAGACAGCTAGAAACTATCCAGCCTGTGCCCGAGGGCTGGGATGGAACAGGATGCTCTGAACACTTCAGACAGGTGTTCCGGGGGTTATCTTTAGGCTTAGACTTCCGAACGAGAGGAGGTGAGCGAATCAATCTGAAAAAAAACCCTAATCTTTACTGCGAGAAAGTTAAAAAACCCCGAGGAATAGAAACAGAGAGGACCGAGAAGTCACGCTGTGCAATTCCTTATCCCCTAAACTCACACTGGGTAGGAAGGGATGAGGGAGGCAGACTCAGGACGTGAGCCCGAGTCCCTGCCTGCCCCCGCAGAAGGCACTGCTTGTTAGGAAGATGTGGTTCAAGAAAGTTTTCAGTAAACCCAGCATCACCTCAGATAGGAGAGGGTACCGAGTAGCTCAAGAGCACACTCTGCCTTTGTTTTTATTCCCTCGTCCCATTCCTACTTGCGGGGACTTCTTTACTTCAAGGTTCCCGGACAAGGGGAAGCTACCTGCCAGACAAGCAAGGGTTTGTGCCTAGGTTTGCCTCTCACATTTTGTGACCTAGAGCTACCCTAGGACAAGCAAATCATATGCTTATTTTAAATAGAATATTTCATTCAGGACCCCAAGATTAAGGTATTCCTGTCAGATAAGCTGTCAGTCACTAACTACTTAGACACCATATTGTGGAAGCCTGGTACCCCTGGTAAAGATGATACATATCATGTAAACCCCATCAACAAGATCAAAGTCTTCTTCTTTAATAGGATCCAATACATGTCAAACCTCATTCCAATCAAATCGTCCGTAAATGAATTCAAGATGAATATGTCATAGAATAATGTGACAGTGCAATCACATGGGGTCAGGGGTTGTTGTTTCAATGAGAGAGTCGTCAAATATTAATTCTAGAACCTCCAAATGAATAGGCATTGAGCAGGATTAGGCAGCTGCTGGTGGGGAGTTCTGTCACTGATTTGTGTTTATGCAAGTACGTTAAACACTAAGCTGAAAAAAAATAGTCTCCTTTGAATTGTAAAAAGGACATATTTTAACTTACTTGACTTTTCCAGGATGTTTCTGTAAAGTCGTTTTCTTTTCCTCATTGCAAGGGGAGTCTTGTGCCTCATTTCCTGACTTTGTTCCTGTTTGGGGAGAGAGGTGGAAAGTTAAGAGCCAAACCATTTGTGTGTGATATGAAATGAGTAAGGTACTGTATGTCTTGAGCATCATGGATTCAAAAAGAAAAGGGAAAAAAATGGCAGAAAAACATAAAAACAAAGCAAAACACAAGTTAGGCAGTGAGAGGGGAAGAGAAGCTTTCTCCGAGGGGAAACTGGAGGCTGTCTCCCCAGCAAAGCAGCACATGTTTTATGGAGTCATGAAGTTTCCATGGCTGATTTAGGGGAAAAAATATGAAAGGACATCTTTTCAGTTCTCCTTTGATCTGACATTCACCTTCTGGCAGGCTATTGTAAGGCAGGTTTTTTACCAACTCGACTATATTGTTTACAGATCCCTTCCTCCCGAAATGAAATTCCGGACTCTCTGCGAGCCTCCAACACAAGTTGTTGTCTCAGCAAGGATTAGTATAGTACCACCCTGGCACTTCTCCCTGCCTATAATTTTCAGCTTGCTCTTTGCTCTCTGCAAGGCAGAGCACTGCCACTGCTGCAGGCAGAACTTTGCACAGCTTGCTTTGAGCGGCAGCAATAGCTTTGAGAGCAGAGCTGGGGTTGCAGTGTTCGAGTCTGAATTTTTACAGATACCTTTGAAATTCTCAGGGGTTGGTTTGTTTGTTTTTTTAATATAGAAAAGGTCTAGAATCAGTTGCTTCAAATGCTATTATTATTATTACTCTTGCTGCTATTATTATAGGGATTCCAGAGCTGAAAAACAAAAATCTATTCTAAGACAAACACTTAATGGTATTAATTATGAAACTTCATCATTGTATCACGGTCATATTCTATAATAAATAATCTGATATCCTCAATATTTTCAATGCTGTGACCAAAATTACTACCCATATAAGAATAACTTCAGGAATCCTTTAGGAATTAAAAGTCCTAGTCAAGTTCCATTCATCCTTGCACTTTTCTCGAGTCCGAGCAGCCAACACTGCCCCGCTAGAGAGACATTTGCAGGAGCTGAGCTTTATTGGCTAGGATATGAGGCTGGAGGAGTGCTCAGTTCCCAAGCGTTCGCCAAAACTTGTTGAAACTGGACAAAAAAAAAAAAAAAAAAAAAAAAAAAGCTGCATTTAAGATTTCAAATCGTTACCAGATGACAAAAACGAGGGCAAAACAGTTGTGGATTTCAGAGTAAATATTGACTAAAACTCTGGCTCGACCTCGCACGCTTTTCTCATCTGCACTGTGGAGGGTGAGGATGTCCAATTGCCCAGACCGGTCGGATCTCGGCCGGACCGAGCTCCGGGGCGCTAGTGCAAGGTACCAGTGCGGGCTACCAGTTCCCCCCGGGTGTCGCGCTGGGGCTGGGGCTGCGATGGGACCCGCCCCTCCTCCCTCCCCCCGCCCTTACCTAAAGGCTCATTCCTACACCCGGACGAAGGTGCGCGGCGGAGCGGGGCTGCAGCAGCCACGGCCCGCGGGATCCCCACGGCCCCGGGCGGGTGTGTGAGAGCCAGAGCGAGTGGGTGGCAGCGGGGACGGTGTGTGCCTCGCCGCCACCGGCTTGTTAAGCAACCTGTGCTTCCCGCGGCCGCGCAGGGCGGACGGAGCGTTTACCGGGAAGGGCTCGGGGCAGAAATTAAGTTCCCCGTCTGCGGGTGGAGCAAAGCCCCGAGCCCAGCCCGGCCAACGGGCTCCCCGCTCGGCCGGGGTCCCCCGGGCTGAGGGACCGTGGGTGACAAAAGAGTGGCAAGGCGAGGGGCCGGGGTGTCTCGGCGAGGACCCCACCCCGGTTCCCGCTGGTTCTGCACCGTGCCGGGACCAGGGGCTGGCACACTCATTTGGGCTTGGGTCAGAGGTCACCTTCGGAGGCATCGCCCAGGGCAGGGATTTGGGAGCATCCCTCCTTCCCTAGCCCGGCTGCCGATGCAGGACGGTCCCTCGGGGCCGGAACCGGGGTCTCAACCCCTCCGTGGGCTCTGCTCGAAGTTGGCGGCAGCACCCAATTCCCTGAGCAGCCCCCCCGGCTCTGCCCATGGGGGGGCGGGTGGGGGTCGGAGGGGGCCGGCCGAGCTCCCGGGCTCCGTCCCTCCCGTACCCGCCTATAAAGCAGAGCGTGCGGTGCCGGAGCACCGGGTCCCCCGGCGCGCCCCCTTGGCACCGGGCGCGGCGGTGGGCGAGGTCCTGGGCGGGGAGCGCGTCCCCTGGGACGCCTCCCCACGGAGCTCGCCATTGTCAGCGCTCCTCACCCTCTGCCCGCCGCCCCGGGCCCCCTGCCCCGCCTGGGCCACCGCAAAACCCGTCCGGCCCCGCCACTTGCCCGTCCGAAGGCAGCCCGGCACTGTCGGGGCCGGGAGCGCCTCCGCCCCTCTCCGCGGACCCCGCCACCCAGCTCCGCAGACCACCGCGCTCTGCATTGCTCGGACCGCCAGGCCGAGCCCTCGCCCTCTTTTGCATTCGGGGGGCAGGAGCGTCTGCCGGGGTCCCGCGGAGGGTGCCGGACCCCCTCTCGATGGCTCCCGCGCTCTTGTCCCTCTGGCCGCCCCCGCCCGCAGAGGTGCTGTCGGGACCCTGCCCCACGTGGGCGAGGGGACAGCCGTGCAGCTGCCCCCTGGCACCGCAGGGTTCCAAGCCCTTCCTCCCCAGGGTTTCCAAGCCGCCTGCCGCCGGGCCCCCCCGACGACAGCGAGCTCTCGTCCAGCCCTTGCGGCAGGCGATGGGGGCCAGCCAGCTGCCCAGGCACCCCCTGCTCTCAGGCACTTACCCCTGCGACCTGTTGAAGGTTTCCCCTCATTTCTGAACTGGCAAAAATAAAAGTGGGGGTGGAGGGGAAGGGAAAAGAAAGAAAGAATGAAAGAAGAAAACAATACTCCCCCCTTCCCCCCCCCCCACTAAGAACCCACCACCTCTTTGGCGCTTCCATCGAGGCGGTCATCCTTCATTTCTTCTTTTCTTGCTTTCTGGAAGCAGTTAGGGAATGTATGATGAAGCAGAAATGAGCCGTCAGGATGATATTTTAATGGCTTATATGTCACGTTGGTGCATGTGGCTTTGAACTGGAGCAGCTTTCGTTTCCTGCAGAGAGCGCACCGCAAATCCCACTTGATAACTTCTACAACCCACAACATTTTTTTTTTTCTACATTCACTCTTACATTGTATATTTAGATACTCTTCCTAAAAATACCTTCTCGTCTGCCTTCTCGTGTATTTTGTACCGACCTGGAATGATCACTTGTTTCCCCCTGCACTGGGAGGCAGGCTAGCACTGAACTACCTAACTTCCTACCTCTCCTAATGCCATCGCCCAGAAGAGTTCACAACAACGCTGGCAACTCTGTCCTTCGCTTAATTTTAGCACCAAATACAGAAAGCAGTGCAACACCTGCCTTAAGACCATGTCCACACCCAGGCGCTTCTAGAGCAAGTATACCTGTTGCTATAAGCTATTGCAATTCCATCAAATAAATTTGATAGAATATGTGCAAACGTGTAGATTCAGCTCAGCATTATTCTAAAAAAAAGACCCACCAAACCTTGTAAAGCTTCCCAAGATCCAAGGAAAATTACATTATATGTCTGCTTTGAAAGCTATCTCCATGCACCGAGAACAGGCACACTGCATCTGCAGATAAACTGCAGCCAAACATTCCTTCAAGGCATATCAAAGTTTATTTATTGTCGTTGTTTTTTGTTTGTTTGTTTGTTTTCTAGGCGCGATGGCCATTTTATACCTCTCGAAATGAGGCAGTTCTCACCCGAGAATGGTTCGCGCAGCTGAGCTGCTGGTCCGACTCCTCGGTACCTGCGCTGCGGATTGCTTACCAGCGGCTTTAATTGGAGAGGATGAGTTTAAAGTTTCTTTGTTTGGCACCAGGAATTGGAGGGGCTCGGATTGAGCTTCGAAGGAGGCAAGTGAAGGGCTGAACAAAGGCGAAATGTAAGGAGTCTGACTCTTAGCGAGCTTTTGGTGTTTTCGTTACTAGAAAATAATTAGAGCTAATGAATATGCAGGCAACTGAGTAAATAAATAATTTGCCAGTTTTATATATGGACACACATGAGCACATGCAGAAGTGTATCTATGCATACTCACACAAAGACGTCTATATTTTAAAGTTTCATGAGATTTTTTTTTTTTTAGTGCCGAAGCATCGTTTAAAATATTATACAAATGTTGCTCAGCTTAATTGATTAAACCACAAAGGCTTTCTGCTTTTAAATACCATACTTATACCTTTCAACAATCATTTTAATATATAGTCAATGGCTCTTTGTAGCGGGAACAAAAAAGAACTATCCACAGTTTTTCAATAGACTTTGAGCTGGGGAAAGACAGGTTAATCGAGGGTTGCATCTAGAAAACAACCAAGTGTTGTATGTTTGCACTGAATCCAAATGTCTGCATTTTTCTAACTAAATCAAAGGGAGTGTTATTTCTTTTTCTGCTCACTCATCTGAAGGTAAGTAAATTTTCTCTGGCGATCAAAAGCCTGGTCAGCAACAAAGACACCGCCTGCTTTTTCCACCGTCCTGGTGTGGCAAGTTGAGGAATTTCAATAACTGTGACAAGGGTGACTGATTTGTGAACTAGAAAAGGTTTGAATGTCAGAAAATTAACATTGCTCCTATCGAAGACTTTAATTTTTTTTTTTAAAGAAAAATAATAAAGAGAAAAGTATCCGGCAGTTTCATGCAGCAGAAGGAGAAATAATGTAGGTTTGTGAATTTTACAGTTTCATTTGAATAAAAGAGACTCCGTAGAAGAGAGAGTGAGAGAAAATGAGAGTGAAAGAGAAAAGAGAAAGAAAATAACAAAAAAAGGAGGCGAAACAAGCACAACAAAATTAGAAAGTTAAGAGTTCTCACCCACCTGCGTTTTGATGGGTGCAGAAAACAAGATTTATTTCAGAAACCTGATGGAGGGATAGAGTCAGCTACACAGAGAAATCACGCATGGTGTTTAAAAATAAAATCAAGTGCACCCAGCACCTACTCTCGGAAAGCTTCAGTTTTAAACAAGAGGAAAACACCTTCAGAAGACACGAGTCCCTACAGGGCTTCTCTT
>NW_020955322.1:525324-535042 GCF_003031625.1 Empidonax traillii | reverse complement strand
TCAGCGCAGGCAGCCGGCGGGGCCGGGGGCTGCGACGCGGGGAAGGGGGAGCCAGCCCGGGCCAATGGGTACCCACGTCCGCCCGCACGGCGCTCCGCCTCCCGCTCCCATTCATCAAGGGGGGGGACGGTGTCGTCTTTTCAATTCATTTATCTGCAGGAATGATTGCCGCTATCAGTCTCGCGTTCACCGCCCGGCTGAGGAGGTGAAAGTTTCTCCCCAGGAAGATAAACCGCAAAAGACAATATTGTGCATGATTTGCGCCTTTTTTTTTGCAGAGGGAGGAAAAAAAAAAAAAAAAAGGCCCCCCGAAAAAAAAAAATCGGGTGAGTGTGGGGAAGCTCGAAGAGGAGAGAGAAACAATCTCTCGGCCACTTTGCAACATTCCTATAGCCAAAAAAATCACTGAAGGAAGTTTCTTTTTTGTTTTGGTTTTTTTTTTCAATTTTTTTTTTTAATTTTTTTGCTACCCGTGTTGAACTCTCGCCGTTATTGTTATTTGCAGACAGTTTATTTTTGAGCTTACCCAACCCCCCCCTCCCCACTTAAACCTCCCTGAAAAGTCAAAGCAGAGAGACGGTGAATATTTTTGGAGCACATTATTATTATTTGCAACTGCGAAGATCTCTTCCCCCCTTCCGCACCAGCTTTTTTTTTTTTTTTTTTTTTTTTTCTCCCCCACCTTTTTTTCCTTCCCCCCGCGCTGATGCCGAAGGGGGTGTTTTTGATGTGGTTGCTTTGGTGGTGATCGTCGCTGACTTTCCAAAGAGGGTGTTTTCGCCGCCGCTGCTGCTGCTGCTGCTTCTCTCCGCGTTGTGTGTGTGCGCGCGTGCTTTTTTTTTGGTTGCTGCATCGAGGCTGGGAAGATGCTCCTGGATGCTGGTCCTCAGTATCCCGCCATAGGAGTCACTACCTTCGGATCCTCTCGCCACCACTCCACGGCCGATGTCACAGACAGAGAAGTGGGGCTGGGGATCAACCCCTTCGCCGACGGCATGGGCGCCTTCAAAATCAACCCCAGCACCCACGAGCTGGCCTCGGCCGGCCAGACCGCCTTCACCTCGCAGGCGCCCGGCTACGCGGCGGCGGCCCTGGGGCACCACCACCACCCGACCCATGTCAGCTCCTATTCCAGCGCCGCCTTCAACTCCACCCGGGACTTTCTGTTCCGCAACCGCGGCTTCGGGGAGGCGGCGGCCGCCAGCGCCCAGCACAGCCTGTTCGCCTCCGCTGCCGGCAGTTTCGCCGGACCCCACGGACACACCGATGCCGCGGGACATATACTTTTCCCGGGGCTGCACGAACAAGCCACCAGCCACGCTTCGCCTAACGTGGTGAACGGGCAGATGCGCCTGGGCTTCTCCGGAGACATGTACGGCAGACCCGACCAGTACGGCCAGGTCACCAGCCCCCGCTCCGAGCATTACGCCTCGACCCAGCTGCACGGCTACGGCCACATGAACATGAACATGGCAGCCCACCACGGGGCAGGGGCCTTCTTCCGTTACATGAGGCAGCCCATCAAACAGGAACTCATCTGTAAGTGGATTGAGCCCGAACAATTGTCAAACCCCAAAAAGTCCTGCAACAAAACTTTCAGCACGATGCACGAGCTGGTGACTCATGTCACGGTGGAGCACGTTGGAGGACCCGAGCAGTCCAATCACATATGTTTCTGGGAAGAATGTCCAAGAGAAGGGAAACCTTTCAAGGCCAAATATAAACTTGTAAATCACATCAGAGTCCACACAGGTGAAAAACCTTTCCCTTGCCCTTTTCCAGGCTGTGGCAAAGTGTTTGCCCGATCAGAGAATCTCAAAATACACAAAAGAACTCATACAGGTACGGTAACCTTCTCTGTCGCTTTTCTCTCTGCGAGTGGAAGCGCCGAGCGCCGGGGCCGGAGCGGGACGCGGGGCCGTGCCGGAGGGGTCGGGAGGCCTGGCTCGGCTGCAAGTCGGACGGGCAGGAGGGGGTATGGTCCAGGGCCACTGCTTTTTCCGGGAGAGGCCGGCTAGGAGCTTCGCTGCAAAAGGAGCTCGGTCACAGCCACGCCAGCAGCAGCAACAAAAAGAAAATGATCCCCGCCGAGGCAGAGAGGGAGGACGGCGGGGTCTGCTGCTGGAATTGTTAGGGCGGAGGGGGTGGGGTGGGGGATCACAGCAACCTGTCCTGTTTAAATTTATAGGTTTTAATTAATTATTGTTCGGTAGTTTTGGCTGTGGCACGATGAGAAATTGTGCTAAATATTGCAGGCAGCTCATCAGTCAGGGCTTGGTAAATATTCAGGGCTTGGTAAATATTTAATTCAGAGGAGCGATTTTAAATAAACCGAGCCCGGAGCGTTACTGTGTTATTGTTGTGCGGAGGGGAGGCGCCGGTATCCCTGAGAACTTTTTCCTTCGTGGGAGGTGGGAATGCAGCAACCTCTGGCCGGGAGAGCAATCTCCCCCCGCTCCCACCCCCGAGCTCCGAAAGCCAGAGTCGCTTTCTCCATCCCTTTTGCCGAGGGTTTGTGGGGCTGCTCACTCATTGCATTCCGGGGCCGGACAATTTTCTATATTGCAAGAAAATATGGGGGAGAGGGCTGGAGTGGGTGGAAGAGTAAAATACTACAAGAATGAGCTATAAATCTGGAAAGTAGACACTGAGGATCGTGTGTACATCCCACTACGCCTGCTCTCTCGCTCGGAGCGTTGTGATGAGAGAGAGGTGCCCAGGGCTGGGGCTGTAAAGGAAACTCGCCTCTCCAAAGGGAAGGGGGGAAAAAAGTTATTTAGCTCTCCCGCTCACCGAAAAGGGCCCTGAGCAGGAGTTGGAGGAGCAGAAAGGGCAGAGAGGAGAAGCAAGGTTTTGGGATTTGAGCCTCGTTGAAGTTACAAAGTTGCAAGTGTTTGGAATGGAGCCCTGGGCTCCGTCCGGAGGTGCGGTGGGGACAATGAACGATCCAGCCGGCCCTGCTTAATCAGATCCCTTTCCCTCCCCCCTCCCCCCCTTCCCTCTGCAATAGGTGAAAAACCATTTAAGTGTGAGTTCGAGGGCTGTGACAGGCGCTTTGCAAACAGCAGCGACCGCAAAAAGCACATGCATGTGCACACTTCCGACAAGCCCTATCTCTGCAAAATGTGCGACAAGTCCTACACGCACCCCAGCTCCCTCCGAAAGCACATGAAGGTAAATGGAGGGCGGCTGGCGTGCGGGCCCGGCCGGGCGAAGGGCTGCGGGGACGGGCAGGGCTGCGGTGCCCGCGGGAGGAGCGCGGCCCGGGGCATCCCATCCCGGCTGTGGGGCCCCGGCCCCGGGCCCGCCGCCCCCGCCCCGCCGCGCTCGGCACCGGCCCCTCCGCGGGGCCCTCGGGCGGCGAGGTTTGCCCGGGGAAGGGCGGGGGGCAGCGCCAGGAGGCTGCCGGGGGGCGCAGTCCGGCCTTCCCCGCCGGCGGGGGCCGGGGCCGGGGCCGGGGCTGCCGGCGAGCCCCGCAGGAGCGCCCGAGCCTGGGTGGGACTCGGCGCTGGGTCCCGCTGTCTGGCGCATCCCCAGGCCAAGGCCTCCGTCCGCCGCTGCTCTCTATCTCTGCCCGGGTTTTCTTTTGCAGGTCCATGAATCGTCCTCGCAGGGGTCCCAGCCTTCTCCCGCCGCCAGCTCAGGCTACGAGTCCTCCACCCCACCAACCATCGTGTCTCCATCCACAGAAAACCAGACCGCCAGCTCCTTATCCCCTTCCTCCTCCGCAGTCCATCACACGTCCAGCCACAGCACGCTTACATCAAATTTTAACGAATGGTACGTCTAAAACGCTAAAACAAAACAACAACAGCAAAACACAAACCGAAACAAAACAAAAAGCCCCAAGCGAGCAAACAAATACCCTATTTAAAAACTCCAAAAATAATGAACACTTTGAAATCAAAATTTAAATGAGCAAACAAAAGTAAAATGCTGCCAGTAGACCCAGGACTGAGTTAAAAAAAGACTTAATTTTAAAAATCTTTTTTATTCTTTTTTTTTCTTCCCTTATTATTTCTCTTTTTTGTGCTCTCTTTTTTTTCCCTTTTTTTTTGTTTGTTTTTTTTTTTTTTTTTTTTTTTTTTTTTTTTTTTTTTTTTTTTTTTTTTTTTTTTTTTTTTTTTTTTTTTTTTTTTTGGGTTTTTTTTTTTTGTTTTGTTTTCCCTGACTGTTCTGCTCTGTTCCAAGGCTTGGTAGGCGAAGGGGTTAGTAGAATGCATAAGAAGACAAGGTTACCAGGGCAAATGCCAACTGTGTAGGGCTTTACTGGAAACCACTGATTAGAGATCGCCAACTGCATGTCTGCTCAGGCAGCGGCCTTCCCCCCCCATCCCCTCTTGTAAATACAGAATTATTAGCTTCAAAAACAAAACAACAAAAAAATGTACCGATTGATTTTGTAAATAGTTATATCGCAAGTTGAATAAGGGGATATGTGGATTTGTGGTCTTTGCATATATGTGGGGGGAGGGGCGGGCGGGCGGGAGCGGTGGCGGGGGGGGGCAGAGGTGGTTGGGGGGGCAGAGGGAAGAGGTAGAAATTCAACTATTTGTACTGAATGGCAAGAATGTTCTAGTAAATGTGTACCAAAATGTGAATTACTTTGTATTATTACAGTCTAAACGTCGATCTAACAGAATATTATTGGTATTAATGTGCTTTTTTGTATAAAGTGCAACATTTCGTCCCAAAGTCCAGTCTAAGTAGTGCAGTAAAATGTTGTTACACGTCCTGTCAAGAAATTCGTATAGTGAAAGCCTGGATCTGCGTGTCAAACTGTTACATTTGTTTATGTAAAGTGATATTAAAAAAAAAAAAAAAGATATAAACTATATCTGTCCGTTGCTTTTGGCAAATACAAGAACATAATGTATATAAATCCTAATTTCCATATTTATCCGCATGTAAAGGTCCGGTTATACCTGTTACAAGATATTCAATATTTATGGCTAGACGAATTGGTATGTAAAATTTAGTTTACAGAACTGTTTGGTAACATTTCGTACCTTATTAAAGATTCTTAAATCCCAAGAATTGTGGTAGGAATTCTTATTCGCTAAGTCAACCTGCTGCAACTCCAACTAGCTTTAGGATATTAGAATAAAACTGTCCCAGTTTTTCACTGCTTTCCATTATGTCATCACTAAAGCAGCGAAGGTGATATAAATGTGATAAATGAAAGGATCCCTGCTGGCATTACTATAGTGTGTAATTAGTATTTATATCAAAATTTATGAAACAAATTTTCGGCCGCAGTATAATTTAAATGACCTTTGCAGACATAGAATAACAACCATAAAAATAACAGAAATAGATTGCATATGCTACATAAATATTAATGTGGGGAATTGTTACACGAGAAGTGCTGCATTCCACTCCAACACTGTCCATGAATCTGCATAGACTGGGTTCCTAAATTAAATTAATTCGGATAACATATATTAGGAGATTTAAAACAGAGGAGATTTCAGTTGCTATTTTAATTTAAGGCATTTATGACCATAACTAATTCTTAGGCAGTGGATTCATGACTTTCCTTGGGCCTTTTACTCTGAGAAGTACAGCACTGTTTCACCAAGGCCGTTGTTGTTATTGTGTGTATTTTTTATTTGGGTTTTGTTTCTTTTTTTTTCCTCCCCCTCCCCCTTTTTTTTTCTTCTTTGCTGATATTCCTTAAAACGTGATGTTAATTTAAATCAATTACTTCTTATGTTATGTTATTATTATTACTATAATTTTGCCAGTGTTAATAGCTTTCTAAAAAAATAAATCTAGGGCATAAGAATTATTTTATGTAATTTGATTATCTTTCTATCTCTTTTATTTATTTCTCATTTACTTAAGAAATTCGTTCCATTGGCTGGCGTTGATACAGTAAATTTGTAAATGAGAAGACAATATAAAAAATCTAAATTACTTGTGCTTAATGACTGTAGCAGAACGCCTTTTCTCTAAATCAGATTGTCTTCCTTGCAGTTTAGTTTGATAGATTTGCAAGCTGTACTGCTTCCACTAACTTAGCTACGGTTGTTGGAACTGTTGGGCTTTGTTCCTGGTTGTAGCTTGCATGATCGCCCCATTAAGCAGACAACATATCAACAGACAACACAAATCATGAGGTTGGCTAAAGCTGCGAGGGTTTGTGATATGTCATAGAGTGAATTGCACAAACTGACCTTCCAGTAGACCAAGATGACACTTTAACAGCTTCTTTAAAGAAATATTATGTGTACAGCGAGTCAATAGCCGTATTAACCGCTCGGGGGCCGGGGGTGCGGGGGAAGCCGCTCTCCCCTCACATCCGTGCGGGCGCTCCGCAGCCCTGGCGGTACCCGCCCACAGCACGGCCCGCTGTCTCTCAGCAGCACCCCGCAAGTATTTTTCTTTGTCCATAACATTTGGGGGTCTCCCTCGGAGACATTTCGCTGCCCCAAAGCACACTTCCCCCCAACCCCCCCCCCCCCCCCCCCCCCCCCCCCCCCCCAAAAAAAAAAAAAAAAAAAGAGTTTGCCTTGCTCATCCGAAACCCCGCTCCTGCCAGCTTGGCATCCCCTCCTGCTCCCTGCGGCACCCGTGGGAAGGCTTCACTTTAACTTTACTTTCTACAAAATGTTATTATTATAAGGCTAATATCAGTTTTCAGTGAAAAGAGCGCCACCTTGCAGGGTTTGGCGAGATAGGAAAAGTTGGAGCCGGTGGGACTTGGACAGAAAGTGTTGGGACTTGAGGAAATTTAACCCACCGTCAAAAGAACCAGGGGAAAAAAGTGTTTCATGCGCCGAAAATGTTGCTCCCTGCGAATCTTTCAGGATAACTGTCCCACCGACTTGACCAGGCTTCAGTTTTAAAAAATATAACCTCAGTGTAACTAAGAAAAAAAGAAATATCGTAGAGCTATTCTGAGCCATCCCTCTGTAAAGTAAACCCGGAGAAATGTGGTGAGATATTTTAAAGATGCGTTTTGCAAGTTTCTTTGAACTTGTGTAAAGTCCCTAGTGGTCGCTTAGCACAGATCTGTTACTTGTGTGTATTGGAACACTTGGTTAATGAGTATTCTTTTAAACTTTCGGTCTGAGGTTTGTTCGAGTGTCCTACAGCAGAAAGAATGATTCTAGTGTTGTTGTTGCTGCTGCTGTTGGCTTTTTATCTGTGGTGAAGTGGAACGGTGCGATACTGGTCGATCGCCATCCCGTGTATGTTCTGAATTAGCGACGATCACTAGGGCTGGAATTGTTAATGCTGAATTCAAGTCCACGCCATGCTGGTGCTTGTTCTGTTCGCTTGGCTCTGGAGAGGGGAGCAGTGCTTTGAAATCCCCGGCTGAGAGAGGGGTGTTTTTTCAGGCAGAGAGGTTGTGAAGCGTCTCTCGGCGGTTTCTGTGCTGTTTCAGTCCCTAAAGTCAACTTTCCTCTAACAAGGCCTACTTTGCGGGCAGAAAGACGGACCCCAGCTCTCCAGCCTCAACGGGGGCCATCATTTTCTTTCTGATGTCTGGCTCTGGAGATGCTGTCAGGATACTTTCCCTGCGTGGGTTCTGAGGTTTCTCAGCCCATGGCAGGCCGTGCCGGCAGCCCCTCGCTGCCTGGTCCGGGGCAGCCAAACCGCTGGGGTCTGTTGTCTGCCTCCCTCAGTCTCCCGCGCCCGCAGACGCTCCCGCCACCGCGGAAGATTGTTCGGACCTACCTAAGGCAGGGCGGCAATGCTCTCGGGAGGGTGCAGGAGGCTGTTCGGGTGGGTGTGTGGAGAGCTGTGTGTGCTGGCCCCTTTAGGGTGGCAACCCCCGGCCGTGCTTGTGCCGTTTGCTCGCAGAAAGTTAAACGCAAAACAATAATCGGGTGCTTCTATTTCCCCTGCAAAAGACTTGCCTTTCACGTCGCTTTAATGGCTTGTGAGTGATCGCTTGAATTTATTAAAAGGCGAGTCCGGCATTCATAAGCCAAAGTTAGCTTCTTTAGAGCAGACACTGTTTGAAAGAGGGACACCCGCTCCGCGCTGGCCTCGCCTGGTTATTGCCCTTGTTTCAGCGGCGAGGAAGCTGCAGATACTGGACTTTGTAGGGAACACTGGCATTTTTATTTGCCGCTTTTCTGGCCACGCTGGTGAACGGCTCAGACTTTGTAATACAGTTTTCCTACGTCCAGAGCGCTTGCTCCTCTTTCCAGCAACTTTTAAAGGGAGCGAGCGGCGAGCGGGGCCGGCGGGCCCGCAGGGAGCCCCGCAGCACTGCCGGGGCCTCAGGAGCCCCGGCGCGGCCGGCGCGGAGCCAGAGCCCCGCTGCAAAGCCCATTTCCAGCAGGCAGGATGGAGAAGGAGATCCCCTCTAGAGAGGGCAGAGCATGTCAAGTGACCTACCGCTAACAGAACCAGTGTGCGTTTTGCCGTTGCAGCTCAGATGGAGAGAGGAATTCGTGAGCGATAAGCCCACGAAGGAGGCTGTACAGGTACCAGGCACACTGTACATCACCATGATGAAGTTTACATACGCTTTTGCACACAGACGCCCCTCGCTCACACGAGCCCGCACACGGGTGTGCCTGTCAGTGCGGGGAACGCGCCCACAGCCAGCCGGGCACCTCCAGCGCGGGCTTGGTCCCCGCGGCTCAGCGCGGCGATTCCGAGGCAAATCAGCACGTTTTCCTCCAAAGGTGGTTGTTCCCTCCTGAGCGGGGGTTTTCAGCCCGGAAGAGGCCGGAGAAAGCTGAGAGGCCCGGCCGGGGCCCGGCGCGGCCGCGCAGCCCGGCCTGCGGTGCGGCTCCACCGCCCCCGTCCAGCACCGCTCCGCGGGCACAGGGAGGTCCCGTGGAGGGCACCGGCACTACCTGTGTGAAGAGATAACTCATAGGACACACGGTCACTGCTGCAGATGTGCACAAGCTCACTGGAATCACCATTCGCGTTGCTGGTTTTATTACTCATATGTCCACATCTGTATATATACACACCTCTCTCTCTGTCTACGTTTGTGCATAAAGGAGCGGTGTTTCTAGAGAGACTCGTGTTCGTGTGTTTATGTGGAAGTATATTTTCGAAGGCTCACAGAACCTCTATTATTTAATGTGAATGTTTCTGTACAATGGATCGCATTTGTAACAAAATGGGTGGGATTTCTAAATTCAACAAGAAAGATTAATAATTGAGATTCATATTTTGAACGAGGGGCAGGACTGATTTCTTGAACTTGCTGGACATAAGAAGGTGGGGTCCATTTCACTGCAAAGAAGCCGTGTTTTAGGGCGCATTGTTTATTAAAAATGGCCAAGCTTTTTATTTTGTATCAATTTTTTTTCCCTGCTGGGAACATCTATGGGTCAGATTTGGTTCATCTTCGATAACATGAAACACGATCCTGTGAAGCGAAGGGGCTATTTTTATCATGCAGCTGGAAGCTGTCATCAATTCGTAACATTTATTTCGGCTTTAGAACGATAGTATAAAATAGCATGAAGTTTCCAGATGACGCCGGTACTGCAGACAGGATTTTTCAAGTATAATAAATCAAATTAATTACCTTTTAGATATATATGATCATACTACCTCTCTATGAAACTGCTATTAAAAAAATGCTCGATGTGTGCATCTGTGATTGTGCATGTGTTTACATCTGGGGACTCAAACAGAATTAGCTGTCTGGGGTAGCTGTATCCAGGCAGTGGGGCACACTCAAGCCCACGTCCACACATGCTTCTTTGCGAGACGTGGGCACTGCATTGCTTAG
>NW_020955322.1:451752-523669 GCF_003031625.1 Empidonax traillii | reverse complement strand
GTGTTCTGCGTTCTGTATGTGTGTGTGTGTGTGATATGTGTGTTCTGTGTTCTGTATGTGTGTGATATGTGTGTTCTGCGTTCTGTATGTGTGTGTGTGTGTGATATGTGTGTTCTGTGTTCTGTATGTGTGTGATATGTGTGTTCTGTGTTCTGTATGTGTGTGTGTGTGTTCTGTGTTCTCTGTGTGTGTGTGTGAGCGCCCGCCGAGCGCCCCTTGGCGCATGCGTTCCCGTGTCCCGGTTCCACGTGCTGTTGAATATTTATGCTGCTCCGCCGCCCGCGGTCGGTGCCGGTGTCGGTGTCGGTGCCCGCGCCCTCCCCGCGCCCCTGAGCCGCGCCCCGGGGCCGCCTGGCATGGCCCAGCCTGGCATGGCCCAGCCTGGCCTGGCCCGGCCGGGGTCGCTCCCTCCGCGCCGTCCCCCGCCGCTGCCCATCAGTGCGCCCGGGCGGGCGCTTCCAGCCTTCCTCCTTTACCGGGCGCTCCAGCGAACCCCCGCCCCCCTCCTCGCCTGGCCGAGTGGTTTTTTCATGGGGTTATGTGGCAAAAAATGAGACGGGTGCAGTCTTTTGGCACAAAAGTGCCATCTCCGGGGAAGGAAGAAAGGTTCTTGTAATGGATTCCTTTCTGCCTCGCTCCTGTTAGGGAAAAACCTCATCATACTGTATGGCCCTTCATATTTTATTGCTGATATATCGACATGGCATGATAGATCCGAGAGAGAAACGCAGGCTCTTGGTGTTTATTCTATTTGTAAGCTGCAGGGTTTGTTGTTATTTTGTCTTTTTTTTTTTTTTTTTTTTTTTAACGAACAGTAATAATTCCCAGTACTCATTGTTCAATGGCACAAAGTGATTTTAAAACCTTTTGTACGGTGGCAAAATAACATCTCATGGTATCATAAATGTGCTTCTGCATCTCGCTAATGAGATGGGTTTTTCTTTCCCCCCAGAGCCCGATGGGGAGCGGGCAGGAAGGAGGCAGGAACCCTTCGGAGCCCGTGCGGGCTCCCGGACACACCTGGGCACTTGCCCTGGCGCGGGCACGGCCGCAGCCCCACGGCCCGGCCCGGCACCCCCAGAGTTACCAGAAAGGCCCTTCTGGCTGGAGCCAGGCTGGCTAGAAGTCGTCCAGTGACAATTCTCTCTCGGCAGCCTCTCCGTCCCTCTCCCCCTCCGCCATAGCCCACCTCTCTCATCGCCCCCTCTGCCCTCCCTGTGCCCATCGGTGTGTCTGCCGGGGCTGCCTTGTAGAAGCCGCTCCGACCAACACCTGGAGTTGCCGGGTCACCCTCCCCGCATGGCTGAGGCTCCCTGCACGCCCCAGCCGACTACAAGAGGCGACAATAAAGCCGGTGTCCATCATGTCGTCTGTTCATTTCAGAAAGGGCAGATCCTGACCTCGGTTCCCCAAGTGGAAGCTCGTCTTGTGCACGCATGTGGTCACCGTTTGCTCCAACATTTACACAGAAGTATATTCATAAATATTTTTGACCTCCTTTCCATCCAGCCTATTTTCTTTCTTCCATTTTCCCCTTTATCCGAAGGGGAAGCTCCCCAGTGATTGCAGGAGCACGGAGAGCGTTCAGGGGGACAGTGGCACCCGGGCACACACCTGAGCCACATGCCCCTGCCTTCACGTGGGAACTCGCTCGCATCGTTTAGCTCCCAAGAAAACTGTTGATCTCCAAGTGTGAGGCTGAACCTTTTCATTTAGTGTTCATGGCTGCATCGCCTCCTCCCCCCTCCCCATCCTTTCCCCCCCCCCGGGTTCGTTCCTCTGTTGCGTTTCCAGAGATAACCAGGTCCCCCCGGCGGGCTGGGGCAGGCGCAGGGCTCGGGCTCCTGCCTTGGGACGGGACCGGGCAGCGCTCGCTGCGGGGGCAGAGGAGGGGGACGTGCCCTCCCTCCTCAGCCAACTGGACAAGAATGGGCTCTATTATTATTGTTGTTGCTGCTGCTGCTGTTATTAATATTACTGTTGTTATATTAATTTTAAAATTATCCCTTTGCAATTTGCAAAGAGCCTGTAAATTTACCTTAAACCTGCTTTCTTTTCTAGCCAATGGTGTCAGGGGCCGGCTAGCCTGTCCCTCCGGAGCATTAACCCTTGTCGCTAGCTGGAGTGAGCGAGGAGCTGAGGTTTGGCCCTAAGGAGCTGTGTGTGTAGATCTGGCACAGCTTTGCTCCCTTAACTCCTGGATCTTTGTTTTGGTGGCGACCAGGGAGAGCAGGGAGCGCTGTGCTCGCATTTCCCTCTGGCTTTTACACGCGCACACACACACAAATCCCCCTTTCCAACTTTCTGCTTTTTGCGCTTCCCTTCCAGTTTTTTCACTTCTCAGAACTACTGGCAGCATTTGCCGAGATCTAGATCCCCGTCGTGGTAAGTGATGCTTTTCTCCATTGCAAAACTCGCTCAGCTCTCGGCTTGCTGTCCCAGGGATGGGTGTAGAAGTTGTATTTGTTTGGAACAGAATTGCCCAACCCCAGTGGTTTCACGTCAAGCAGCACAGAGTAAAACTATTGTCGTGTATTAACTCTGAATGGGAGTAAACAGACCAAATAATCACTGCTGGCTCCGACAGTAGCACGGCACTAATGTCATTCTCTTTAGGTTTGCAAAGCAACTTTTTTTTCTTTTCTTTTTTCTTTTTTTTTTTTTTTTTTTTTTTTTTTTTTTTTTTTTTTTTTTTTTTTTTTTTTTTTTTTTTTTTTTTTTTTTTTTTTTTTTGGTTGTTACTAGGAAAGTAAGCTTGTGTTTTGGGTCGGAACTTATATATTTACATTACACACCAGACCATAACAAAGTATACAAAGAATGCGGCTGCCATATGTGCTTTGTGAACATACAATTATGATTGGGGGGGTCATGGATTCAGCTTAAATGTTGCAGACACACTGATACCACTCCGCGAGGTTCGTGCACTACCTGAAAACTCACTCCATCTTTGGGGGGAGGGGCTGGAGAGACGTTGCATTTTTAAAACCTAATTTTTTTAAAAAAATAAATCAACTTCAGTAAATGCCTCCTGGACGTTTATTTTTAATGTACAGTCTGCAGCTCTGACTGGATCAAATTCACGATTATTCAGATGAGGCTGAATTTGAATAACTTGCTGGTTTCTCTCCCCCGCCCTCCCCCATCCCACTCCCCCTCCTTTTTTTTTCTTTTCTTTTCTTTTCTTTTTTTTTTTTTGTTTGTTTTAAAAATTAAGAAAATGAAGAAAACCGCTGAGTCCGGCTGACCTTTGGTTGACATAATTTAGCAGGAGACCGGTCGCAAATGAGGACTGGATAAATTAGACGGTCTGGTTCTCCGGGTAAAGCGATAGCTCGAGGAGCCGGGGCAGGGGCTGCCCCGCGGCCCGGGAGCCCCCAGGGCGGTGGGAGGACGGTCCCGGCGGAGCGGGGCGGGGGAGCCGCCGGGCACCGCCAAGTTCAGGGCGAGCCGCTGAGAAGCGAGCCCGGTGACCGCACGGTAGCGGCCCCCGCACGGCAGAGACCCCCGCACGGCAGAGACCCCCGCACGGCAGAGACCCCCGCACGGCAGAGACCCCCTCACGGCAGTGGTCCCCTCACGGCAGAGACCCCCTCACGGCAGAGACCCCCGCACGGCAGTGGCCCCCGCCCGCGGGTCCCCGCGCTGAGGCCGCGGGTGCGGGGAGGCTGCGGGCCCCGGCGCTCAGCACTCAGCGCTGCCGCCGCCCGCGGGCCCCGCCTGGCATCGCCACTGCCCTCGGGGCCGGCCCAGGGAACGGGGGCCCCGCTCCTCCCCGCCGGCCCGCTCAGCCATCCGCGGAGGGCTCCGGGGACGCGGAGCGGCCGCCGGCCCCGGGACGCGGTGCCAACCCCCGCCCCGCCTGATTAGCTTGTCAGGGTTTATCTCGTTAAGTTGTGCGGGATGTACTCCCGTGACAAGGCACGGGCAAACTCTGGAGAGGGATTAATCCCCCAGAAGTTCAGAAGTTGATGTCAAAAAAAAAAAAAAAACCTAACTAAAAAAAGAAGGAGCCCGCGTTTCGTATTTTAACCGATCATTTGTTGAGCATCTGCGGGTACTGCTGATCTGCTCAGGCAGGCTGGCCGAGGAATCACTGTTTTAGAGACAACGGAACGGTCTCCTAAAGCAGACTGCTGTCCTTCTTTCCCCGCGGGAAGAGGTGAGAGCCGCTCCCGCTCTGCAGCAAAACTTCCAGCCGAAGCGGGACCGAGTTCCTAGCCGACAGCAATTCCCCCCTCTCTGATGAGTCGCCCCTGCTAATAAATGGTGCCTCTGCTCAGGTTCCTCAGTGGGTTGCAGCTGAGTCCGAGAGAATCTGATCCTTTATTCCAAGATGTGTTTTAATAAAACTGCTGTAAAGTTGGCATTCTATTAGGAACCTATTCTTCCCAAATTAATACCTTATCTATGAAAAACTCTATCCTACCAAACTAGATTCACCTCTGTGTACGTCTTTCTTAATTTACATGCATTTTACAGCTAAGAACCTAGCTCTACATTTCCCTGAATTATCAGACCATCGATTTGGTGGGTAGCTAGCTGTTTCACCCAGATGGATATAATTCTGAATATACTCAGAAGAAATGCAAAACCATGTGTTTTTCTGTCATATTCCTCTTCCCTCCCCCCCTCTTTTTTTCTCCCCCTTTCCTCTGTAGTCGGTTTGTGTTGAGCAACGCCTTCAGAAACTTCATTATCTAAAAGGCAGACCTAGAGGGCAGGGACTTTGGGAATAGTTCCTTTTTATTCTGAAACTGTCTAAACTTAGAGCAGGGTTGAACATGTCCTCAAATCTGCACCTTCCAGTCAGAAATGAATGATGTGCCAGACACTTCACTTGTAGTCAAAAAAATATAAACCAAATGCTGTGAGATTCAGAATTCTTTCTCAGGCCCATTTACTGTGCACATCTCACAGTCTGAATGTAAAATGGTCACCTCAGAAGCTGACAAAAAATCCTATGCAGATGTTACTGTATATCTTTTCCTTCATTTTATTTCAAGTAGATTTTACTAGCAATTCTTAGAAAAAAGTGGACAGCACGTCTGACAGGATACCTTTGCAGGTTGCAGGCCAAGCGAGCTCAAACAGCTCACATTAGAAACAAGCTTGGATTAGGTGCACTATTTCTGAAAGAGCACTGCCTCTCTGCCCCCATGCAAACAGATTTTTTTTTTTTTGCGTTAAATATTTCACCTTTCTTTGACTTTCTTGAAGGGTGGCAGTTTACACCCAGGTCAGCATGAGGCACTGTAACAGAGGGTGGTTTGCAGTGGAATTTTAGGTTTTAAGGTATTGTACATTAAAAAAAAAAAAAAAATCCTAACAGAGCAAGTGTAGTTTCTGTTTGGCAGAAGCATCAAAAAGAGCTATCATCTAGAAAATACCCTGAAAATACTCATCTGCTAAATAACACAAGTGCTGAATAGAAGTGTATTTCCACTAGCTCATCAATACAAATCAATAAACATTGCAAATATAAAGATATAAATCAAGAATTTGTAAATGCAATGCCAGCATCACAGCACTCTAGATATTTTTTTCTTATTTATAAAAAGAAGTGTTTAATTATTCCAGTTTGGATTTGCCTTGCCTTGTCTTTATGCTTTATTGGCATGTTTGGTTTAGGAAGTGGGGTTATAATACAGGCAGCTACACACCTAATGTGAGTATCTATATTTAAATCAAAATCATTATCTTTCAAACAGGTGAGTGAAGCAGGTTATTTGCTTACAGCACTTTTAGTGTCAGTCATACTTTTGATCCATTTAGATTTTGTTATTTATTTTTATTTACCATTACTGCTTGCAGCAGAGCTTTCACTGAAATGGTGTACCTAATATGAGCATTTATAATTTAAAATACTTAGGATATTTGTGTAAAACTAAAATAAAAATATATCCTTGGTCCTTCATTAGTTTTCTGCTGTGATATTTGCAGGACTTCTCTAGGCTGTGTGTAAGTCTGGTCAACACACAACAAGGTTTGTGCTTCCACAGACATTTTTAAACGTACAGCAAATTGTTGAATGCTCCTATTAGTAGCACTGGACAAAGGCTACCAGGAAGGGTGACTACATTAAACTGGTGAAACACATGGGGGCTGAAATAAGGGACTGACCAAACCCCACTGAAATCAGTGGGAGACTCCTACTGAGTTGGAACAGGCTTCAGACAGAGTATAAATTACTGTACAGGTACGGCACTTTTTGTCTCTTCCCAATTTTGCTTTGGTTTATAGTACATTGTTTACTGGTAACATTCTTGAGCTAGATTAAAATTTATTGATTCATTTCTGACATAAAAATGTCTGTTTGGATGCAAGCACTGATAGGAAAGCTGGACTGATGCTGCAGAGCTGATGGAAATGACATGCAAGTCACCTTATCCAAGCAATGATTGCTTTCAGGATATTTCTTAAACTATTGTTCTTTTGCCCAAAGGTGTATTTTTGTACGAATTCAGCAACTACCCAAGAGATTTGGTCAGGTTCTTTCCAGTAAACTGGTTTTTTTTTTTCAGGCACATGACTGACTAAAAGTTGAAAATTGATCAGATTACCAAATCCATATTCTTTGCCAAGGAATAACAGCAATGAGGGACCCCCCCCCCCCTCGCTGTTCCCTCAACCTCAGCATGGCCCTACAAATAAGACTTAATAATTAATTCACTGCTAATATTGGAACTCAACTGTGAAAATGCTGCTTTCTGCTAGGAGAATTCAGATGCAGTAAACACTGCTACAGCAAATGGAGTGTTTCTGTTGGGATATGCTATAAATGGGGTTTAGTCAGTTCCCACTGGAGCCATAAGTTTAGGATCAGATCCTGCTTAATATCATATTTCTCCTTCTCGTGATCCTTATTGACTGTAGCAAAAACTACAGCTATTTAAAACCCCCCACCCCTTAAAAATATATGGACTTGCTTATCTAGAAAATCTCGGTATTGCTGGAATTTTTAATTTTCTGCCCACATTTGTAGAGGACTTAGAGACTCCTTTACAAACTTAGCTCCATACTTAGATACTCTCTCCTTTTTAGTTCTATTGTGTACTGAAGAATAGGACATTTAATTAAAAAATCCTAGCAGCATAAAATTGTGGAGTGTTGTCAGTAGTTGCAGAGAAAGGGCCAAATTCTTCCTTTCTTACCATGGCAAAATTCCCATCAGCGCTAAGTTCTTTATGAAGCTTGAACATGTATCTTAAGACCCCACCAATAATAAAGAAATTGCTTTACTCTTGCTTAAGTGTTTTCCTGCTGGCTGGCAACAGCAATCAGAAAGCTGCATGCTCCTAGCTTTTCTGGTCATAAAATAAGAAATATTGAGAGAAAATCCTAAATGTTTCAAAAAGCTGTAAACAACTCACTTCTGATAGGAAAGCGGTTCAGAAACAATCTGTCCTCTTCCAAGTGGGACTTTGAGTTAGACTACAGGAACAGTTCTGCAGCCTTTTAATTTTTCCCCAGGCAAAGCTGTCAATAGATAAAACATTATTTTTACCTGTAGAAGTACAACGAAAGGGATTTACAATCCAGATCTGTTTATACTCTGTAGGTCTAGTAAAGAAACAAAGTTTCTCCTCTGACATGCCCAAATAAACAATGACCCTATTTCAAATTCTGCTCAAGGAGTGTGTTAAATGCATAAAGTATTTTGAGTAAATGCCATGCAGCTGTTTAGTGGCTTGCAATTGCTGTGGTATCTCGCCTGCCTGTGTCCTGTGCACTGCCAGAGACCCTGCGAGTGGACACTGCTATTTCTGACACCTCGGCTCAGATTTTCTGTAAGTCTGTATGTTTTTTCCAAGTAGATGAAAATAGCGAAACATTATAAATATTAGATAGTCTTGCTCCAGTGTGTGGTGCTGTAAATCTCTGGAGATTTACAAAGAGACAGTGATAACATGAATGCAATTACACACGATACTACTTTATGAGCTAATTCTAGAAAGCAGCATCTCAGCTGTGCACTGACAATAATTTTTCACGGCAACTTTTGGAATGTCCCATGGAACCTTTTAATAGATTAATTATTTGCTCATCCCAAAATAAATTTGCACATGGCTAGAATTAAACAAAAGGCCCACCACTGTTTCAGGAGGAGTTTTGCCTGAGAAGGAAGTCAGGGTAGAAGCCGTTGTTTTAGGGCTCAGATTAAAATGTTGAAATACAGTGATAATCTGCCAGGACACTCTGCTCGGACTCTGCAACCCAACCACATGTGCCCTGGGAAACTTCTGAACTGTCCACTGGTCTGTAAAGGTTCTAGGCTGGTGAACATGAAATATTTCTTCTCTGTTAGTTCAACAGGTGACTTTGAAATGACCTGTGAATTCTTCCACTTTTGTCAAGCTGAGATCAATAGCTAGTGTGGTTCTAGGAAAATACATGTAGGTATTTTCTCAAGGCATGCTAATTTGAAAAATAAGATCTGGAAAAACACTTGTAGTGTTAGAGGATTCAAAGACTACTCAGAAAAAAAAACAACTTTGGAATTGTTGTAGCAGCTGCTATAATCTATTATGTAAATCATCTGGGAATTAAAGCAAAACATTTTGTAAGATAGTTTTTTGTCAAATAATAAATATGCTATCATTTTGACTTAGTGTTTTTCCGTAGGTGTTATTGTTAACCGATGAAAGCGAAACCTCAGAGTGCTCTTTATTTTGACTAATGAGGATTTAATATTTATTTTTAGCTGTGCCAACGATAACACCCGTATATCTGTTCAAGAGAACATATGTTTCTCAAAACTGGGTGTTGGAACTTATGCTGTTATCTGCAGAGGCTTACATTTGTCTTCTAGGTGTCACCTAGGTACTCTCACCGAATTTAAGCCGAGATACTAAATTATAAAATATGTGGAAAGAAACCCCAAAAGGCATAAGCGTCTTTGGTCAGATTATTATTTACTTTGATGTGCTTTTGTATCACCATAAACCTCTCTGCAGAAACTTGGTGATTACTCTTCACTGCCTGAGTGTTGTAAACTGGCTTTTATAAAAACAAGAATCAGGCCCTTTAATTCATTTTGCCCTTCTATACAGGGCTGCTGGTGCAACATGTCAGATCATCAGCCTGTTGACTAAAGTACAGTATGATTTCACTAATGACTGGGATGCATACTGCAGATTACCACATTTTGCAAATTAGTGAGTAATCAAACAAACACCATAAAAATCAAGGATACTGCATAATGAAATATACTTTATTCATTTATTTTTACAACCATATATTAGCTTTAATTATTTGTGTTAGTAATTCACTGGATGCTAGCACATGGAGCTATAGAATGTAGGCTTTTATAAAAAAAAAAAAATTTTAGTATCCAAAGCCCCCATGGTAGCACTCTGATACGCAAGCCTTTGTGAGAAGGTGGGTGAGCACTTCGTCCCTGAGTGGGGAACCCTGTTACAGAGATAATCCCTGTGAAGGCCCTAGAGCCCTCAGGGCCAGCCTGATCCATCCTGGTGGAGATCCATCCTGGGGAGCACTGGCTGTCACCTTGGGAAGGCTGCTGTTCACCTGGTTTTGCTTCCAAAGAGCCAATGAAGATGGAAAAACTCAAGTTGGGCAGGTTAGGGAAGGATCATGACTTGACTCGGCCACTCACTGGAAATCTGTCTTTCTTGCTCCTTTACTCCCCTCCTTCCTTCTCCTTTCCTGGTCCATACCCAAGCCTAGACCACGGATAACACCAAATTGTATCTTTTACCTGCCTTGTTTCTGGTCATGGGTCAGGGAGGGAAAGCTTTTCCACCAAGTGACTGTTGCCTGCAAGGAGGATTTATCTCTGGGTTCCCCTCTGAGATGTCCCACCTCCAGCACTGGCTGCTGCCCAGCTGGGCAGACATCACTCCTTTAATGTCTGGGGAATGAACTTCTGCTTCTCCTGAGCTCAGTTTGGGCCTCTGATGTGGAGGAAAACATCCCTTCAGGGCCCTAATTTCTGGCCATTCCTTCAAGAAAAGTACTGATTTTTAAAAGCTTAAAGGTACATATTGTGTGTATGCATAAAACCTTTGTGCAATATGCACGGTCTTTGTTTGTTTTGTTTTGTTTTTTCTTTTTTTTTTTTTTTCTCACTGTACACTTAACTTTCTCTTCCATATACTAGCTTGTCATCTGGCATTTCCATAAACTCTCGGTTGTTAAAACCATTTCTCTTTTTTCCTTATATTTTTAGTTTGATCCATGAATGGCCTGTCAAGAGTTTTATATTATTGTGAGCTGAAGTTTGGATGGTAGCAGCGACAGGCCACTAACCATAATTGTGTTGCTGTTACCACTGTAACAAATTTGTGTCATTTAGCTATTTTGAAGCTTGGGAAGTACATAAAGGCAAATGTAGTACTGATGAATATTTATTATACTGCTGTGGGATCTTAGGTTTAACCATGTTTGCCTCTGTTCTGCAAAACTGCCCCTAAAATTTAGCAGAGTGGATTATATCTCAAACTGGGGGACAACTGTGAAAAATGTTGCTGGAAAAATTATTTATGCCTGTGGAACTTACTTGTGACTGTGGACTTATTTATGACTGTGGAGCTGTGGAATACTTATTTATATAATTTTAATAAGAACAGTGTTAGGGATAGTCTTCTTGCAAAGCCTGGAGTAGGAGACAGATACTTGGCCTGACCTTAGTTCAGCACATCAGTGTTTGACAAGACACAAAGTACCACGAGAGGTACACAGATTTTCCTCATTTGACAGTATTCAACTGAATGCAGGTTTATGCCCCAAATATCTATGTTTCTTGGTGACCTTACCAGAGAAAAGAAAGTTTTAGCCCCCTTGTATTCTCAGCAGGATCAAGCCTTTTCTTGTATCACAGTCAGGGCAAATGAAGGTTGTGTTCTTCACTGCTTCTGAGGCTCACGGGGTATTATTAACCTACTTGAAACATGATTTTAATGTGTATAAAACATGCTAACAGTTTCAATTTATTGGCAGGTCATTGATTTTTTTCCTTTTCCTTTTTCTTTTTTTTTTTCAGATAGAAATGAATATAGGTAATAGAAAATTGATAGGTGTGAGTCATAATGTTTCCCTCCTTTATTTCATGAAATAGTCTTTTTGAAATAGTCACGATCTAGAAATAATTTTTTTTACTCCTGTTGATAATATAAGGTGCATTGGAGACTTGACATAATGAATTGTATTTTAGATAATTATAGTCTTCTTAGAAGCATAGCAGCCAGTATTTTTCACATGTGGAGGACCTCTGTTAGAACGGATCTCGATTTTTTTTTTTATTTTCAGGTTAGTGAGAACTGCAGTTATCTAACAACTAGTGAGTCACTACTAATGTCTGAGTGTGAACCATAAAGAAATTGTGAAACACTGCAATAAAAAGAGCTCTGTTTTCATGTGCTGAGTCTGAGTGCCCATCGGTGTAGCTGTAACAAACTGGTCTGGGCTGACTTAACCCTTCAGAATCAACGCACTCAGGTCCAGAATGACCAAAGCTGAGCCAGTTTGGAGGTTTAAGTAGAGGTTAACCAGACCCCAGGTCATCTCATGACTCCTGCAAACAAACAACTGACTTTCACCCATTCAAGCCTAGCTAATGCTTGCTCTCTTTTCCTTGGCCAGTGAGTGTGTGCAAAACATGACTATTTCTGAATAAGAAAACCTCAGACATTTACACGAGAGCACCTCTCAAGGTCATAAAGCATGTGTGCTAAAGACAAAGGGATATTAATTTGACCATAATTTGTGTGAGGGCTTTCAACAAGGCAGGGGAATGCATATTTTTAAGACTTTTTTTCTCTAGTAATTTAATTTCTCAGGAAATGCTGCCATTAATATTTTATTTTGAGCACTGGGGCGCTAATGGTATTACCCGTGTTTCTCTTTACTCTTGACAGTACACTCCACACCAAACACTTGTTCCAGTAGCATATTTATCCCCTGGTATACACAAAGTCTTCTTTTTCTTTCTCTCTCTCTTTTTTTTTTTTTTTTTCCTTTCCCTGTGTCCCTCACTTATAAAAAGCACCAATGTTTAGAAAGGCTGGAAAAATAACGAGTTGGGGGACATATGAAAAACTGTGATTTTTCCAAGTGAAATTAGAAACAGAGTCTCTTTAACATGGAAATTTGATTTCTCTACAATTTGAGGACTCATTTCTGCAACTGTCACATATGTAAAATTTCCAGTGAAGTCAAAGAGGCCTTTGAATACAAAGAAACAGCACAATCAAGCTCTGAATATATATATATTCCATATGCTTTTCTCTCTTCTATTGATATACATGTTATAATAATTTCATTCAGATAAAACTGTCATCATTTTAATTTATACAGCCCTTAAACTGTTAAAAAAATGAAATTAATAAAAACAATTTCAGAGAAGAAGGGCTCATCTTTGTGAGAGCATTTAATTAGCATCTCCATTTTTTATTTTAAACCGAAATGGGAAATATTGCATTGTCAGGACATCCTCGAATGGTATCCTAGGTTTCTGTTTGTTTGGAATGTCTTGAAATCATACAACTTTACTGAATTATAACCAGATAAATATATCTAAGCCCGAGGGCAGGAAGTCCTGGCAGCTGAGATGTAGGGAACATGCCGTTTGTCCATCCTGGATTCTTCTGTTCCCTTTTACTAATAAATCCAGTAGAAAGCTTTGTTTTCACTCTCCACATGATAAATAAAGTCTCTGTCTATGGTGCCACACTCGTGCTTGGTGCTGGTGCTTGTAATTCCACCTCTTCTCCTGGAGAGATGAGACCTCTGTGAACCAAACCTCACCAGGTCAGGTTTTGTTTGGGTTAAAGCCCGTTCCAAAGCAGGGAAAATATTGCAGATTGCAAGTATTATGGGATTGATGAATCGCACTTTGGCTTCACAAGGTCATCTGCAACAGTCATTGGAGCTTCCAGACCACCCACCTCAATTTTTGGTTTTTATCCAGTGTCCACTTTTGTTTTCTGTTTACCCATTTTAAAAATCTGCTCTCCACCCACTCTCACCCCAATCTTATTTGTAAAAATCAGTCCAGAGGAGACTGTAAAAAGTCAGGGGAGTGCCCTCTGCATGTTCACACAACTCTGTTTGTCTGAATTCTTTTGTAAACAATTTTTCTTGCATGATAGAGCATGTGCTGTGTGGCAGACATTTTTATGAAGTAGCCTAGGACAGGACTAATCACATCACCCTGTCTCAGGTTTTGACCTTATCACTGTTGTGCACTGAGCCTAAAAATTGGACACTGGCAACCACGTTGCAGGAAAATAAATGGGAGATGACATTTTAGTTAAAAAGAATAAGTAGGTTTTATTTTATTGAAACAAAAGGTCATAGGACTTTTATTTATTGTTCTGGTGTGAGTGTTATTAAATAGCTGCCATGTTGCCATGTCAGGCAAGTTAAAAAAAAAAAAAGGGAGGGCGACAATTTCGCTTGCCAAGCCCCAATTCCTGGTTCTGCAGCTGTTTTACATTCAGGCCTTTTAATGAAACCAGTGGAAACTCTACCTGGAAAGCAATAAGGGAATAATATTCTTATGTGAAACATCATTTATAACATCTGTAATAAAGCAGGCTAAATCATACCTCTGCCATTTGAAATCATAAATAGTATGTTAGCTTTTAAAAGCAGCCTTTGTCCTTTTGAAATCTTTTGATGTCAGGTTGCTTTAAGAAAAGCCCAAGTAGAGTCTTCTGTACAGTGGTTTGATTAAGAAAAAAATCATTACAGTCTTCAATACCTTTCTAATGAAAAGTATATAAATGTGAGCCTGGCAATTCACTGTTGGTATCAGAAACAGAAGAATTTGTTGATACAACCATCATTATTTATATATAGTATAAATAAGGATATAATAAAATAAGCTATTCTAAATTGATTACTTGCATTTTTTCAGCATATAGATGTGAATGTGCATGCATGTAGATTGGTGACATAATCTTTAATAAACTGTGATTCACAATTTAATTTTTCACAGATGCACTAAACCTCTTATTTCATAGATACATCGACACTTTTCACAGTGATAACCCGACTGTACAAAATGAGAGACAAACTCTGGCAGTACTAGTAAGGATCTTAATACAAAGTAGAAACAGTTCCTGCAAATTCAGAAACAACGACAGGTATTGCTGCAAATTGGAAACCAACAGTTACTTGTAAAATGCCAGGCTGCAGAGAGTGATTTGGTTTGGAGGGCAAATTAGCTGCAGGTTCCGATCCAAACCCATTTAAAGCCAGTGTAATGCCAGAGAGGCAAACCTGAGCCCAGGTGCATGACCCGCAGTGCCCTGGGAACCTGCACAGCACGGCCAGCGCTCAGGCAGCTTTGCTGGGGTGCCTGTGGTGAGGCAGGACCTGGAAAAAAACCTCATGTTCAGAAGAAATGGCTGCACTGTAGGGTGTTTCCTGAGGAAACTCGGACTCCAGGGAAAAATTCTCAACCCTTTCATACCCTTGTATTTTTTTCACACCACTCATTTCTGGCACTCCCCACAGCCCAGGCAGCTGGCACCCAGGCTCACGCAGGTGAGTTCTGCTCATCCCTGCTCCATCAGTCACCTAGGGACCCACTGATGGGAAGGGGCTTGGAAGGGGAGCTCTGGATAAAGACAGGGCCTTTTTCTGACTGGGAAAAATGAGCAGAGAAGGATTGTCCCAGCACCTGCCAATCAATCCAATTGAACAAACAGGTCAGTGTGCAGCCCTTGGAGCCCTTGACCATCATTTACACTAACACAGTTATCTTTCCCTGATGTTGTCTGAAAGAAGCAGGTCCCAGATGCTACCTGCTTAATAATTTTCCCATTTCCCAAGGACAAAGCTCCCCGCAGCTCCTGCACTGAGGGCTGGGCGGACACCTATGGAGGGTCCTCAGAGCTTCGCTGTGCCCCGACAGCTGACAGGGCACATTGAGAAGGCTGTGCCTCCTGTCCCCACCTCACAGAAGGACAATTGTATTAAGGGTTGATCTTATTTTTGGTCCATTTTTTCATTAGAGGAAATAAAATAGGAAAGCCACCGTGCTCTAAACCAAGTATAAATGTAAATTTTGGTACAGTTCTTTTTCTGTTGTGTTGATGTCCCCTGCCAAAAAGCAGAGATAAATTATTTGCTCTGACTTTGTATCCCTTGAGACATGAAGATTGCAGAAGTTTGGTGCAGAGCCTGCTCTGTCTGCTCTGTTCATGTGTGGTGAGTGTGGCTCATCAGGGTGATGGGTTGTAGTGATACAAGGGTGCACATCATAACCTAGGGGCGATGTTAAGGTTTCCTCTCAGCTTTCAGTTTATTGTGTACAAGGTAGCAAAGGGATTGATGACTTCTAGAGCCTAATTCTCATCTCACAGAGTTGAGGTGGATATTAAATACACTGGAATTGACCTCTCGTGATTTGTAGCAGAGGGAGTGGACTCAGATTCATTCTGAAGTGGGCAGGCTTATCCACAACTTCCAGATGATGACAATGCAATTTGTCCCTACATGGAAAGAAAGAGAGGTGTTTCTTCAAACCCATTATAAATTTCCATGTTTCAGTCCCTCTTTGTTTTAACTTTGCCCACATGCTGGTATGTCATGATGGTAACTGGACATTTTGTTTTTTTGAGTTACATGGAGAATATGCACCCAACTCATTGACAGAGAGATGGACAAGATGCTGTGAAAAGAGGGTGCCTCCATTACAAGTGTTGTAAATAATTGGTCTTAAATAAAAATCTACAGAGAAAACAAAAACCCTGCTATTAAATAAAACTTTGCTGTCTGCAGTAGAATACAAGACAGATTTGCAACATTAATTATTTCCACCAGCTTTGAGCCTGAAATATGAATATGTCAGGTATTTAAATACCAATTGATTTAAGAAAAACCTCTACTTTATTAAAATATCATTATGCATATTGGAAAGTTAAAAGTCAAAGCTATGTAGCTGCTGAGGTAAAATTCACATTTATTGTCCACTGAATGTGATGGAAATTGAATTTGTCAGGAAGCTGATTGATATCTAGAAGTGTTTTGTTTTCAGTGACTGGCACTGCCGAGTTACAACCATCTATCATCTAACAGGTAATTAGTCAGATTTCTCATCATGAGCCTTCAATCCTGCTGTTTTATTATTGAAATACCACAAACCAGTAGGCATCTGAATGCAGATAAAGTTCTCTGTCATGGTCTTAAGGACAAAGACAACATTTTGCAACTCAGCTGTAGTAAGTTTGAATAAAAGTCACTGAAATGTGAGGCATGATGTTAATATATATGGGAAAATGTGATCTTGAAAAACATCATCAGCATTGACTTCTTTTTTTTTTTTTCTGCAAAACAACATTTAAAGTTAAAAGTTTTAGTCTTGCAATGCAGAAAAATATTCCCCAGTATAGAAGGAAGTTGGGTGAGGCAAAAGACTTCTTGGACCTTGGGAGGATGAGGTGGAAATCAGGGTTTCTCTCTCCAAAGTGACATGTCCCTGTCCCTCCCTGTTGGTGGCAGACATCATCTCCTCCCACGCAGGAGCCCCAGGTTCTTGTTGGTGTTCCCAGAGGAGTCCCTGCTGCTCCTGGATCCATCTGTGGTCGCTCTCATTTGCCTGCAAGGAAAGCAGTGACACAAACTCACTGAGTTTGGCCCCATTTAAAAGGGGGCAGGAGAAGAGTTTGGGGCTCAGGCCACAGCTGACCCCAAGAGTTTATGTTTATACAAAAATAGCTTTGTTGGAGTGTTTTTAGAAACTCTTCACATATGGCTGAGTGCATGTTTGAACCATTAGCAAACTTTATTAAAAAAGGACAAAGTATAGAATTTGATAACACAGTTGTTACCCTCATGACTGTTACAAACCTGCTTTTTTTTTACATACTCACTTTTTCTCCTCTCATCTCTTTGAAGTGTTCAGTGTAGATGATATAACAGCAGTTGAAAAAGGATTATTAGCTAACTATATAAAAAAGTAAAAATAAACTTTTACTAGAGCTTCACGAAAATAAGCACAATGAGCTGATTACAGTACTAAATGTGTTGCACTCCAGGTTCTGACTGTGCCTACAATGGAACTGAAAACGTGTTCCTGTTCACCCTTAAAATATTGCTTTTGTAACAGAAAGCAATTGTATGAACTAAGATTAGTAAAAGCTTATTTAATGTTTCGTTTGGGGACTAATGTATCTAATCCAGCTGCACAACTCACTCAGAGCACTGGGTTGCCAGCAACCTCTGTGGCTTCAGTCAAATATAATTTTTTTTAAGCTTGATTCTAATGTAAAAAAAAAAATAATTATTGGTGGAAGTCTGTGTTTATAATATCCCAACCCTCCATAAGACACAGCAGCCTTTAGTTCTTAATGAGTTATAAATGTTGTTATTTTCTAGAGAACTTCCATTATTGAATATTCAAATTTTATATCCTTCTGTAATCCTGAGCTAGAAATGATAATTCACCATAGCTGATAAAGTGTTCTTGGTTTATGCAACACCCCAGAAAACAATTGCTAAGCAAGTTAGCTAATCATGCTAAAAAATGTTTTGATCCCAAATGTCAAAACATATCTAGAATGAATAAACTGTCCACTGGGTTTCCTGTGTTTAATGATTCAAAGAATTTGACAGTAGCAGGATTTAAATCACAGTGTACATGATTGGATAACATATATGTAAATATTGTATTACAGTATTTAATTTGCAGTTGTTCTTTAAGATTATCTTGTGTTGCAGAACCAAGTAATTTTGAATTATGAGTTTGTTGCATATGCTTGAGCTGACATTGTCACATGTGAGCAAGAGGCTGAGACATGATTAACAGTGAAAGAGAAGAGTGGATATTAAAGAGGCAGATGAAATGTGAAGGAAGGTAGCTCTTGTTCCACAGGCTAAGTTTGTCGTGGAGGAGGACCAAGACTTGAAAGTTCTGAATAACACCAGACTTTTTGGGGAGAGGAAAATGGAATTTACACTTTGTGGCTGAGACCCAACTTTCAAGTAAATGCTCCCTGCAGAGAGGATCAAATAACCCCTTGATGGAAAATGCAAATATAAACCTTACCATGAGCCACAGCTTTTCTTTACTCTCCTTCAGTATGAGAGGTCTGTTTTACATGAAATTCTGATAGCTTGTGTGCTTGGGCACACAAGCCCTGTCAAGCTGTTTGTAAACAAATCCCTTATTTTTTGTGCAGTCCAGCCCTTACAATCCATCTGGCAACAAGGACAAGCTCCTGTCTTGAGAGGATGCAGTGAAAAGAATGTGTAGATAAAGACAAGGAGTCACAGATGAAATCAGTGTAATTGACAAAAAAATCCAAACTGGCAGAACATAAGGTGACTGTCAAAGCAGGGTGGAACATATTAGCAGTAACAAATAACCCAGAAATCTCACTTTATGGAAGCAAACCAATGTAAACACTGAAGACAGCCAATGCTAAACACTAATTAGATATAATTGCATTTCCAAAACGATTTAATGGATTGGAGAACTGTTCCCTGGCACTGCCCTCTCGGACACCTGGGCAGAGGCAGTCAGTCAGCTCCCCCTCCCAGGTCCCCAGGCTTTGCAAAACACCAGTGAGGAACCAGGGGCCAGATCAGGGAAACTGGAAGAAAGAAAACCTCTTCTCAGGCATGACCAGCCTTGGAGAATCACATCTGACTCCAACATAACTCATGGTCCATTCAACTGTACCTGGAAAAGCTGGCTGCTCCTGGAACGTGTCAGGGGGTGCTGGGCCACAGAGCAACAGCAGAAGTTGGAGTTTCTCTATGTTACTGCAGATTAATAAGATTTTTGCAGGAACATTTCTAAGTGATAGGTCACAGGCTGTGTCAGGATTGCTGAATATTTGCAGATGTGAGTTATAGTCCCTGTCCATGCAGCGAGCTAGTCACATGGGATGGGAGTCTTGTGCTTCAACACATACTTTGAAGTAGCTTGGACAAGTGGCTGATGTGTTTGCTGACTCTGGCATTTGTATGTTATAATTTAAACTAATTGATTCTGCTTCTGGTTGTGCCTGCTCCTTTCATGAGCAGTTAGTGGTTTAAATTTCAGAAGATCCACTGTACCAGCATTTTGTTTCTTGCTTTACTTTTCTGTCTCCCATCAAGCAAGTATCGAGCTGAGGACAGGAGACCAGGGCTCGCCTCCAGTGAAACATCAAGATATCTTATTCTTAATCAATCAGTTGTTACATGAACACAGCCTGGCCTCTCCTAAATGGCTGTTCACCATCATCTGCATCAATGGCAGCTCTCCTGGTCTCTAAATGGAGCAGCCCTGGGCAGTGTAAAACCCCTGTTCTCTCCTGCCATCTCCTCTGTGTCGCTGGTCTGTCTCCAAGCTCTAGGAGGGTTGGTTATTCCCACAGGGCCATCTTCCCTCTGAGCCCCATCGCTCAGGGGACTTTGGCCAGTTACTTTCCCACATCTCACCCAGGCAGCCTGGTGTCACTGGCACAGCATGGGCCATGGTGGGATGCAAAAAGAGTCTACCTCGACTTTCTGCCCTCCCTTCATAGCCTGCTGCAAAATCTGACACTGCAGTGGCCTCCAGACAAACCCCTGCATAGTCATAATCTAATAGAATAAATCATAACAGCCAATACCCTCAAACCTCCTCCCTTTTGGTGCTTTGGGGCTTTTCTCTCTCTGTGTGGGTGAATAACACTCAGCCTTATTTTGATGCAAGTGCAGAACAAACGGGAGTGTGAATAAAGTGCAGTGATCAAATGGGAGGTGACACACTGCAGAGGTCTGGTGGAACAGAAGTGACAGTGGAGGGTCACAGGAAAGGATTCTTCTTGTCTCTGAGTTTTACATTCATTTTGATAGAGGCAAGATCGATTTTGAAATGAAGTTTCAAAGCACCAAGTCTTTAGAAGGAATGCTCGGAACAGATTATTTTCCTTTTGATGTTAGTAGATTAATTAAGCCGCTGAAATCTAAAGTGAAGGGTAAAGTCAAGCCTACCATCAGGAGTAAGCATGAGCTGGCAAGGATGTAATGTGTACTTTTCTTTCACCTTTCAGCTACAGTTTTGGCTTCCTGTTTAGAGTGATGATGTGCAGGCTGCTGTTTCAGAAAATCCAGCAGCCACGTGCCAGAGCCAGAGCAGGACACATCTCCTAGTGCTTTGCCAGGTAAAAGCCCCGTGAGTTCATCCTGCACCATCAGAGATGTGTCAGGGTGGCCAGCCAGCATCACCAGCTGGTACAGCAACCCTTCCCCTCACAGGGAGAAAAGAGTTTCCCCATTGTGAAGGGACGTGAGGAGGCTCGAGGCACTGATTTTCTCTTCTGTGGCTTCGAGAAGCCCCCATTTCCATCCCTGCACATCCCCCACCTCCAGGCACCTGAACCAAATCCTGTAAAAAGGGCAAGGTTGCAAGGTGCTAAATACCTGGGGCTTAGCTAATGCTCTTGGGGATAATGATAACTGACGTATTCACTGAAAGGAATTCTTTAAAGTTCAGTGGCTGTAAAATGGATAATATATTAATGTTTCAGTATGTTTATTAAATACTTAACAATATAATTTTTTTGAAGACTATTCTAGCATTGCTGTCTTTTTGCATGTGCTTAGTTACGATTTTAAACAACTACAAAACAGTGACATGTGGTACTGAAGATTTTCTAAGCATCCCAAAGCAATATATGTGTGTGATATATGACATCCTTCCATAAATCCTAAATTTACACAGTATGCTAATGCTTGATTCCATAATTTCTTTTAAAAATGATTATACCCTGCTGCTAAGAGCAAAGGCATACTAAAATCAGTTTTCTATGCTTTTCCAACAATGAAATGCAAGCCAGCACACCACATAACCAATACTTACCATATGTTAGAAGATAATCCAGTAGGCTTCAGACACTGACATGATTTGCTTAAATAAAAATCCCGTTTTTAAAGGCAGTAACAACAGCCTACCATTTTTATTATTCTTTTAGTGACCTACTATAGAAACACTAATATTAAATATAAATATTTTTCCTGTAAATCAGTCTAGTCTATTTTTATTGCCTTTAATGTGGGATAGCAGTGGCTTAGTCGATAGGCTAGAGGAGAAAGAGCTGCAATTAAATCATTGGGTTGTTCGAAGAAATTCTCAAAACCAGAAAATATTCATCAGATCAAAAGGAGCCTAAAGAGCAGCTCAAGATTTCTCTGGTATACTGGAGATGAGATGAAACAGTTCAATTTGGTATTAAAATAATTAAATGTAGTCTAGAAAAACAGCTATAAAATATTTTTGTAGAGCACTGATGTCTCTTAAGTGCAGTTCATTGCTTTCTCATTCTGTGCTAAATGAGACTTAATATTAAGCATATGCTTAAGTGTTTGCAAATTTGGGGTCTAAGGAAAGAAAGTGTGAAATGCAATTTTTTATAGTGAAAGGAATGAATGCGCCTGACAGGTTAAGATTAAGGCTCTATGCACTAATGTGGCATCTTTCATTGTTACAGAATGATAAGAAAATAGAAAAATTGCATGTAGAAAGTAGAAGGTAGCAAATACATGAGTTCCTTTTTTTTTTTTTTTTTGGATTCACCAGGGAAAACATACTTGATTTCAAGTACTACTTATAGGTGAAAAATAAAAAAAATTAAAGCTGAGTTGCTTCCAATTTTCCCCAAATCATTGGTACATCAGAGTTGCACTCTTGGCCCACTGAAGTGAATGAGAGATGAAAGTACAGGTCTAAAAGAAATTTATAACTATTATCACCAGACCATTTCTCTCACACCGTACTTTTAGGTACTGCTATCATTTCAAGTCATGTCATTACATGATCTGTAGTAAAATATATTTGTATCTGTGAGGCAGTGCTTTATATTTCCTTGTAATGCAAAAATTACATAATAAATCTCAGCATACTAGATTTATTAACAGCCCAGTGTCTTCAGCTCAGTGTTTGATTTCCTGGTGCCCTTTTTCTTGGACCAGATTATTCCAGCTGGAGTAGGGGCCAGTTTTATTCAGCAATGGACGAGCAAAACCAGTAGTTATGAGGGTGCAAGGAGTAGTCCCGATGGGAGTATTTGGCAGTACATAGAAATATTTGTAATAGGAGGATCTGGCACGTTTCCAGCATCTGCAAAAAAATGTAGACTCCTCCTTTACTCCCAAAATATGCAAAGGGTTTAGAGCTGAGAACAGAGAAATGTGGGAACTCCACAGCCTGACATGTTGAGCTGATCCCAAATTGTCCACAACTGCTTTGGAATACCCTCTGCAAATCTCTGCATTTGGATTAAGTGTGCCTTAGTCCTTTCTCTAATTAATAGCAGAGTGGATTATTTTGTTCATTACGTAGTTAGCTGTTTATTGGGCCAGATCCTCATCTGGGGTTAAGCATCATAACTATTGATCTTGATGGAACTTCACAAACTGTATCAGTCATAGCTTTGGATATTTGATTTTATGTCATTTTACAATAACAGAGGAAATTGCAAATAGAAATATATGTTTAAATATTTATAGGTATGTATTTAAATTCCAAATTTTGATAAGTACAATAAATTATGCACAGAAATCAATTTTGGACTAGATTTTGTAGGAAAAACTATGATTCATTCTTTTAGCTGCTGAGGTAATTTTTTTGCAATCATACTTAAAATTACAGAGAGGATTCTATTGTGGCATAATACCATTGAAATTAATAGCTACATTATGCAACATTAGCTAGCCAAAAAAATTTTTTTTTTTTTTTAACATTCAGAAAATATCACAGGTTATCCCCACCTTCTGTTCAGTCAAAGCTCACGTTCATTTTGTTGTAACCTACTTAAGAGATAAATCAAGCATATCCTTCTCCTTAGTACTGGAAATTAGATTCTACTAATTGTTCATAACCTCGGGTTATAAATGTACACCCTGGGAAAAAGGGCCAACAGAGGACACAGAAAATGCTATGACTATCCAATGGCAGGAGTGTTACATATAGAAAAATACAATGGTATCAGAATCTCAACAAAACTCATGATATGAAGACCTGGATGCCACTTTCAGAACATTCAAACATTTCAGTCAATCCCAAATCCTGCCCTGGCAGAAATGTGAATGAACTCACACATGGTGATGGACTTGAATTCAGGGGGGATTTTAAAATGTACTTAGATTCCTAATTCTCATACTAAACCAAACCACCTAAATACCTTCAAACATTGTTTGCACTGAAGGAATCGTGCAATTGTAGCCTAAACCTTCACTTAGTTATCCAAAGGTGTGTGCATCTCTTAAACTTTGAAAGTGTTAGGAAATTCTTGCTTGACTAGTCATTTCCAATAATTGTTGTATTTCTTTTTGCTGTTGTTCATTCTCTGAGTGTAGAAGGAGCCTGGGGATGGTGATGGTTATCTGTAAACTTGAGGAGGGGGAGTAACCTCCACACACACTGTGCAAAATAGGGTTGTGGTGTGACTTCTAGGGGGCATCTGAGGTAGCACAATTATATGCCAATGGGACAGTCTCATTTTCCAAAAAGGTGATTGATTTACAGCTTAATGAACCATAGTAAAATGAAGGCATGTTCCTCATAGTTACCTGTCTCATGCTGTCACAGATGAGACTGATCAGTCACACAGACTGAGAGACACATTACTGGCAAACTCCTGTCCCTGCATTTCAGTCACATGAGGATTTACTCTCCCAGCTGCTTTTAATGAGAGTTGCATGGCTAAAGCCTAGTCTGCTCTCGTAGATCTTTGTGTGGAAACAAGAACTATTCTAGCAATGAGAGAAAACTGGCTCAGAAAGCTGTAAATTAAAGGTGAGCAGAAAAGTATTGTGCATTTCCCAACCCATAGGCAAGACCTAGTACTCTAATATGGACAGCATAAAATTGATTTTAAAGTATGGTGTAAAGACAGTGGTGAAGAATGTATAATTATAACATTAAGATATTGTAGGAGGTTTGAATAATCTTGCAATATGGTGTATATCAAATGTTTCTTATACCACTTTCCTCTTATGTACCATGTTTCCTCTGTTTGTACCATGACATTTATACTTGTTTTACGAACAGATTATCACTGATTTTCCTAGAAGTAGCTACAAAACACATTGTATAGGAGCAGGTTCCTCCTGCTATTTTTGGGCTGTGATCCTGCAGTTCATGGCATGGTCAACTGCTGGAAAAGTGGTTCCTGGAGAATTTCAGCAAGCCTCTCTGGGTGCAGAAATGGCAGCTTCTGAGACTTGTTATACACTTGGACACTTGGAAATAGATTGTGGTTTGTACAGGGGCACCACCCAACCCAGAAATACAGTACTTTAGTATCAGTGTGGAAACACCTTGTAATAACCTATGCACATGAGGCTTCTGCTCTGCTTCTTGATTTCTGGCTGTTCTGTAAGAAAGTTGAAATACACTCCCTGGATAGATCTTCAGTCATCAGTCCAAATGCAGAGTTCAGTTACACTCATTTTAATCTCTGGGAAAGAAGTTGTATCCAGAGCAACTCCTGAAGAGCAACAGAGGTATCTACTTGCAGAAGAAATTCCTTTTTGCAGAAGACAGAAGTTTCTTGAGAATCAGCTCAAGGATTTGTCTACCTGTAAAATGTTTGTTGGCACAGAGTCATCTGATTTCTTCAATTCATATTTTCTGAATACACCCATTAAAAGGTACGTGACCCTTGTAGGCTGGGGCTGTTACGCAGCAACCCTGGAACCATTTGGTTTAACTGGTCCTTGTTCAATAACAAAACTGCTTATAGAAGCAAACAGCTTGCTTTCCTTCCTCCAGAAAACCTTGTCCTCTCATGTTTCTTAGCTTACCTGTCACTGCATGACAGATCCACGTTCACTGTGAGTTCTGACACAGCTTTCTCAATCAGCACCACAGCTGACTGTGCAACCATGGAAAGGCTCTGGGCTGCATTTCATTCCACTGTCACATGAGAAACTAAACTGCTAAGTATGGTAGCCACACTTCAGTTGGCATACTTTGAACATGTGATTGCCATCATTTCACATAAAGCCAGGCAATCAGCAGGAGTTCTAATCATTACTACATAGTTTATTTTCACACTATTTTTCATATAGTAGGTTATTTTGGAATTCATATCGCTGAATGGGTTAGTAAAGATTAAATTAGACAATGTAATGATAATCAGGACATTGTGCTGACTGTAGAAGAAGTAATTTGATTCTTTGAGAATTTGACAAGGGGGAGGGAATAAGAACCAGAAGTTTATAGTAACTCTGAGATTTGAGGAGGACGGAATTAAACAGCAAAAGCAGAAGACTGAAAGAGGTATAACTAGCTGAGAAGGAATTAACTGAAAAATAAAAGAAAGGTTTGAAAATTAAAATTGGAAATAGTGATTTTATATTTTAAATTAAAAAGTAAATGTTACATTAGACAGTCTTAATTACATATGAAAACAGAAATAGTTTGGGCGGATTTAAAGGTATAGATAAAGGGTAAAACTGAAAGCAGCAAAAAGTAAAGAAACCCAAATACAATTAATAAAGTAGAAAGGGAAAAAGCCCTAGAGGAGGAATTAATACACCCCTGTTTTGGCATTAGCACTTTCAAGGAAGCTCTAGCTGCCTGTCAGAGCCCCGCTGGAATCAATGGGTTACTGTATGGGTGTGGATATCAACCAGTTCTGTGCAGTTTGCAGGCTCTTGGCTAAGATGTGAAGCTATCATCACCTTAACCACTGTGCTTGTATGTTATATCACATTTCCCCATCTGGATTCTGGGTTTTTTTTGTCTCTTAAACCAGCAGCCTCCTTGGAGCAGGGACTGTCTCTTCTGAATATTCAGCACTTAGCACAATGAAACCTTGATCCTGACTGCAATTTAGAAGACTAATAACTATTTCTAATGATATTGGGTATAAAGATTTTCAAAGCCAAGCAGAATTCAATTGCCAAAAACACTGAACTGGCCCAATATAGTTTGGGAGTTATTTTAATCATTCTGCTCTAATATTTAAAGTTTCTGCATATGTCTCTTATGTGAAATCCAACTGTTTTGAAAATGGTATTGATGGTGTTTGAAAATACATATGAAAATTTTGATATAATATCTTACTAAGTATAGGTAATGGATCTGTTCCTCTTCAAAAGATTTTAGTCAGTCATGGGGTAGAGATGATGCTGTTTAAATTGGATTTCTTCTTACAGAAAGCTGGCAATGCAGATGACCATTGTAAGCCCTCTGTGTGCACTCATCCTACACACAAAGCTGCCATCACTGGTGCTTATGATGCAAACAGAGAGTGTGTTTCAAAAAGTCAGAAATTGGTTGCAACTGTGTCCCTTTTCCTAAGACTGCAAGGAGGGGCTGGTTTCAGGATCCTGAAGTTCTGAGGGGACCAAGATAACATAAATTTGAAGAATTTGAGAACAGGCATCTTTTGAGCCCTCTCTGTTGGCACAAAACCACACACAAGGATTAGTCCCTTTTGAAAACTTTGGCCTAAGCTTACCACAGATGTTGACAGAATGTGATGTCCAGCTCATTGCATGAATTTAGATACATCTGTAGAAACTTTGTTTTCTTATTGTATAACCAATATATTTGATATTGACCTTCTTATGCCTGGACAATGACATTGTTCTTTAACAGTGGAGATTATCTATCAGTGTATGTCAGAGAGTTAAGGTCCTTTTTGGAAACTGATGGGTAAAAGAGAGAGCATCCCTGTGACTTTTAAATGTGGACCAGTGTGCTTATACAAGCCCTGAAAGGCATATTAGTTTCCCATTTATGACTGCATCTTTTTCATTTGGAAGTCAACAAGAAAAGGTTGACTGAACTGAGGAACAAAGGTAAATGTTATCTCAAAACTCTCTGTGCTGCTTTTAAGGTTTTACTGAATCTGTAAATTTAAGTGCTGCTACAAGAGCAGCAGTACCTAAGAAAAAGGCCATGGAAACTCCATTCTGAATGTGCCTCCAAGCACATCTAAGACACCATGTGCTCAGAGGCATGCAGAGTAACCTGGCAGTAGCTGAGTCTAGGAGGTACAATTGTGGCTTTCTCTGCCCAGCAGCCTTGCTCTTTTGACATACAACTGTACTAATACTGCCATCTCCCTTCAGATCCCTACATCTGGAGAAAGGCATAAGCTAGATCTGCTTTGACTTAATGCATAAATATCAATTTTTAAGGTGCTTCATTCACATGGGCACAATACATAATGACTCAACAATGTAAAAATTATGAGATCATGATTTGTGTCATTCAAGGCACGGTATACAGGTAATCCTAGAAAGCTGAAGACTGACAAAAAACATATGGGTAGCTCTTAAAACTGTTTGTTATTAGCAATAGAAACATGGTAAGCCACTGGGGAGACCTGACTGAATTTACATTTTTGCAGAGTTGTTGAAGATGTGTATCTGGATATGCTGAAGCAAAACCTTACACATACAGCTAGTATATTCACATATGTTGACTAAAATTTTCAAATGCCTAGGATTGAAATTTAGTCTTAAACTGCTATTAAGTTTCCTAATAATGCACGACTATCTACCCCATCCTCAAAATTCCTTGCTGGAGTCAGGGCATCCAGTTGGGCACTGCCTGTGAATAATCAAGCAATTTTATTTAGAAACTTAAGTTTGGATGTAATAGCCTTAATGCTGCAGACATGTATCACTGTGCTTGTTTTATTTGCATGTTTCTCTGTTTGAAATTTTAAGTGTTCTGATTTATGTTACAATAAAATTGGTTTTGCATTTAAAAAGCTTTCTTATTTGGAGAGATCAGTATAAGTAATAGGTCTAGAAAAGGTGATCTGAAAGCTCTGGCCAATCTGGTGTCTTCTTACAGGCAGCTGTATTTTTTTCTGACGAGTTTTATATGAAATAATACAAGTGGTGATTTACAGTATATCCTGTACTTCAATTAGTAAAAAAAATAAATATCTGATTTGTTTAATGGCATAATAATAGGGACAAAATCTTAATGAGTCTACCTACTGCTTTACACATTGAATTCACAAGGGATTTTCATGGTTAAGGCACAGGAGCTGTGAGCCACACAGGTCAAACTGTATCTCATCACATGTGGGAACACAAAGCACCTCTCTTTATATTCTGCTGGAGTCGATTCAAATTCACTGTGGTCCACATATGAAGAGCAGAACTTGATAATAGCTGAGCTGTGACAGGAAACACTATCAGTTCTGGGAGTGCTAATAGGCATGAGGCAATAGGGCAGGCCAAAGCATCTGTGTCATCAGCTCTGTGGGAGCAGGCTGGCCCCCAGTGAGAGTCCCCAGCCACTCACTGCCTGCACAGTCACCAGACCACGGTGGTCACTGCTGAGGGACCTCTGTATGCAGGGGATGCTGACAAATGGAGCCTTTTACATGTTGAAAAAACAAATGATTGGCACCAGTTGTATTATCACTCTATTAGACAGAACATCAGGAGAAACACGGACAGTTTGGTTCTCCTGCAGGAACTGTAGAAGTCTTTGTGCCTGGAACTTGTCTGCCTTAATCCACTGCTGTGTTGGGATGACAAAAGGTAACTTTTGTCCCTATTCTTCCTTGTTTATATCATTTAACCATCATGCAAACCCAGAGTGCTGCTGTGGAGCAGAAAGGTGGGTCACTGTCACATGGATGACGAGGAGAGGGCACAAGTGGCTTCTGTGGACATGTGGATTTCTGGAATCTGCCCAGTCTCTGCCCAGAACCAGCTCTGCTTTCTCTGGGGTTTACAGAGATGCACAGGGAACCTAAAAGGGTGAAAAGCAGTCATGACAGTGGCTTCAACTGATGTTGCTTGGTAGGAGACCTGACCTGTGCGTTGCAGAGAGGAGCACGAGCCAAGGTTTGGCCAAATGTTGGAGAAGCCTTGTCCTCTCAGCAATCCATCACCTTCCCTCCTCGAGGTGTCTCAGCCAGAGTGAATACCTTTCAGGGTACAGAGTGCACTAATGGGAATATTTTTTGTGTGTGAGAGCTGACGGGACTGTCCTATTTCTGAAAGATCTGAATCCATGGTAAGGAAATCCTTCATTTCTTACAAAACCTAATAGAGCCCTTATACTTTTTTATATTGGATTCTGATGAAGCTTCATAAAATGGAGTTCTAAATTTAATAGTCTAACTCTCCATATTAAAACACATCTTTTTGCCTAATATGCAAACATTCAGGTAGATTTATATTAGATCCATTGCAAAAAGGGGGGATAGGTAGTAAAGATTATATTGATGTACATAAGATAGAAGACAACAACACATGGAGAAAAAAGATATATGACTGGCTGCAAGCACTGCAAGCTATCACTTTGCTAACTTGCCACATGTGTACATCACATAAGCAGCTGAAAATATTTAATAGTGAAGGCTCACACATCTACAGTGCATTCAGTTTAGGGGGAAGTGTATGCAGCTGTTACAGATTTAAATAGTATTTTCTTCTCCTGTTGGTGACACTGAAGCAAAAGACTACCTATAACTGAAAGGTTATATATTAAAGACAGAATGAGATATGACATGGAAGTTAAAATGAGTATGAGGAAAACCACCACATTGTCTGAAAGTGCCGACATGGATTTTAACTGCAGATAAGCTTCTCCTTTCCCTCTCTCTATGATTTTCTTTATTTGAGGACTTGCTTTAAATGATTCTCTAAAATGAGCTACCTAACACAAAATTTAATTTACACTAACTATTATGAGAACACACAAATTATATTTTGTGTATCAACATTTTTAAATGTGCTATGCCTGTGTTAATTTATTTATTTTTAAAAATAATGATGATTAAAGAATAAATATTATTACCCATAATTCTTCCAGTGTCCTCAGAGCTTGCTTACTACAGTCTTTTTATTTCCCATACAATCAGAATCTAATTTATTGATATAAAAGCACCCTCCAAAAAAAGTAGTACAAAATGCTTTACAGAGAGAGAGATAAAGAAAAGAATAAATGTTTTACACAGATTGCCACAACGACTTTCAAGGAGACAAAAATGGAAAACTATCTCTGAGGATAGAGTACCATGTACATAAGAAAATTGGAAATAAAGCAGAAACAGCAGCAGAATTAATTTTGAAACACAGATTGAGTTTGAGAGCCAGAAAAGAAGGAAAAAGGGAAGGGAAAAGAATGGAAAGGAAATGAGTTGCGTAACAATAAAAAAAGAAAAGGAAATTGGAAAATTTTCAGATGAGATTTAAGAACAAAGACATTTCCGGGAGAGGGAGATAAGGCAGGAGTACAAAAAAGGGGAAGAACATCCATGCAGTGTAGGAAATCACAAAGGAAAGAACAGTGGCTTCATTTACAGTCAACCAACCAGGGATTTGGAACACCTGGACACAGCTGTCTGGGTGCTTTTTGTCTGTCTCGACTTTCCCACCTGTAAAGTGGAACACAGGTTAGGTGATGAAGCACGAGGGGCTGGATGCAAAAGACTTCTGGGAGAGAAGCCTTGAAGGGACTGTGGAACAGTTCAATAGAGGTCAATAAAAGTAAGATATGCTGATTTTCCCTGGTGAGATACGAATGTGCCTGTGTCCTTTCTGTCACTTGGTAAGAGCTAAAGCAGGGTGAAGCTGTATGACTCAAGAAGTAAACTTCACCAACAATCCAGGGAAGTGAAATCCACTTAAGATCACTCTTTAGGCTGTACTTGTACTGTATCCATTTGGAATAAATGCCCAAATGCTATGAAGTACCATAAAATCTGCTGTACTCAGATAACAGAATTCATAATAAGCACGGTGGATCTTTCCTGAGGACTTTATGCTTTGTGAGCTTTTACACCCACCTCATTTCTCTTAAAATGTTGCTTTCCTCTTATCTTCTACCTTATATTTTATTTTCCCTGAAGACTTGAAGGGGATCACATCTGATGGTGGAGTCCATTAAACTGGTGATGAGAGAAGGAGAAATGGAGCAGTTACCTCTCTGCCATACTCCTTGAATAAGACTGCACAATGACACTTAAATGAAAGCCTAAGTAGATTCTAGTCAATAACTGCATGGAAAAAATGTGGAACAAAGAAGCTATGTTCTACTCTTTATATGTTAGAAGAATGAACTTGTTGCTGCTTGATCAATTCCTTGTCCTTCACTGGTCCTTGAGTTCCTCTCTTTGCTGAGAGAGTGTGCAACTTTGCAGTGCAGGGTTGTGTTATATTTCCTGACCTTAGTCACTTTTTTTCCCAGAGATTTAAAGGAGTTAATATGGGAAGCAGTTTTTGTCTCGCTTTGGCTTTTAAATAGCAGAGCCTATTTATTTCTCATTCAGTGAGCCTCAATTATTTGTTTGTAAAAAATCATTTGGTAACAGGATTAATTCATCCTTCATGTAACTACACTGGAAGACAATAACGTTACACAAGAGATGAATTTGACAAACATATAACTCTTGTAGGGACAAAAGGAATTCTTTCTAGAGCTGTGTGAAATGTTACTTGCCTGATTTAGTATATCGCTGCAAATCTGAATGTTAGAGCCTATTTGGCTTTCTCCAAAAGTATTTAATGTGTAACCAGGCCCAAGTGTTGAACCATCAAGCCTGATTTTAAGGAAAAGTCTTTTGATTATGCTTGTGCTGAGGTTGTATAGAGCTTTCTTGCTCCTGGCAAGTACTGCTTTCAATATTTTCAGTGTAACATGGAGTTGGGTAAATTCATGGAGCCAAGAGGAGGACTCAAGGGAAGCTGCTTGACTTTATGGGTTCTCAAGGACTAAGGACTCAAAGTTCTCAAGGACTAGGTAAAGTTGTGGTACTGATGGGGAGGTGGAGACCAAGGCTGTCTGGCCTCTGTACCTGTTCTGATATTACCTCTGACATGACAATCCCTTAATATGTTAAACAATGGCAGTCACATCTGTAGCATGCTGTTCTTTCTCTCCTCTTCCCCAGGAGTGCAGCACACATAAAGAAATGTCTCACTTTTGGACAGGTTTGTGTTCATTTTAACTGTGTGCACCCACACATACCTATGATAAAATATAGATATAATGTAGTGTCTCCCTAAATTCATGTCCTGTCCGTAACCAAGCTTTGCTGTGAATGTGGTGTGTTTGTTTTGTGGGTGGAGGAGGTAATGTCATGCCCTGGAGAGAGCAATAACCTGTGATTCAGGACCCAGGATTCCTAATCCTGGCTGTGCTGCCAACCTGCTGCATGGACCTGGGCAAATCACTTGACCCAGATTCCCAAAGACAGATAAGCACCTAAGATCTTTAAATAGTGACGTCCAGGACAGATTTATTTGGAGTGCTGAATGCAACTTATAAGCAGTCCTGTGATGGGGTTGCAGCTGGGTGACTGGGTAGCTTTCTCTCCTACTTTTAAAGCTGTATCTGTTCTTCTCCTACACTCACTATTTTAGCTCCATCCAAATGCTGAGATAATGCATTTTGCAAAGGGCATCAACCTTTGCACTATTGTAGCTATGGAAAAACATGGAAAAAATAATCTGTGATTGGTGGCCTGGAAGCCCTGGAGTGGGAGTTTTAAATCAGGTGCCCCACTGTCACGACAGCCTGGGTCTGAGGATGTGCCTGTGTTCAGAGTGTGTGTAAGACATAGATTTAGGGAACATGTGAGGAACCCTCACAGAAGTGAGGGTTACCTGGGTCATTTGGTGGTTAGAGAGCCAGCCTGGGATGGTGAAAATGCAAGTTCAAGCCAGGTATGCTAGGAATGATTTGGTCCCAGATACTGAGTGTCCAAACCAGTAAGCCACTAGACACTCTGTGAACTGCCATTTTATTTTTTAGGGAATTATAGGGAAGAAGGAAAATCAAGCATATTAACCAAGTCACAGATGAGTATTTATGGCTTAGAGTCCTTCTAGCTCCCAGGTTTTTGTTGTCTCATAAAGACAAGGACACATTTGTATGTGTGGAGGTGACAGAGCCCAGCCCTGGACCTTATTGCCAGAACATCAGCAGCAGCTAAACCATTTGTATGGGAAGCTTCAGGAGAGCCATGGGCACAAGGGTGCCAAGCTCTTTGGGAAGTCACAGTGAGAATTTCTAGCTGATGTCCAAAATACCCACTGGTGTCATTCAGCTCTGGCTGATTCTGTGTGACTATGGCAGAACAGCTGGGGCCTCTGTTTCCCACCATGTTCAAAGTGGTGGAAGCATTCACAACTCCTCCAGAGAGGAGCCTGGCACTGTGCAAGATGGAGCCCAGGTTAAAAAAATCCAGGTATTTTATGTGTAGGTCTGGAAGTGAAACAGCTGACTGCCTCTTTTAGCCAGGCTTTTATCCATGGTCGTAGGGTATCTGGGAATCCATGAATCCACACTGACATCTGCACACTCAGAACCGTGGTGCTGCAGGCCCTAAGTATATATTTAGACTGCATCTACAAACCTTGCAGAAAAACATTAAATCAGCAAAATGAAAAAAAAAACCAAACAAAAATGAGACATAAAAATGAGCTGGCTACTCTAAAACACAGATACAGTAATTATTTCAGTCTTTTGCTTAGGGGTGTACCAACTGTTTACAATTTACTGTTTGGCAAGCTGGGTGTTCTCATTTCCCTCATGGTTCAGGAGTCAAAAACATATGCTACCTTTAGTAATGAACTCTTCTAAGATTTGAAACTATCCATATTCATGTCACAAGAAATGTTTACACAAGAGCAAAATGCTCCAACATCAAAATAAATCAGTAACATCTCAGAGTTTTTATTTCCATATGCTTCTTTGGCATAATAAAGCAGGGGAAAGGCTGCTGCTGTAAAACGCAGTTTAATTAAAAACAAAAGAAAAAAAACTTTATCAGAAATCATGGCCACCCAAAAATGATGCAGACTAATGCACGGTTTCAGCATATTCTAAAGATTTATCATCTATCAATAGAAACAAGAAAATGCAATATAATCATATCCTTTACACACCTTGCATATTTTCCATATTCTGTGCATAAATTATGCATTCATTTTCATAACTATGGTAACATTCTAGTTTTCACATAAACTGCTATTACTCCTGGGTACCAGTAAGTTTACATCTACCAGGGCTACACGCTAATTACATTTTCTTTTTATAATGTTATCTATTTATCAAATTTAGTTTCTTAATGGAAATTAATAGACTAGGTCTCTGCAGTTAAAAAAAAAATAATCAGAGGTAATGTAGTAGTTTGGATTTTTTTCAGCTTTTATTTTATTTAAGCTTAAAGGGCTTTGAGTGCTTGATTGGTTATTATGGTGTATGAAGTAAGTTATAAAACCAGTGTCCAGGAGGTGGTTGGTAAGGAGTTAATGATTTCCCTTTTGCTAGAGGAGGTCCACAGCTGCCTGAACTGAGTGCAGGGATTTTCAGGGTAGCCAGCTGTGGGGATTTAATTGATTCACCCACCAGTCTATAAAGGGGGGGTACCCCAGGGTGACTAAATCCTGCTGTGATTCAGGGGGGAGGAGGAGGAGGAGGTGGAGGTAATTTGGGGTGGGTATTGTAACCGTGAGAAGACAGAAACTGGAACGACTGGATGGGTAAATACTTAATGGTTTTTTCTCCTGAATGTCAAGGGAGAAAAGGAGGTGTGGTTTTTTTTTTTTTTTTTTTTTTTTTCTTTTTTAATGTTTCTGTGAGAAAAAATGTACTATTTCTATTTTTTGTAATGCTTTACTTTTCTAGCTTTGAATGGAGCTTTACAATGCTCTTGCTTGGTCTGAAGTCAATGCAGCAAGAAAGACTGGACTGAAGGCACATCAGTGGATGGAAGATGTGCCTCAGCCAACTGCAGCAGATGATGTGGTGTGGGCAGGAGACAAGAATAATCCCACAGTGTGTGGGATGCCAGAGGAAATCTCCTTGTCTATATATACATTAGGGTGAGATCTTAAGCAGTCTTGGCTTTCAGATCTGCAATGTACCTCAGTTTGCTTTTCAGCTGAGTGAGGTAGAAGGATTGTTTACTTTCCCTGGACACAGTGTTTTTAACAACAGGGTTTATCAATACCTGGCTTACCCTCTGGGTGGGTTTCTCTTCTCTTTCTCTACCTCTGAATAAGAGTGTTGTCAGAAATCTGCAACTTTTTCCACGGGGACAGTAGTGGTATTGTAGCACCTTCTCTAAGAACAAGCTTTGACTGCACTGAAGAGATCTTTAACATGTTTTATTCCTTCCTCACCTGTAGTGGACTGGTTCCATCTGTCTCAAGGTTTTCCAGGTCTAAGCATGGCAATTTATCTGAGAAAACAGGGTTTGCCCAGGCTGAGAAGTTCTACATAAATGTAAGACATTCACACCAAGCAGCACTTTGTTTTGAATATTTCAGTGTGTTTAATTTTGACATATTCTATTTCTACTCTATTTTAGAAATGATCTGCATGTTACAGCCACTATTTACATCCACTTGTTCCTCGTCTGGCAGTAACTCTGCTATAGTTGAAATGTGAATCCAGAGAGAGAATATCATAGGCTTCATTCGGCAGTGTTTTCTAAATATCATGTTGTGTCTGAAGAAGGATGGTTCACATTTATGTCTAGCACCTCATTCTAGCAGTTATACACTGCTTATATAAGTAATAAGGGTCTATGGGATGCTTTGCAGAGGTCTAGGAAAGAGACATAAGCCTCACCTGTGTGTTCTGCAAGACATTCAGAGGTTGCTGCAATGTGTCATACTTGAACAGCTTCCAGTTAGCACCTCCTTTAACACGCTCCCAAAGCATACTCCAGGCAAGCTCCCCAAACTCAGTGGAGTGAGGGCCTGGATGTGTTCATCTTCCCATGTACAACATGCACACTTTAAGACTTTTTAAAGTATTGGTATATAAAAGTTGGCTTTTATTGGTATTTTGAAACTTTTTACAAGGAGCTTTTGCAGATTCCTGCTTCTGCAGACACAGTGTGTTGACTCAGGATATCGTCATGCTTGAAAGATTCTCAGACCATTCTTCCCCCCAAGATTTGAAAAGCTCACTTATCTTTTGCCCTCATTAAGGTCAGCTATTGCCTATGAAATACCCTATGCATTCAGAATGCTCAGTGAAGTGTTCATCATTGACACAGGAGATGTTCCAAGTGTCGTGAGTGCTGCGTGTTAGCCAAAGTCTCATCAGCCCATGAAATCTGTTCCAGATTCTCTGGCTATAATTTATTGCTGGATTATTCTTTAGGAATCCCTGACAGGGTGCTCTGTTGATGTACACAATAAGAAAGGAGACAGTACTTGTTTACTTAAGTGGCAAACAGAACCCTGAGAAGTGAGGTGGCTGTTGATGGCAGCCCATGTTTGTTTATTGGCCCAGTGTTTTCTGTAAGTCTTTGGCAGCACCTTCTTACACTGCAGTCTCCTGGGAGTGTTTGACGACACAGGGTAAGCAGACACTCAGAACCTCCCTCCCAGCTCTTCAGCTGCCCCTCAAAGCCAAGGGATTGCTCACCTACATTCAGTGTTTCTGAATGATCCCAGGCATAATCCATTATAAAACTGAGAGAGCGCCAGTCAGCCTTAAACTGTGTAAAGCCCAAACTGGATCTAACACACAGGAATGGTTTAGATAAGCAGTCTTGTACACGTGAGATTATTTCTAAAATGACTTATACTCAGAGTTTGCCTCCTGCTATTAAAATCTTAGTCCCTCTCGGATCATACCACAGCCTAATGAAGCATCACCCTCTTTCTTCTCTCCCTTTATGACAAAACTTTTTCAAGCCATGCCATTGTTCAGAAACAGAAGTGTGTCATGAGCGTTTTTGTTATAATGTTCAGAAATAAGTTCATAAGAGCAATTGTAGTAGTTCAGGTGATGTAATGCTTGTCTAGCATTACTCTTTTTGCAGCCATGGCCCAAACTGGATGTCAAGGGGAGATTGTACAGTATGCTCAAGGCACACATGTAAAATCTGTCCACTGAGTATTTTTCTGGCTTCTAACTGTTCTGGCTCAGGGACTTTAGGACCACTGTGGCTTGTCTGTTTACTAAACCTCTCCAGATCTCTTTTCAAGTACTTATTAAGCCTGCCCTTGAACCCAGTAAAGTTTTGTTTCTGCCACATCGTTTGGCAAGGATTTACATAATTCTGCTACATATGAATGAAGAACTGCTTGTTTGTTTTGCTTTGGGATCAGCTAGCTTCCTTTGGCCACCGTGTCCTACACTGAAAGAGGCAATGAGCAATCTGTCTCTACCTCGTGGTTTTGCCCTAAGTCATCTCTTTTCCAGGATGAGAAGCCTTAGCTGACTGAGTCACCCCTTGTATAGAAACCATTCACCTTCATTGCCCTTCTCTGAGTGTTTTCTAGCTCTAAGACATTTTTCCAGGTGAAGGGCTTACAATTAAACACGGTTTACAAAGTGTATGAGAAGCATGGATTTGTACAATGAATGTACAGATGCCTTTGTGGTTTTTTTTTTTCTGTTCAATTCTTCATTAATTCTAAAATGTGAATGACCTTTCTAACTTTTAACAAGCACTTGCATGATATTCTCATGGCACTGTCACAACCCCAAGACTTCATGTCTGAATGATAATGACTAGCTCAAAACCAATGATATTTTATACATATAGCAAGCATTGATTGCCCTAACAAACATTAGTTTACATTAATCTGCATATCAGTAATGCAGTACCCTCAATTATTGGTTAGTTTTTCCTGAAATATTATCGTGACATTCAGTCTTTGACTTTCATTTTCAACATCGTTTATAAGTCCAGTAGTTTTCATGATTGTTTTAAACTGTTCATCAAACCCAATTTTCATAAACAGACCCCCCCATGTCATTCTGCAGTATGCATTTAATCCTTTCTTAGAAGCTTTGAAAAGAAATATTTTAGAGAAATAATTCAATGGAAAAGAGTAGTGGATGCTCAAGAGCTGGAAGATATTTTCTGTGTAAAAGTGGCAGCATTTAAGAAAAATCATGAGAGAGGGTTATGAAGAAACATTAGGAAGAGTGGTGTGAGAAGAGCACAGCCAGCAGGAGGTTTGCTATGGGGAAAGGAGGGCTGACACACAGGAAGGACTGGTAGAGTGTGGTGCCTTGAAGTAAAGATGAAATACTAGAATGTGATACAAAAGGTGAAGGGGAAGCCATTGAAGGAACTTGAAAGGGAATTTATATGCTAAGGATTGGGGAAAGATGATGTCATACCTCTTGGTTTCATCAGGAAGGAAGTAGATTCAGGATAATTTTTTTAGGTATTTTCCAAGTGTTCCAAAACACAGACAAGAGTATAAAAATGCAGCACACTAAAATAGTGCTCACTGTGTGGGGTCCTTAAGAGGTACTGTGATGATATTACTGCTGAAAGGTCTGATGCTTAGGTTCAGCTGTGGAAATTTGAAGAGACCTTCAAAATGTCATCTACTAGAAAAGACAGAGGTTTGAGAGTGTCCTTCCAATGAGCTGGACATTATTGGAGAGGGCAGAAAAGATCTGTCTGTTTTTGAAGGAACTGTAGCAAGCTGTCATCTGTAATCCTCATGCTGAGGGTAGATCAGAACCAGTCCTCATCTTCATCACTCACAAAAAGAGCCCCATGGAAGATGCTCTCTCTTCCTGTCTTTGCATTCCCCAGGAGAGGCTTCCCTGGCTTCAATCACTTTCTTTGTGATACTTGGCTCAAATCCTGTGTATGTGGACATTGTCTTAGCACTCCTTCTCATTTGACGATTCCTGCTTATGCTTTTAGTTAGGCAAGTTAAAGAGTATCTGAGATTCTTCACCAGCGGACGTTGATGCAGACCTGTGAGCATGTCATCTTTAGCATATCCGCATCTTGGTTCCTCTGTCAGAGGAAGTGGGAATGAGGGAACCACCTGCAAAAGGCTTTGATGAAAAACGCTTGCAAGGAGTGAGTATTTTATTATTATGACAACTTTTTCCAGCTGATAATATCCCTGAGCATTCCAGTATGTTCCACTTCACCTATTGAAACTGGGCAGAGATCTGGTGTACAAGGAAGGAAGAACCGATTTATTACCAAGTCTGGTCATTCTTCCTTAATAATGATGTACAAAGGGCTGGCCATTTTGACAGAGAATACCTGGAGAAAAGACATGTTTTCACCAGATGCATAGAACATAAACCAAGGTATTGTCGAGATACTCGTGAAAAGATAATTTGGGACACTCAGTGTATATTTAAGGCTCTTACTTTTTGTTTGAGAATTTTTTTTCTCCCTGAGAGGAGATTAAAATATATGTAAAGTCTTTGAAGTATTTTTAAAAGGATTTCAGACTACTAAATCTCTATCTGAATTATCAAGTGTATACTACCAGAGGCCTAAATGTTATACTGGGTAGGTGGTGAGGCATGAGCTTATAGGAATATAATGTTCTCTGTTCATATTTTGATAAAATTTTGGGAGAAGATGTGTTTGTTAGGGAAGTGGTTTTGTTGTTTGTTTGTTTGTTTTCTTCTTGAAAAGTACAAAAATGTTGTTTTTTTTTTTTTTTTTTTTTTTAAACAGTGTTGTGTTAGAGCTCTCACTAAAATAGATTGATTTTTTATTGGCTATACAGTACTCCAAAATCAAACCACTTTATACTGATCTCTTGTAATGTTACTTCTAGAAATGGCACAGAGGAATTACTGAAGCTTTACGTTTAAAATAAAACATCAAACAGATAAAGTGCATGAATACTTGTGAATGTGACAAAAAGGGAATCAAGCTGAGGACAGGGAATATTTTATAAAATATTTCAAACCTGCAACTCATGCATGCTGCATAAGCCCAGTGTATGTGGTTATGTTTCTGTACTGACTGGGCAACACAGACCAAAGTGTTCAGATACTCATCTGCCTTTAGAAAGCATATGAGGCATTAGGTCTTAACCTTATCACGGTTATTTTAATGATGATGTTTTTATGTTTAATTTAACTGTAAATCATGTGAGTGGCATTTTGACTGCTATGTCAGAGAGCTTAAAAACTGAGCTGAAATTATTTCAAAAGCTAAGAATTTGCCTAGCCTGTGATGTTTAGTCAATATGATCCACTCAAGTGTGGAGCTGTCAGAAGGGACACCAGCGGATGGTTTTTAATCTGCTCAGTTTTGAAGGGAAGTTGGACTCTAAGTATGAAGTTAAATTTTTGATCTATCTTGGTTACTGTTAAATAGCCAATTTATGGATTTGCTAAGGGCATTAAGGGAGTCACAGTGGCCTACAAAACACTGTGCTGTGCCACAGTCCATTTTCTAGTCAGATATCCATGGAGTGTTTACTTTTATGGACGGGCAATTATTGTTTCAGTTTAGTTTATTCACTCTGGTGTCTCGTACAGTGCTGGATAAATGCTTCAAAAACCACACTGGCAAATACTGGCTCAGATGAAGTCTGAACACCCATGTCAGCAATCATGAGGCTCTCTGTTTGCTTTCCTTTCCACAGGCATTCACACATTTAGTTTCTACGTAGTCCAAGAAATGTAAATTCAGAATGACTCTGAAGTTTTTGCTTGAGCGTTCTTGTAGATCCAAAGTCACCCTCTGCCTTCCTATTTCTGCTGATGTGCTCCTGACCACGTGTGAAAGATCACTTCCCTTTCTGATTCCCCAGACAACTTAAAAAAAAAGAAAAAAAATCTTCCTGGGGAAGCCTGAAGAGTGACGATGATGACCAGACCGAGGTGAACCTCTGGCAATGTTGTTCTCTCACTGTGCCCATCCACACACTTTCAACAGGCAGGGTTTTCTTGCCTTCTAGGTCATGAATATGCAAATCTGGGCACCAGGCTATGAAATAAGACCACGTGCAGGATTTTGATGGCATATTTTTTGAGGAAAAGCCCCGCTCAGATGATTTTGAATGTGTTTTGTTTTATGTTGGAAAGTTTCAGGTTTAAATCAAAGACTTTCCCTGACAGACTCTTTCATATAATGTTCCAGGAGAAACTGAACCAAAGCCATCATAGTATCCTAAGGGAAAACAAGAAAAATACATTCCCTATCTTTTTGTAACAATTGTCTAAAAGGTATTGCATTTAAGAATAAATGAATCAAGAAATTTAATGAGCCCAGGTTTGCTTTATTTTTTGTTTGTCCCCTCCCCCCCCAGCATACCACAGGTAGAAGATTCAAATGATTTTTTTTTTCAAAACTTAGTACTTACTGGAAAATTTGGTCTAGGAGACATTTTTACTGAGTTCAGGCAAACAGGATTTTCACCAGTGAAAGCCATCTGTTTACAGAGCATACAAGAATCTCTGCTTATAGAAGGGATGTTGCAAAGGCCATAATATTGGTCAGCCATCCAACTCACTATCACTTGGTAGAGGTAATTAAACAGGGGTGGATTTAATGGCAGTGGAGTGTGCATAAAAGTGTAGTGTCTGAAATTCTTGCTGTTACAGCATTTAGACATAAAAGGATTTTTGCCTGAAACTATTGGAAATTAGACTCAATTAAATATTTGTTTTCATTTTGATTCGTGGAGATAATTGTAGGATTTTAAAATGAATCTTGGAAGTTATCCTCTTTCCTGGCCCTGTAACATTCTCTTTCATTCTTATATTTTTATGTTACATGACATTATCTAGGAGAAAATTGCAGATGATCTTAAACTCCAGGCATGTTTTTTTCCAGAGAGAAACCAGTAGAACATTTACAGTAATTAACATATTTTCTATCTTCTCATTTTGTTAATGATATCTCTTTCAAGGCTCTGCAGTAATTACTGCCCACAGAGGTATGTACTCTGAAACAAATTAATGACCAATGACCAATAATGATTATAGATGTAATCATCCACTGTGAAATATAGGCTAAAATAAGTGCTAGGAACAGTGTTGGAAGGGAAAATAAACTGCACTGATAAACTGTGCTGTTAAGCACTACTACCATTATTTTAGAAATGGATCAGAAAAAGATACAGTAAGTTATTTTTTAATTATATACCAGTTTTAGTGATTTTTCATTTTTATTTCTAAAATATTTCTTCCACAGATGGATACGCTAATGAGTAAAAAACCTAACCCTACACAAGCTATGATTTTTTGGTTGAAATCTACTTTAGAGATATGAGTCTATTGCCAAATGCGCTTATTTTCCAGATGAGTTTTCAAACCACAATTAGAACTTTAATTTCATGTAAATGTGAGTTTGAGAATCTCAACCTCAAACTTTTTTTGACAATTTCACTTGTTAAACAAAATATTGCAGATAAAAAAAAATCCCGTGTCTGTACCTGTACAATTTGGAACTGATATTTGCACACAGAATGTGAAAGTTTAAAGGTGGAGAGTCTCCAACAGATTAATATGATCTTGCCATTCAAAGAAAGCATAAAGCACACACAAAGTTTTTCTAAAAATAATATTTAATAAAGAAAGACCTTGCATTTTGCTTAAGGCAGCAATTTATTTTTAAAATGGAGTAAAAAAAAAAAAAAAACCAGTAGTAATTTTTTAAAACACTGAGAGCATGATTCTTTTTCAAACAGTGTAGTTTTGAAGTCTTGTTGAAATCCAATAATTTGGTTGTTCCCCAATAAGAAATAGACATCTTAAACATCTTAAATATTTGACCCCTTGGCCTTATAAAGCACATTTTCACTTTAGCACACCTTGATATGCTCAGAATGGTTTGGATTAACATCTGTACCGTCCTTACCTGTCTTTAGGCATCTTGGTTTAGGAAAATACACCTTTGGAAAATCAGCTTACTTGGAGGAGTTCTGTACTTCGCACTGGGCAATAACAGGCAGTGTAAGAGCGGCTCTTTTCTTAAATATTCAGTGTTTTCAGTAAAAGAAGAGGTGAATACACACTGAATTTCAACCTGAGACTTTTATGTTCTTAAATTTACCCGAATTGATGGATTTAGCTCTATTTGAGCTCTTGTTAAGATATGCTATCTCACAGTGGGTTAGATTCTGATTTTTCTTTCCAGGTTAATGCCAGCATAAATAGAAAACATGCACTGCAAGTGAACAGTGTGGGAGAGGGAGACTCTATAAAATCCAAATGTGCGTATAAGCAGCCACAAGTCCATTATCTGAAGTGGTTATGTCATCTTACACCAGCAGAAAGCTCAGCCCCTCTACATTTGATTCCTAAATCTCACCTTACATCAGATGTTCAAAGGTTCAGATGAATAAGATATGTCTCTACACGGTGTGTTTTGAATTAAAAGCTAGTGAAAAGCATGTCTCTCCATTTCTGGATGACAGTCTTGGAAAATGTGTTTCCACTGGCAGCTGCCCTCTTCCTATCTGCGTCCCCCCTGTCCAAGGAGCCGGAATGCAGCAGTGCCAGAGCTGAGACACTCGACAGAGCCAGCGACCTGGCTTTGCTTTTCCTTCCCTGCTTTGCTCTGGGTGCTGAGAGCTGGCTTTGAAAGGGCAGCAGGTATCAGGCAGAAATGTTTCTTGAGGGTACAGGAGGATGTTCTTTCATTTGAAGGAAATCAAGACTTCCAACTGATTTTAATTTTATTTTTAATGTTCATGGGAACCAGTCTTCCATGCCTGACTGAATTCAGAGTTTGGATTTTTGGCAGGTTTTTATTTGAGCCCAGATTGGCTGTTTTTCAAAATGTCCAGATTGCTCACATTAAATCTGAATAAGCACTACCCACTAGTTTAATCAGAGTCATCTGGTACACCTCTAATTAGTGTTAGTTAAAGTTGAAATTCTTAATAATACAAAACGCTGCATTTTTGGGATGTATTTAGTAAACTCCTGAACGTTAATTGTAGGAGAGAAAGTATCTTTTGCAATATTATTCAAAAACTGGAAGGCATGAGTTATGATGGCAATGACAAAATGGTAGCAAAATAAAGCTGAGTTCCTGAAAAATGCCAATACCCATCGAGGCATGCATACACACATCCAGTATTTCTGACACAAACGCATTTATGAACTTTAGCTGTTGTTCCTGCTAATCTAATAATTGACTATAACAGTACATTGTGCACAAATCAGTAAAACATGTACGCATCTGGAAGCATTTTGGCAATTATCAAATACGCATGTGACATTGTTGGTTTAGATATAAATTGTTTCCTAGTCTGAACCCATCGCAATAAATGGTATGTAAACAAAGTGTTAGAAAAGTATCTTTGTTTTAATTCAGTCTAGGATTTGCCTGAGTCAGAAACAGACCATCAGTGTGTTACTGCAGGTTGTCAAAAATGAAGCTTGAAACTATTATACTTGTGCAGGTATTGGCTCTAAAGGATCAAGGCCCCCTACAAATCTAATTTTTTGTATTATGATCTATACCTATGTGGTGCTTGTTTATCTTGAATTCTTTCCTGAATTCTTGCCTTTGGAGATGTTTTAACTTTTATTGAGACATTGACCAATTAAAACAGCGAGACCTGCAGTTTGATGTTTTTATTAAAGTGTTCCCCAAATTAGGAATGCTAGATTTATGACTTTGATTTTCAGGTGTTACTTCTAAATCCTAGAGAACTGGTGAACCATACTCTCGTATTTTGCAGATGAGCTATTGTTTTTACATGTGTAATGTAACAATAGTACAAAACGTATCTGCTTACTCAGATTTACATCTTCAGATGTTCTTGTTTCTCAATTACGCTTCAACTGATACTCTGGACATAGAAATATCATTTATATTTTTTTTTATTGGACACATTTCAGCTTCACTGTTCAAGGATTCAATGGATTGTGATTACAGAGGTGTTTTTTTTTCAAGGGCATCTGTTCTTAGCCACAGCTGAGGATGGGGCCCACTGAGCTGACTGGAAGTATCCACCTAGAATTTGTTGAATTAAGTCCTTGCACCTGGATATAATTGTCATGCTGCTGTGCTGGGGTTTTCTTAAGCTACTGGTAAAACAAATTAGCTCAATTTAAACTGGCATCCAGTAGGGAAGCAACAACTCACCTCATATAATGTTTTTCAAATAATTATTTTTCTATTGCCAGTTTTGCTTCATGAATATTTTCCTAAAGACAGGATGAATTGTTAGATTTTCTTTTTTTAAAGTTAGACACAAGAAGCAACAAAAAGCATTCTATTCTGCTTATCTGCTGAGTTACAACTAGTAGTAGAGTACTATAAGATTATCAATTTTTATCTTAGATATATATATATATATAAATATATATTAAAAAGAGGGTAACAGCAGATAAAGCAAATTTAAAAATGCAGTACCACAGCAAACACCCTTTACCCTTCCAAAACCACCAAAGCAGTCTCGGCACACACACTTTACGTATCTTTTGCCAGATTTAGCACTATAATTGTGTAACCACTTTTACATTTGGAAAAGATTCACACAAGTTTGTTTTTTTGTTGAACAGTAGACAAAGGTAGTCGTTTATGTCTGACATGGGAATTTGTAAAAATACCATGGGATCTCATTTCCTTATGTATTTTAGAGCTGTTTGAACTTGGCAACAAAATTCACAAGCTTCCTGGAAGGTCCACAAAGGTTCATCGCCTCAGTTGGACTTGCAGTGGCAAGACTTTGCATGAATTCCTGGAATGTGTGCATCTGTGTTAGCCTCAGCTCTTCATAATATTCTCCAAATGTAGACTCTGGGGGAAAAAAAATGAAAAATAATCTCTTCAGCTGAATGTTTCAGGATGACTTCTAAAATGCAAGAAATATTATCTTTACTGGTGCTCTAAATATTGCCGTTATTTTCTAGTAGATGACATGCTAATTTGGAGGAGAGAGGGGTGAAGGGATGGTAGTTTTGGATGTGTCTCTAGTGCAAGCCCAGCTTCAGCTGCTGACCAAAGATGCTGTTCTTGTTGCTGACGTCACTGTGGATACCAGTTTATATTGCTAGGGCACCGCTCAGTCGGCTAAAAGATAACCTGGACTGAAGTTACCTCTTGTTTTTTACATTTTAAATACAATTTAAGAATATAAAGGGAGTCTTGGTCACCTTCTTGGACAGTGTGGCAGAAATATAGATGTACACAGTATCCTAGACCATCCTCTTAGCTGCTCTCTCTTTTATTGTTGGTAGACTCAGTGCAACAGGAATGTGAATCAGGAAAGCAGTGCTTTTCTGAAGGATGGCAAAATGTCCAAAGATCAAAAGTTAAATGCAGAAGCTACTGTCAGTCCTTCAGCTGTGCAGTGAATTTCAGATTTTGGAGGTTGTATGTGTACAGCAGCAGGGGCGAGCACAGACATCTCTGTGGCTCTGAGACTGGTGGAGAAGTGCTAAGCACAGACTGTCCAGCAAGAAGGCAACTTTCAAACAGCAGCTGGTTCCTAACTCAGGGCAGTTTAAAGGTGTAAGGCAGTTGGTTGCTTTTAAATTGCCTCTGTTAAAAACCAAATCTTATTTTGTAACTGCTGAGTTGATTCTTGCTTCCAGCAAAGCCTGTTTTCTCCAGTCTAGCAGGGTAACAGGCACTCCATTCCCCCTGGGCACAGGTTTGCCATTGGTGCTGGAGGCTCTGCACAGGCCTGGGATGCAGAAAATACCCAGAGCAAAAGGGGCCAGCACGTAAAATAACACTGACTGAGTCATCTGTCTTCTGTAGAAGAGGAGGTCACAGGGGAGAGTTACTTTACTCATTGTACTGGTGCACACCCAGAGCAAAGTTTTTCTTCCCAGTTGAGATAGCCCTGAATCAGTGAGAATGGGCAAACAGGTTGCTTTCATACAATATTCCTTTTCACAAGTTCATTTTCCATGAACTTCAGGGGGAAAGAAAAAGCCTTCAGTGTTCGCTCAGAGTTGTGGAACAGCTGTGGCTGGTGTAAAGGTCACCTTGACTCCTCTCCATGCTCCCTCTCCTGTCCTGGCTTCCAGGGAGGAGAAAGTAGGAAAAACCAGTAGCAAACGGAGTTTAATACTTTTTTTCCTTATGTGATGATAATCCTAGGTCTACACTTAGAAACTTCCAGTAGGAAATTAAGCTAAACTGAAAAGCATGACAAACCCTAAATCATCTAGACTCAAGAATTCCTCCAGTGTTTTATTCTTTAATGCTTATTAATAGAGCCAATTCTAAACCCAAAAGGAAGCTAGCAATATCCTGTTCTTTTTCTTTTTTATTATAGCGTGGATTTTTGTTTAGTAAACTCCATGTCAGATTTTCTAATTTAATTATTGAACTCACAATGTGAATAAATGTACAGACATGACTAATAACATTCTCTTACAATTTCATTACAGGGTAATAGACATGTGGTTTTAAAACTGATTTTTTTTTCCCTTTGGTTACAGAATGTTTATAACATAAAAGAACTCTCATATCTTGCCTTCTTTTTCTCTTTAGACTCTTTTCATTTGTTTTTAGATTTAGTTCATAGAAAAATGTGAGTGGGTGCTGCTGATTTGGGTCATCTGCATGCAATTCAAAAGGAAAAGGTGATTACATTTTTTTTCTAATTTTTTTTCGTTGCCTGTCAAGTAAGTGGGAGAGTTGCAGGAAAAAGTGGATTTATGCATAAAATGCAAAACTCCAGGTGAAACAATGAAACTCTGTTATCATTGCAGAAAAGATCCATCTTCAGTAACTAGCAGACTATCTGCACACTATGTTTCCTCACGAATCTGAGAGCTGCTTCACTTCTTGAACCAGTAGCTGCTATACAGCAACCAGCATCAATCCTGAATGAAAAAATTGTCCCAACTGCTGGTGAATGGCACTCAGTAGGTTTCCCACTGAACTATGCCTCGAAACAATGATGCACATTGGTAAATCACCGCGAGTGCCTTTCACTTCTTATGCATATCCCATACTGGACAGCTTCCATTCACTCTGGCACCCACTGCAAACAAATGTAACTATGCATCAGAGATGAAAGTGAAAATGCATATGTTAAATCCCAAATGGAAGCAGAAGAGTGTCATATATACATAGTTGCTTAGCAACAAACATGTTTTGGCCACAGGAACGGTGACATCAGTCAGAGGAGCGAGAGGGAAGCTGCTCTGCCCTCCTTGTCTCTCTCCCTAGAAGCTTCAGAAAGGTCTTTCCTTATTTCTTTCAAAGCAGAAAAGCGAGGGCTATTGTAGACATTTGTTTAGGCTATTAATGCAACAGACTGTAGGACAATTGGACTTGGAGCAGGGAAATCTGCTTTTCCTCTGGGTGTCTGCTGCAGTGGTGCATGCCCTCCCACACAGCCAGGTGCTTCCATCCTCACTGCAGAGTCCCTCTTAACCAGAACTCAGATAGGAGAAATGAAGTCTGGAAATACAAACTGCTGGAAATAAAAAAACATTTTTGGCATCACTCACTCTGGTCTTGACCCTATAATGTCTTTCATGTTCCTGTCATGGGTCCCTACCATGACCCTCTGGCATTTCATGTTCATCTAGCTCTGCATGTTTTCAGAGCTGCAAGCAATGTTTATTTTAGTAAATCATGCACTGTCTATGGTTAGTGGACAGGTATTTACTAATTCCTCTCATTTCAGATGGTTTGAATATCCCTTCTTTCCCCTCCCTGTCTGCTGTGACGTGCATATTGTCCCGCTCTCTACAACAGGAGGCAGAGGAGAAAGCTGGTGAGTCCTGGTTCCAGTTCTTTGCATCTTTGCATCACCCAAATGTGAGCTCTGTGTGTGGCTGGCACAGTGTCCCTCATGCACTCAGCAGCCTCCTTGTGCCGCTGCACCACAGTATCTCTCACATGTAGATAAACTGCACCTTTGGGGTCAAATGGATTTGCCAATCTGCATTGCTGCAGATGCATCCCTGGATATGTTGGGTTTGAGTGTTTCTTTTTAATTTAAGGCAGTGAATGTACTTTGGTGGATCCCCAGTGGGGAAAAAGAACCTTTCAGGCAAGCACTTGCTTGATAGTGTGAGAGACGTGTAGCAATTCAAGATATATTTAAGATCTCAGAATTCATGGGTGAAAGCAGGGTTAAAGGACCGTTATGGTAAAACAGGGCCTTTATTTTCATTCATGGAGCTATTATATAGATAGAGTTTTATTTGCTCTCATTTTCTATGAATTTATAGGGACTCTTTTTCACACACTACCATATATCAAATTGACAAGCTATAACCAGTAATAAATACTTCCTATCAGATAAGTTTAGAGAGAAACACTGTGTCATTCTGAAAATATGGAGGAACTTGAGACAAGGTATGGTGGTACCTCTGAGCAGAAATATATATGAGGTCATTATGACAGGATAGACAAAACAGAGGGAAAGACAAAAAGAGCATGATAAAAGGCTGGTAAACAGGGAAAATTGTGATACTGATTCTTTATGAAAAGCAAGAATATTTTTCTTGAAGTGCCTAGAAAAAGAACCAGGAAGCATGAAGTTGATGTCCTCGGCAAAGAGTTGAGGTGAATTCTTGTCTTCATTTTCTTCTGTGAGTTAAAGCAATTCTCCTAGCGTGGCTTTCAGCCTCAACAGGAGTAATAGCATATGGATCTGACGTTCATGGCTGGCTCCTCAGAAAGACCATAAGTGAAACTGGGCTCCCATATCTGAGGTTGGCAGCTTGAGCAATGAAGTGAAATTTGCTGGCTGGAGATTCCCCAAGAAATTCTCCTACCACGCTACTGTGCTTTTCACCCTGTATGTAAACTCTTCTTTTTTAATTTGTGAAATGAATGACTATATCAGCCAAGAAGATAATTAAACTAGCAACCAAAATAGATGTTTTAGAGGCCTGTTAGACTGCTGGTATTTTACATGTGAATAATAAAATTTTTTAATGGTAATTGCTGTCATTGAGTAAAACAAGATTTTTCAATTCACATTAATTACTGAATTCTAATTTGTTTCCCAATGTATACATTTTAGTTTATATCTCTGTGACTCTACCCTTTAAACACAGGCTCAATTGCTTGTCAAGTGTTGGCTTTCTGAGAAGTGTAATTTATAATTTTCCTAATGGAATTATTCTCTTCTTCTATAGTTAACCACATAGGTGCACAGGTAGTTTCCTTTCAAAAAAGATATAACTCAATGTTAATCAAAGGCAATGACTCTATCCATACTATTATTAGTTGTGTTGTGAAGCCCTAATCAAGTGAAAAGTGTCTGTAAAAATAATAATAATGGCCAGTCTCTTCGCGAACGAAGAACCGGGGAAGGTCTTTCCACCTTCCAGCCTGCNGCCGGGGCCAAGCACGCTTGGACGGTGGCAGCGAGGTCCTCAGGACGTAGATGGATTGCCTTACGGGCTAACGAGCTCCATCTGCCCGGGGAGGGGCCCCGACCAGGAATCGAACCCGGGTCTCTGCAGTGACAGTGCAGTGTGTTTTCCTCTACACCACCCGGGGTCTGTAAAAATACATCAAAGGTTATTAACAATTTCACATCTCTAAGAGTAAAGTTTGAGTTTGCAAGATTAATAATATGAGAAAAGCTGGAATGGAACCCTGCAGGTTCTGAGTGTGAGTCAGTTCTGCTGTATGATCTCTAGTTTTCTGTCCCTCCATCTTTTAGACAAGTGACATTTCTGCCCCACCTCGTTGCATTTACCTTCAATGTGCCTCGTAGGGTCTGTGCAGGCTGTGCTTTCCTGTCACCTGGAGTCATGCTGACATTCTCAGCAGCTATACTGGCCCTGTGACATGATGGGATAACTTGGCTTCATGAAAGGCTTCTGAAACTGTTTCACCATGCACAGGGGGCTCCTCAAGAATTATTAAATGTCCTGCAGGAAAACCTGTGAATACCTCAAACCCCGTTTAACCTTTCCCTCTCTTAATGAGCTCGTAAGAAAAGCTAAGGAAACATAGTTCTGATGAAACCTGCCATAAGATGGGCGTTTTCCCAGTTGGAAAACCGTATTTGGAGATCAGTTCTCAATGAGACACTGTTCAAATGGGAATCTGCACCAGTAGATGTGCTGTGTTCTGGTATCAGTGACTGGAGTCAGGAGTGTCCTGGGTGCAGGAACCAACTGTTCCTGTTACATCCACAAAGACCTTGAGCCTGGGAAAGCTGAGGTATGGTGGAGGGTGGGACTGGAAATCAGATTGGAGAAATGATTGGAAAAAACGTTATGTGTTGTGGAGAGAAAATAAAAGGCCCTTGATGTATAGACAGTGGAAAAGTCAGCTGCAGAAATGCAGAATGGAGACTAAAATAGTTGATTCTAAAGAAAATAATAGAGATGTTACAATGGTTTCAACTTGAATTTAAGCCTTTAATGATAAAATGTTGAAAAAAAAATAAAAATATATTACTGAGAATTTTTTTTCATGAGTATAACCTGGAAGACAGATGTACATGTTCTTCTGGCTTCCTCTGCATGGGCAAGCTTTGGGCATTACTTTCCAAAAATGATGTGGAGCAAAGGAGAGAATCCTGAGCCAAGTGGTCAGAACTGGGGAAATTGGATAGGGAAATTTGAAGGATGGAGGCTGTGTGCAGTGTACTGAAGAGAACACAACAATCTTCAAATACCTAAAAGGTTGATGAAAAGTGGAAAGAAATTAGCTAACACTTTTTCCTTGAATTGGTAAGAAAATATAGACTTAGATTTTTCCAAGAAAAATTTAGATTAGGCATTGTAAAAGTCATAATTGAAGAAAAGGTCAGGTAGCATTGAGAAAATGTGTGCATTTCCATTGCTGAAGGACTTTAAAAACAAGTTAAATAAATGACTGTCAAAAATAGCAGAGGTAGAGCTGATTTTTGACCTCTTAAAATCTTTTTCAGCTCCACTTTCTGTTATTTTCTCCAAGTGGATTCTGCCTCTTGGATGTCTGTCGGTAAAGCCAGCAGTCACAACAATAATGTAGGAGCAGAGGCCTGTAAACACAGAGGATCTGGTACAGTTTCCAGTCATGTCATTCAGCCTCTAGCAGAAAGTGCCAAGATATGTGCTTTGGAAGACTCGTAGGGCACATAGCTGCGTGTCAGCCTATTTCAATTAGTGTGTTGAAATGGAGGATTACACATCTCTATAAAAATTAAATTGGTCTCATCCCTGAAATTATAAAAAGCCTGAGGATCCAATGGAAAAACAAATCTTGATCCCCTCGATTTCAGGGGCTGCTGAAATGCAGCGTCCCACTGCTTCCATGGCACCCACTGCTGTTGCTCGTGCCCCCTGGATGTCCCCTCTCCCCCAGGGTGGGGTCACAGACACAGGGAAGCACTGAAGGAGAGCAGTCCCTAACAGATGGCTTTCTGCATGGAGTGTGTTGGCTGCTGAGATCTTGGGGAGCCCTGGGAGCTTTAGCTCTCTAGTTTTCTGAAGACCGTCTTGCTCTCTTAAGTGCCTTTATTCAGACTATTTGAATGTGGAGTTTAGATGGATTTTGTGTGTGTTTAATGCTGCAATATCTGGCTTGTGGTCCATTGTAACACACCATCCATTCACTATCTGGTGGCCCAGCTAGGAGCTCAGGTGAGCTGATGGTTAGTAGTTTCCCTCTTTCAAGTCCTTTCCCTCCAATCCACCTGTATCCCATGCCACTAGCCAACACATATGCCTCCCCCAAGCCCTAAGGGGAGTTTTCATGAGATCTATCTGGGACTCAAAAATTTCTCAGATTTTCTTATTTCTCCATGCCAGTTAGTGGGGGCTCACAGTGTCTCTGAAGCTTTGGTCACCACTGTGGTCCCTTCTGCCTGCTGGGTGCTGCAGGTGGGTAGCAGCCACGGGCAGAGGCAGAGACTCAGCCCTTTGTGTCCCAATCTGAGAGGCAACCAAGGCAGGGGGATCTTTTCTGGTGGCCCCTCTGGTCCTGCTGAGCCTGCAGCACTGGGTGAGCTGGTCATGGGCAGCCCTGAGAACCACGGAGCTACAGGCTGCTGTCCAGAGGGAGACTGAGCTCTGACAGACCTTCCCACCCCACGCTGGGTGGGGAGTGACCCTGAGGGGAAAGCAAACGCAGAGAAAAGATTGGGCAGAGTTCACGCAGCTCCCCTGGGGGGCAAGCTTAGCTTTCTATGTGTGGGTCCATGCTCTGTACATGAATGCAGTGCCATTTCTGTCTCTCCAACATTTCCTCCGAGAACTGCTCCAGGATGACTTGCTTGGCGGATGTGGGTGGATCCAGCATTGCATTTCTTGTGGACCAAGGCACAGAGTTCTTGGGAAATGGTCTCAGGGGTTCTTATTTCCATAACTCTCACCCTCCAGGGACTGGGGGATGTGGGGACAGGAAGAATTGTGAGGCTATTATAAAAATGAAAAAAAATCCATCTTACTGTCTCTGATGCCACATGCTTGAGCTGTAAAAGCACTGTCTTCTAGATGCCTATAAAAGTTAGCGACACTACCGTGTCACTGCATTTGTTGGTTCACCTTTTAATTCTTTTTGTGTGAGGAAGACACTGAAGGGTGGAGGGACAACTCCAACAACTTCTTCCAGCAGTCCTTAAGCCTGGCACACCGGCTCATCCCCTCATTCCACCTTCCCTCCTTCCCGTCCTTCCCAGACCCAGTGGACACACCAGCCATCCCAGACGAGTATTTCTGCACAGTGCCCAAGTGACTGCAGTGTATCAGGGAGGGCAGCCACAACACTCAGCTCTTCAGATGCGGCTTTAGGTGACGAGTGGGAATCACAAAAGCTGAGTGTGCAGGTTGGATTCTCTCTGCTTACCCCTGTGCTGCATTTTGATTGACAGACAAGAAATAAAATGCGGACAGATATTTTAGGAGGTGCAAAGGCATTCGTGGCAGCAGGCTTAAGGTTCGTGGGGTGGTTTCTGGACGACAGTGCTGCTGCAGCTCAGTTTTCAGGAGAGGTGTGATCACTGGTGTGATGGCAACAGACTGAATGCTGCCCAAAATTTGTCTTTGCATTTCTTTGCTTGTTTTTCAGCAGGTGGGAACATTTGGTGTGGGTGCTTCTGAAAGGAAAGACTTGGAGGCCCATCTTCTGGCCTGCACCAAAATGATTTGTATTTTTAAAAATTTCCTGATAAATGAATTATTTAAGAAAACATCAATGTGCGTGAAACAAAATTAATTTTAAATGGAGCACTTTTGAAATGAAAATGTTCTTTTCAGATAAGGCCAGAAAAAAATGCTTTGAAACTTTTCTGCTCTGTTTGATTTTGAAAGTGCAATACAACTGAAATGGACCTATTCCTTGAGGAGTTTTTTTATTTTGAAAAAGTAACTTTTTCTACCTGAAAAGCACCACCCACTTCCAATTAGAAACCTATCAGCACTGGTGTCTTGTGGTGGGGATTTTCTGAGGTGCATAAATAACTTGGGTAGTTATGAACATTTTACTCAGAACCAGATTTATCATATTTAATGTCTTAAATATTGGTTGAACAACCCATATTAAATCCTATGAACTATAATTTTTTCCTGATCAATTCCATATTTATCACATTAATCATTTCTCTGCAGTTAATTAAGAGAATTGATGACTCTTAGGCTTCCTTAAGCTGATTCTTTAAATAAGTATATCAAACAAGATCTCCAATACCCAAATCAGACTCCGTCACAATAGCTGTACAGAGGCCAAAGAGACAGGAGTACAGATCCAGAGAGTATCCACAGGGATGTGACAAACAAAAAAGTGATATTTCAAGCTTGTGTCTCAGTGGAATGGGGAAATAATAGCACTATAATCGAGGGAGTGTTTGTGTAGTCCTTATGCTTTAAAAACCTTTTGCCTCAGCCGCACTAATACTCTGAAACAAGGATGCTGATTATATGACCAATTGTTTGGCATGTGTTCCTAAACTGGTTTATAATTACCAAATTAATCTCTCTGAGGTATTAAAAGCCTATTTGCAACACAATCTTTGTAAAACCAAAAGGGAAGCGAAGCACTTTACCTGTGTTGATACAGAGCCCTGCAAACAGCAACTATTTGTTTTTGTAGCTGTTGTGGATCTGGGAACAAGTAAATATAAACAGCAGGAAACACAAATACAGAGGCAGTGCAATTGGAGGTTGTCAGGAAGCAGTATGGTGGCTTCAGGAGTTGAATTCGGCTTGAAATAAGCTTTGTCTCAGTATGCGTAAGAGGCTTTGGCACTGTATCAGACCTCTGGGGAAGCCACTCAGCAGGGTGGGGATTACTATAGTTTGTGCTTCCCAATTCACAGCAAACTTGCTTCTCTGTCATAGCCGTGCATTAACTCTCTCTGTCCCACCTCGGTGCTTTTCGTGGGGGTTGGTTTGTGTTTGAGCGAGCAGCCTGACATCTGCCAGGGGAGAGCGGGAGAACCCCCAGCACAGGCGAGCGAGCGGCTGCAGAGCACATCTCCTCTGCGGCCAGGAGGGAGCACAAAGATGGCTAATTTTGCCAGGCTGGATGATTCTCCTCCGCAATGGATGTGCTGGAGCCGCTCTGACAATGCCATCTAAAATGCAAATGAATTATGCCCGCGTGGAAGAGCTGGCGGTGGGTGTCGTGTAGACCTGCTGCTGGCATAAACTTCCTCCCAGTGGCCATTTCTTTCTCTTTCTGTGAACACATGGGCTCCACTCTCGCTTTGGAGGCTTCGCAAGGGTTAATTTTCTCTTAGCTGTGGGAATATTTTTCGTTAGGAGCAACTCCATGGTTATTCCTAACACATGACTATCAAAGAGTCAGATTAGCCGAGGGGGAGGGGAAAGGCTCCTGAGTTTGCACTTCCTGTCTCTTAATAAAGCTGAGATTCCAGAAGTATTTAATATCATTGTGGTTTACATAGGAAATTGTCTGAACACTCTTAGTAAGTAACTGAATATATGGCTGCTATATTGAATGCCATTTGTCCATGATCGTTTTTCTTTCAGTTATGTCAGATATCTGGAAAATGTTGTAAAAGCAGGATCTTGTTACGGTGCACAGCTAAATGAGGAACTATAAAATACAGTTTTAAAAATTTAAATATCTAAAATGTATTGAGAAATGTGAGGTGCACCAGTACCGAAGAAACAACAGCAATTGTTTTATATGCACTGCTAAGGCAATAAAATGTGGATTCCTTATGTAGGTCCAAATGTAGCAGCTGGATTTGGCTTTATGAACCATGAAAAATAGTTCCCATCTGGAAGTTGATGTTGAATAAAGATGCAACAGTAAGGCTGCATCTTACATGTAACATTTATACGTTTCCAACTCAATACAACACTAGTATTGGAGAGGAAAGAGAGAGAGGGGGAGATGGGAATATACAAATCAGAAGCCTCTGGCCAGCATTTTAATGTGTATTCTCTAATTTAGGAGCCTCAGGTTTTGGTTACTTGGTTGAGATTTTTTTGTTTGTTTATTTTTTATTTTTGTTGGATAACCCTACTGATAGTCGACACTGTACAAGCAAAAAGCTCCTGAATGTCTTCCATCACATTCACTGCTTCAAAGACCCACAGTCTTCATCTCCAAGTCAGATAAGTAAGAAAGATAATGTCACTATTTTGTGATATTCATTCCCCAAGAATCCCTACAGCCATCCCCCCAATCAAACTGGCATTTAAAATTGCATTCATGGGGCCTGAAAATCAAGAATTCTGTTTCAAAGTGGCTGCAAGCTGAAGCTGGCCCCTTGCTCTTCACCTGCACCCTGCCATGAGCAACGTTTGCAACATGCAAATCCCACATTTTCATATCCAGCTCTCCAGTCATGCGGTGCCCAGGAGATCCCACTTCCTCTCACACAAAAATATGAAAGTCCAGTTTAGAGAGCTTTTTTAAAAAATCTGACCCCTGAAAAAACTCTATTAATTCTTAAAGGATTTTGTCAAATCCATGATGCCCCAAGGATTTTTAAAATTCAAATTACATAAAAGCATAGTCCATGCTAAAACCTTGCTCTGTAAATAAGCTTGTAAATTCTTATTAATAGAACAGGGCAAAAAAAAAAGTCAATAAAGAAATGAAGTTTGAACATTTTATTGGCTCATTTTTTCTCCCTTGAGCAAGAATTATTTCTAATGCAAGATGAAGTGTTAGGAGACGTGATGATCCCCTTTTTGCCTGGAAGATGTTGTGAGGTTTCTTTAACTGTGAGACTTTCATGGTGGCCCCAGTGCTGCAGTGCATCTGGCTGAAAAGATTTCCTGTATTTTCCTAAAAGGGTGCTGTTATTGTTCCTGCTGCCTTGGTTGTTTCCATGAGCCTTTGAAATGGAACCAGGTCCTACACCAATGTTGTGAGGCAAACGTTTTAAACGTTGGGAAAACTCTAAAATCAAAGCTGAATGTTGCAGGTATTCATAGTCATCAGACCATGGGAATCTCGAAACACCCTTAATCCACATTTAGCATGCATTTGAAATAACAACACACCCTGGTGCTTGCAAACTGTATTCCTTTAACATAGGAAATAAGAACCACATATGTTTAATATACCAACATGTGCAACACTCACTTTTTACATGTGGGCCACCGATGTGATCATAGGCTTTCCTCAAGTTAGCTCTTCAAATCATAAAGCAGTATCACCCCTTTGCCTCTTGATACCCTGAGATCCCACCCCTCCACTGCACCCTCCTGTGTGTTCAGACCCCCTGCTCAGTACAGTGCCAGGGCTCCAGTGCTGAGGAGGAAAGAGGGAGGGAGGTGACCGTCCCAGGAAGGTGTGTGGTGTGTCCATCCTTGTGCTGGCACAAGGGATGAACAGCCCTCCTTGAGAGAAATTGTGTGACAGCCTGAATCTGTGCCACAGCCCTTTTTGGAGAAGTTCTGGAGATGAACTGAGTGTCTTTGACTTTAGCAGCCTATTTCCACGGAAGGATCTCGGAGTTTCTGGCAGATACTCCTCATGCTGGAACCCAGGTGGCTCATCTGAGCACAGGAAAAGCATTCTCACCTGCTCCTCAAAAAATGAGGAAAAGGCACCTTGTTTGGTTAAAAGCATCCCTAATGGTGAGTGTAGGTGGAAAATAGCCTCATGGACCTGTGTCAAAGGAGGCTCACACCTGCAGGTTTGATGTCCAGCCCCTGAAGGTGAGGGGGGGTGGGCTGTGCTGCCAAACTGAGCAGGAGCACAGGGGTGGGCACTGGGCTAGGGCAGGCGGGCAGCAGGGGCAGTGGGCAGTGTGGGGGCAGATTGGGGGCTTCAGAGTGTGAACAGAATGGTCAGAGGAGCTGGTGATCTTTGAGGAGGGGGTAATGAGGGGGGAGAGACCCCTCCCACACCGTCTAACCAACATCGTCCTTCACTCGTGGGGTTCTCCCAGCTCTGCACTGCAGCCCCTCCGTGTATCCTCCTGCACCTTGGGCTGGGAGCATAAGGGCAATCAGACTGTGAGGTGGATGGGATTGCTCTGCCTGATAGTCAGCAGGCTGCGAGTCCTTGACTTCCCTCGGCCTGGCAGGGAGAGGAAGAGAAAAAGTTGCATCCACAGGAGTGGACTTTTCAGGGTCAGGGATCCAGTTCCTTTCTCCTCTGCCCTGAACAGAGCAGATGATCAACCATTACCAGCTTGGTCTTTGCCTTTAGCATGGTCTGGGCCATGCTAAAAGACCACAAACACTCATTAACTTCCCTGTCCAGCCTCCATGAAAAAAAAAAACCCAACAACTGGAATAAGCTGGCTTTGGCTTATGGAGAGGTGGCTTCCTCTCTCCCCTCTATATTTACATTTATTATTCAAGTTTGTTTTGTAATTAAAATAGCATTAAAGAAATTAAATATCTAGGCTTTCAGGTCCCAGAACTATTTTTATCCTCAAACTTGCAAGGAAAAAAAAAGATTTTTGCATGGAGGATATTTCTATTCCCAGTTGCAGAATCTCCAGCCATTTCATTGTTTAATTCACGTGCATGCAAATGTAGGGATTGTGTAAGCCTTGGCAGAGGATGCTCTGGAAGTTGTACCCACTGCTGAACAATTTAAGTAACTAGGTTTCATGGAGCTTGGCAATCCCTTCCAAAAGTGCTGACTCTAGGCCAGGATTTAGGCTAGACTGGTGTGGTTCTGTTAGAAAGCATAGGTTGTGTGCAGTTAGCCTGGGAGCTGGAGAGCAGAGCTGCAGTCCTGCTTCTGTCCAGTGGCTTTAATAAAGAATCCCATTTATATTCATTACCGCAACCAAGTCCTGTCTCTAATCTATCGCGAGGGACACTACAGATATATTATTTCTTTGTAGTCTCAAAATGCTCAGATGGTTTTTAACCTTCTTAAATCTAAACCCCTTAAATGTGCTTCTGAAGCAAAAGTTTTAGCAATAAGCCTTCCAAAAAGTGCAAGATTTACAAAACAGATTTACAGCTACGTAGTGAGTTAAATAACACTTCTCTCAGCATACCATTTGCCAAAATTAGAGGAAATCCCCTCTTCGACTGAATAGGGAACATTAAGAATGTATATTGTGCTGGTAGATCAGGCTGTTAAAAAGCAAGACAACAAAGTGTTAATCTACCTAGATGAAGTTCTAATGGTTGTTGCGATTCAGGAAACAACAAAACTTTGTTTGAATTACAGAATGTTTCAAAGTCCTCAGGATTTCCCATTTACTGTAGGGGAATAAAATAACCTCCCAGAGTCTGTTTGTCTGTTTTTTAACAGAACCAAAAAACCAATTCTTTTAAAAGGTTAAACCACAGTCACATGGTCTATGTCTCCATGCAACTGTGTGATTGTTCCTAAGTGTGCAGGTATTATCGTGGTGTTTACAAGCAAAGGATGGGCCAGGCTGTTTTGGAGCCCCCGTGGTACCTGGCTCGGTACACATGGCACTTTACTTGACACAGAAAAAGGCACACAGGTGCTGGAATTGGAATTATTGATGAATCTAAAACTAAAAGGCAGATCCTCCTAGTAAGATTAGGGGTTTTTGTGTGTGGTTTTTGTGTTGTTGGTTTTTTTTTGTTTGTTTGTTTGTTTGTTTTAGAGAATGATGTGAATAATCATTAGGTGAGTGAGAAAACTCAGTGTTACTAAAATAACATGCTGTCAGACTTTTGCTGTATTGTGTAATAACTAAGCAGACTTTTTGGTTATAGAAAAAGAAAACAGTGCATAGACTGGACTTTGATTTCAGCATTTGGTAAACAGTATGAAAATGCAGATGTTTGTTCATTTTTCATCTACATTTTGGAGCCATATGTTTTCAGTCAAGTTTTAGAGACTTATTTTCTGAGCTAAGTGTATTTTTTTAAACTATTATTTTAGATGGAGCCATCTGGAAAGTAAGGGGGAACTGCCCAAGTCCACCTCTACAGTTGCAGTACTTGATTTTAGAGTATTGGGATAAGAAAAATTCTATGAGAGAGAATAGAATGAGAAGACAATCAATGGAGGAAGAAAAACAGCTGCAGAAACACCAGTGTTAGCATCTCAGAGGCAGTGGTTCCTCTTTTTCTATGTAGGCAAAAAGAGTTCTAGAGTGGAACCTTCTCCCAGCACCTGGACCTGGGGTAGGACATGTATATTCTGGCATTTGGGCTGAACATGCCAGCTGAAAAATGAGCAGATCTACACTGTGAAACCCTGTAGCCAGACGCCACAGGAGAGCCAAACTGTCTGTCTCTAGGCAGAGTGGTACAAAACACAGCTGAGGGATATGTTTTCCCCAGACAGAGAAAGCAAAAGTTGGATGAGTGTTTTCTCCATCTGCCTGTTTTGGATAATGGTGTTCAAGGTGACCAGGAAAAAACAACGCTGCTCTGCAGGCATTTCTATACATTTTCAGTACATGTTCTTAAATGGGTGGATCCTGCTTTTATATCACGACATGTGTCCCCTAACAATGCTACTGACAACAAATTCTGGATCTCATCCGTGGTATCCTCTGTATACCAGTGACTGGTAATTCCAGGGAGAAAGGATTTCCCTGAGTCACAGTGATTTATAAAAAGAATCCATTCAAAGTATATTATATCTATAACTTTTATATGAACTAGAAATTTCTTAAATGCAGTATGAACCAATGTTCAAATGGATTTATGATATGCATTTATATAAATATGAAGTGTTTACAAAAAGTAATTTACAGAAACTTTGTTGTTAGGTCTGTATTTCTTTGAGGTTCTTTTATGTGTTTTTAAAGCACTAGGCGTTAAAGTATCCACTTTTTAAATTGTGTTCTGGGCTATAAGCTTTTAACTTGGAAGTAGAGCCATCTGCAGTGAGGTCTGTATCACTTGAGAGAGAATCTTGTTCTAAATATGTATTGCCTTCAAAGCAATAGATATCGTCCTTGAAGTCTGGGTTTGTTGATACCTTCTCAAATACTTTGAAGAAGGGAGTCTCAGGGTGCATTTGCAAACTTGGCACTTGGCAGAAAAAGAATTGTGAAGGCACAAAGAAATGTAGTGTCAGGTTCTTGGTATCATTTCAGGTGATATCCCAAATGCAGACTTGCATAGCAAATTATCAGTGGAAAACTAAGGACACTGACTCATGTGTGACTTGCACAAAATCTGTGGGCATATCCAGCTGCCTTCAAGCAGAAGGAATCTCTGGGGGGAAAGGCAGGGTGCATGTCTTTACTTGTCATACCCAGGGACAGATTTAGGCTGGTCCCAACTCCCCCCTGTTGGGATCTGTGCTCCCCAGGAGAGCCTGGTTGCACCTCAGGCTAGAAACCCCCTAATGTGCAGGCTCTGCTGTGGGGATTCCCTGTTGTAGGAGCCCTGCAGACACCAATCCCTGTATGGAAACTTAGTAAAGGGTTGAATTATTTCTGAGGGAATTCTGCCAGATATTCATGTATCTACATTTTTTGCTCACTCAAGGGGAGCAGTGGTAACCAACGTACTAAAAGTCTTCAAATGCTGACAAATACAATTTAGCTTTGAAGGCTGCCAGCAATTCTGTGGTAGTAAATCCCATTTGCAATCAAAGGGTGAGTCATTAGCCTTGACATTTGAGAAATGGAGATTACTATGAATTTATGAAAAAGGTTGCCTAAAATGTTTCCTTAGCAACTGCTGCTGAGGAACCTGGGGCATCTCGCAGGTCCCCAGGCTCAGAGAAGCCAGCAGCGGTGGAGCAGATGGTTTCCTATCCACTCCCTGTATGCAGTGCTGGGGGTTTGCTATCCATTTCCACTCAAGTCTCGTCTAAGTGAGGAAAAATGGTGTTTCCTTACTTTGGGTTATCTTTATTGAGCTGATTTAATGCAGCTGAAACTGTTGCAATGGGCATAGTTTAATGTACAGTACAGGGGGTTGAACTGGATCTTACACCAGGCTGGCAGCAGTTTGGTCAGTTCTAAACATGACCCCAAGGGAAGTAACATGACAGTTTGTTACCACCATATCAAACATAAGATTTTATTTTAAAAGGGTTTTGTTAAAAAAAAAAAGAATTAGAGGAAGCTATTTGTTTTCCAACTGTCCTCTGCTTCTGAAATGCTCTAAAGTCCTCTACTCAACCTTTTCCTTACAGCCAGGAGTTTTTCTTTTAGGTGAAGAAGACAGAGTAATGAAGACCTTGCATCTACAGAAAATGACAGAATATTTCTTGACCTGCTGCAAAATCACAGCCATCGACAATATTATATATTTTATAACTAAGTCTGTAATTTAAGTCTGCTAATTTATTTTGGTTAAGTTACATAAAATTAGTCTTCTCATAGTTTAAATGTCTGGCTGTCACATCAGTGAAAAAAGGGTGAGAGACCTCAAGGGGAGCATGTGTGAAGGTGGGAATGGACAAGAGGGAATGAGGGCACGTGGAGAGGCTTGGGTGCTCCTTGGAAAGGCAGAAGGGGTATTGGTTGCAGGTAGCAGGCACAGGTTACAGAGAAGGAGATTTCTGTAACACCTGTGCCTTGCCTCAGTCAGGTAGGCTATAAAACCAGAGATCAATCCTAAGAGAAGCTGGATGATTGCAAAGCCATGAAGGCATACCCTTATCTCCTGGCATCTGCACAGACTGGTGCAGAACACTTCCTCTGGACCGAGGGATCAGCTCTTACAGGGGAAATGTGCAGCAGTCTGACCAGCACATACTGTATGCTTGCTTTTTGTTGTATTAAATTTATTCCTTTACTAAAGAAAATGATAATTTTCTATTTCCAGCAGCCAATATGCTATTTGCCTGATTTCCTGTATTGACAACATCTCACGATTTTCATGCATACGTTTGTTTTTTGTTTGTTTGTTTGTTTTTCTTTCCCCCAGGATTTTCCAAATCTAAGTAAGAGCAATAAAACACCTAACATCTTCTAAGGAAAAGATATTAGTACTGGAAAAACCCATGATACAAATATGGACAAAAGTAATTTACATTCTTAGCAGTTCTACCACAGAATATTTGCAGGGGAGTGGTTTAATTTCATGATTTTTTTTTTTTTTTAAAAAGGAGAATGTTATTTTTTGTTCAAATGAAAAGAAGCCCTTCTTTCTTTTCTCCTCTATGAAGCAAGACACTCCCCATCTTTCTATTGCTCCTAATCGGTATATCCGCTGAGAACGGCCTGTCGTTCCACAGACTCTCATGTGTTTCACAGAGTCAACATTGCTATTCACCTCGTGCAATCTTGGCACCAATCTTGGCTGCCAGGTGAAACACGATGTTGCACCTGAGAAGCTGTCTCAAAGAAATAGAAGCTCTTAACCCCTGAAGGGCTGTGTGGATCAGAAGTGCCGTTTTGGATCGCAGCTGGGATGGAGCAGGGAGCTGCAGTCCCCGGAGCGCTGGTCCCTCCTCCAGCCGGCTGTGCTGCAGGTCGGTCTGAGCGCATCGCTCATGATTGGGAGCAGCTGCCAGCGCAGCCCAGTGCAGCGCTCCCAACACGTTCCAGATGACGAATATGATGCAGACTTACTGGAAGAAAAATATATTTCTGGAGAGAAAAAACAATTACTTCTCAAAGCAAGACAATGAAGCTGAACCGATGCTACGTGGGCATAAAATAGAACAGAACTTTTGGGCGGCGGCTTTAACTTCTAATAAATCACCCACCTGGAGATCCTTTTGCAGAGTGAGTTTGGACGTATCAGAACCAAAATATTTTCAGAGTTACATAAAGCTGAAAAATTATGCATTTCACCCTTTGTTTCTCCTCAGAGGGACAGATACTTTTTTGTGTTATAAGCTCCGAATTCCACATTAGCAGAAAGGTGCCTTTGCCACTCCAAAGAACACATGGGCTGTTTCACAGAAGTTATGCAAAAAAGGCTTGGAAACGTCACTTGATGCAGTGGGTTTCACTGGCCGAGTCTTCGGAGTGGACTTGAACGAAATTTGCAAAAACATGTCAAAAGTTAAGTGGTGAAAATCAGCTTAAATGCCTAATTTTAATTTTGTTTGTGCTCTTTGTTGTTTCATTGTGGGGGGAGGGAAGAAGCTGTCTTTTTCTCCCTGTCCTTTCGTTGTTGTTTTTTTTTTTGGAGAAAATGGATGTTGATGAAAAGAAGAGAGCTCTGGCAGGAACTGGAAAGAGGTTGTTTATTCTGTTTTGTTTTCTTTAGAAAGGGGTAAGTCTCCTAAAACTCGTGATGATCCAGTTAAAGGGGGACTCGGGGGAGGCGAAGAGAAAAGAAAACTAATAATCAGCCTCTAAACGACAAGTTTTCTCTTGAACAAAAGAGCAACAGGAGGCAGTGCAGGCGGGGGGTCCGTGCCCAGGGGTAACGTTGCCAAAACAATGGCTGGAGAATGTGTATAGCTTTTGCCTCTCCAGAAGCTGCTGCCCCAGTGCCTTCACTGATGGACTGGAAGGATCAAACCTGATCCGGCGCTGGTCAGTGTGCGGTGCCACCTCTGGAGTCCTCCAAAGAAGAGGCAATGATTGACTGGGGGTAACACAAGCAAGAATGGAAGAACTGCAAAAGAAACCCCCCAGTTGTGAATGACAGGTATGATTGAACAGCCCCTGCCAGCCAAAGGGCTAAAGGTGGGGTTTGAAATGACGTCGATTAAAGATGGAGACTGCTTGGCAATGCCTGTGCTTCTCCTGCGTCTGGTTAACTGTCTGCTGGGTAAACTGAAGAGAGATGATTTTAAACTATTAGGAGTGTTCACACAGAAGTTCATTCTGGTTTAGACTAAATTGGTTTTAATTTAAATTCATGTAACTTCTGTGTGCACGAGGCCTATGGCTTGCCATTTCGCAGCAATGGTGAATTTATAGCATATGTGCTCCAAATGGACTATCATGCAAATTCTCTTGGTATTTGCTCCAAGTCCAGTTCCAGCTGTCGGTGGAGATGGAGGAGCAGAATAGGCAGCTCACATGGCCCCCCATGTAATGCAGATTGGATCTATTGTCAGTCAGATGGACTGGTGGTGTGGGAGCAGTGTGAAGCCAGTTTTTTCACTACATGGTGTGTAAAGCAATGAGGCAAACAAAAGCTGGATTTAAACTGGGGAAAATTTCTGCCAAATTTTGTTCTCTGAAGCAGAGAAATAAAACATTTAATGTGTCTGGCAGTGTTTATTCTGTGTACAGTGTTCTAGCTGATCATAAAAGAAAAGCTATATCTGAACATTACCTGGAAACTTCATCATACTCTGAGGAGATGAGAGAGCATGATTCTATCATGATCTGAAAAAGTGTTAGGCTGAGAAAGCAGATGCATTTTGACAAGAAAACAAGATGACAAGAGAAAAAGGAAAAAGGTTTCCTTTCCATTAGGTAGGAATTACCACTTACGATCACAGCAAAATCTTATCTGCCACAAAGGCTCCATTTTTAAAGTCCTTGGTGTCCTCAGTGTCTTGCTCAATGGCCAGAGGCTTCCCACTTTGACTTTTTGCTGTGTATTCAAACGAAAGCAGGATCTGAATGGCTGGAAAATGTATGTGCTGCTCATGCAATAACTACATGAAAATAAAAGAATTTCTTGCCTGTGCACAGTGGGTATCTATGCTAATAAGTAGGTAATAACTCTCATTACATGTACATTTGCCCGTTGAAAATTTGGCCCTGAGTTCTACTGGTGAAGTTCTGCTTGTATTTTCCATGACTTTTCCACAGTATCTTCTTAGAGGTTTATCCTGAATCATCTTGACAGAAATAGAAGACAGTGTTAAAAATAATCGAAAGAAATAATACTAGGCCATTTTTAATTCCAAATGATTGAAAGAGCAAGTATTAGCTAATATGAATGAAAACATAGCTGTGCAATCCAAGTAAGAGAATGTCAAGAATAACAACTTTGTAACTAGATTTGGAAAAATAAACAATGCTTTCTTTTTTCTTTTTTGCATAATAAATATGGTGTGGATAGTCAAAAAGGACATTTTAAAAATGCTGTAACGTGTTTTTATTTCTACTGGATCAAAACAGCATTTGCTTTTTGAAATTAAATGGAATCTGACTGAGGTTCTGTCCTATCAGAGACTTGTCTGATGTAAGGTAAGGCATTGACTACCCTATTGATACTGTCATTTTTCTAATATACATAGAAATTCTCATGTTGCAAGTTGCTGAGGCCCTTGATATTTCACAAATTTGGGATCACTAAGGATGTTTTCCATGTCAGAACTATACTAATTGTGACTGTGTTGATGACGTTCACTATTCTACTTAAATTGAAAATTGCTGCTTACCAAAGAAGTTGGACTCTGAGCTTAAGTCCTTGGTGACTGATTTGATTAGTCCATTTGAGTGAGAATAGGGCAACACAGGGGCTATGTTAATGGAACTTAAACAATAGGCCATCACTAATCAGAGACCTCAAGGTTGAAGTGAGGTTAATTGTTATGCGGGTGGTATTTGAAAAGAAGTGTTGACTAGTGTAATGCACTATGGGACTGTAGCATTTGAACATGCAGCCCTAAGGCCAGAGGTTTTGTTTAGTTTCCCAATGAAATTTAAAGCTACATTATGTACATCTCTAAACAACAGCCTATATGCTACTGCCTTTTGATACATCACAAGAGCAACTACTAATTGATAACAGAAATGAGCCCCCAGGCTCAGATCCAAATCTGGTACTGGATTTAAATCCCTTTCTAAACTTGGTGAGGTGGGAATTGATTGAGTTTTGATTAAGCCCTTCATGAAATGCACATACAAGATTCAAATGACTGCTCCTGCCCCCTAAAGTGTAGAGAGTTCTAAATTCAGTTTAGTTCTAGAGTGCACATTGGTTGGAAACACACGAGCCAACAAGTACAATGTCAATGCAAAAACATTTTGGTGCAATTGAGAAAAACTGTTATTGATAATACTGTGCAGACATGGATTTATGTCTCACCATGAATGGCAGACGTTTTAGCTAGTTTTGTGAGGAAATGCATCTTGTGTGATAATACTGGTTTTTCGTCCATTTGGAAACTGTGAACCTGAGGAGACCGAAGTCTCAAACTTTGTGAAAATAGCCCCAGAAAAGACAGAGCTTCTTGGGAATCCAGCTGAAAGGGAGGCTGCAGACTTGGCAGGCTGTAGATGTAATATATACATTACATGAGCCTGCAATTCAGTGCAATAGAAACAGATCTTGTAAACTGGATTGATACGTGCTTAGGCTCCTTACAACTTCATTTCATGTGGTTCATAGGACCTATTTTTAATTAAATTGAGTTTGGACCTCTGGGTTGAACGGCTCCACTGCACATGTGATGTAAAACTTTCTGTAAGGGATGTATTAGCTGTGCACTGGAAGGCTGGCTGATGGTGCACTCCTCCTGGTTGTTTCCCAAGCACCACTTTGGTGGTGGAGCACAGCTATAGGCTTAGTTTTCTCCATTTTCTCTGAAAGAATCTGGTTTGCAACCACAGACCAGTGGATGAAGCCCCTCTGGTGCGAATCCTTTCAAGGAAATGAATGAGATGAGAAAGGAAAGCAGCCAAACTGTGCAGGGGAGCGAGGTGAAGGAAGGGGAACAACTCCAAAATCACTCAGGAATAAATATGACTTTTGTTTCTCCCAAAATATGGAAAATAATGACAAAGAAAAGGGGGCAAGAGGTGGTACCGATGGGAACAAGAGACTTTCCCCCTCTTTTCCTATCAATCAACCATTGTTTTTCAGAATGCAATTTTCTTCGGGAAGACAATTTTTCCATTTCTGTGGATGTAGAGTGGTACAGGAGCAGGGGCAGGGAGAACGTGCCTGCACACATAAAAATCTAGTATGAGCATGGGAAACATAAGGACATTTCAACACAATCACATATGGAATTTACAAGGTCCTAAGTCATGAATAAGTGCCTTATTCACAGGAAGCCAATATTTTGATGTATTCCCACGGCAGAAACAAAATGATGGGCAAGAAATGGATAGACACATAATACACACTCCAGTTGTCCTTTGCAGTCAGTGCCTTTCCTTAAAAAGAATCCTTTCTCTATTTTCATTTCTTCTATCTAAATAATCAGTCCTCCCAAGCATACCCAATATTAGCAAAGTCTTTCCAATGTGATCAGAAGAGTCACTGGGTGCTGTAGATAGAGCAGCTGGGGGCCTTACTAAAACCAGTGATTCAAAGTATTTTAGCAGAGTATCCCACACACCAAATGACTACTTAAATGAAAGTTTAATTGCAACCCCTAGGGAAAGACGGAGGAAGGGTCAAACTGTAAGACACATGTGCTTTGTTCTTTGTAACAAAAGCCTTTGAGTGTAAGTAAATGAACTCTGAAAAATAAAATGAAATAGTGTTTTGATGTTTGGGATATCGACTATATGGGAGCAGGGCCACACAAAAGGAAACAAAGAGCAAGTTAAAAAAAAAACCAGTTTGTTATCTACTGCACCATGGATATTTTCTTTAAAAAATATCAGCAGTGTTCAAACTACCTGCTTATATTGTACTCTGGGCAAATTCAGGGCTCAGGGTAAACTTGGCAAAGAGATTTGTTGTCTTGCCAGTTTATTGATGCAGCTATTGCAATGTTTTAAAAAAATCACATGTTTTGGGTAGGTAGTGTCTAAGGCTCCACATTTCCACTAGGATAGAATGTGCTCAGAGTTGTGCAGATGCAGAAATAGAGTCCTGTTCTCAAAGAGCTGAATGTTCACAAAAGGAGCTGGCAGCCCACAGGTGGTTGCAGACTGGTTCTCTCAACGAGCAATCAGCCCAGCCAAGCATGCCCTACTGAAGAGTTGTCCCATTGAAGTCAAATGAGAGTATTTTCGAGTTCAAATGAGCTTGAAAATTGCAAGGGACATTTCTCACTGTGTGGAGGCACCTTCTTTCTGACAAAAAAAAAAAAAGAGAGCAGAACTGAATCCTCTGCTTTCAGAAGACATGAAATCCTTCTCCCCTATATAAGGCAGGTGGTAAGAGGAATGAGGAGGAAACGTGTGTGGCAGAACAGGTGGCTTGTTCTCACTGGGATTAAATCTTTCAGGTCCACCTTCAGGTACTCTGGAAACCATCCTTGCTTTCTCTTCACACAGCTTCAGGGTAAGTCAGTCTTCCTTCTCTCTGTTGTGCTGTGAATTATTGATTATTCTAAAAGTCTTTAGTGTTGGAGTTTCCTCCACACCTTTTCACTCTGCCCATCAGTCACTGAGCTGACTTACAAGTCACAGGGGCATTAGATGAGCTTGGTTATCCAATGGAGTGCCACGAATTGAACAACTATGGAGATGAAAATTACATCTGTTTGGAAAATACTCTGAATTCCAGTCTCTCTATTTATGCAGTTCCACTCCTTTGGTTTTAAAGATGTATACAAACAAGTGTTATCCATGGCAACTAGTGGAATAAATAGACTTTTTCTGGAACTGGGAACTTTCTCAAGTTTATAATGCACAACAGCTACAATGCCAGAGCTTACATTCAGAAAGCAGTCTATAAATAAGAAATACTTATGGCTGCCCTCTGTAGGGCTCCCTTATTTTAAGTGAAACATTTGGGTTCTAAGTTTCTGTCCCAGCAGTTTTGCCACTTTTCCCCTGGCAATGAGTGAGGTAAAGCCATCTGCCATTGTTATGCACCATGGCTGTTTTCACTACAACCCACGTCATTCCAGACTTGAATCTCACTCAGCATTCAGGTCTGGGGACACCCGTCTCTTTGCCAGGAAAGGTTCTTGGAGCTGTCAATTTACTATCCAGGTCCATCTCGTTACACTGTGAACTCCAGCCTCAGCCAAACCTCCCATGGGATTCAGGGGGAGACCTGAAAAATGAAATGGCCAGGCTCATGTGCTAATGCTGGAAAGGGTGACAAAAGGGGCATTACTTTTAACACCCTTATATAGAAGGGGAATGCTGTAGTGTGTATGAGCCATGCCAAAAGTTGTGGTCCCCTTTCTACATTGCTTTCTTTTGCAAAAAGCTTCAAAATACATTAATTTAAATGCTACCGACATCAGAAGTTTATTTAAGGATTTACTATAATTTGGGGATAATCAAAACTTTCAGTAGTAGTATTAAATCTTTTAAAAAACAACAGTAACTTAAGAAAGATCCTTCTGATTCACAGCTGAGCTCTAAGTTTCCTCAGCACACCACTCACCAGAGCTTTGATTCATTGTCCAATGTCAGTAAAAGCTTTCAGATGTTTAACTAACTAAATATAAATACAAAAATTGTTCTCTCTGATCTAGATACCTTTTGTGAGGCTGGTTTCAGCTAAATCATCTTATTTTTATACCAAAATCCACACAAGCCCAGTAATGAAATAATTTTTATCTGCTGAACTGTATTTGTTGTTACTTTCTTCTGTCTCATTTGTCCATGTTTCCAGGTAGTACAAATGCTCTCACACTTCACTTAAGCAAGCCAAGTTTAAAAATCCCCCCAAAACTACAGAGTGCACTCTGTGTGATGATTTAGGGTTTTCAAATCTGCCTTCAAAGATACTGTTTATATCCCCACATTGCAATCTGCAAATTAAACAAATTTTGCCCGAGGTGAAGTAAACTCACACCGGACAGCAGACACTGCTAAACACGCCAGTGTGCCTGCTATATGGCCAAAGTGTTTATTCAACAGAAGCTTGGACGACAGCCACCACATCAATGTCACAGCCTCTCAGCACATGCGAGGGAAATCCATGTGATACATAGCAAATGAGGTGTCCTGCTCCAGAAGGAGCGGAATGGGATTGATTTGCCACTTTTAGCAATGCTCTTTTACTGTCAGCCTGGCTTTGAGAAAAGCATTAAAGATTCTTGTCACAGATGTTTCTTTCATAAACTGTTGTGGGAGAATGACATTCTGCAAAAATGGTTTACTACTCTGCTTTCTTCTCCTGGGAAAACAAAGTGCGCTAGTCAGCCCAGCCAAATGGGCTCGAGGAACGCTCTTCAGTTACACCACAATAGCATTAAGGATCATGACATTTACAGAGCTGATCTTAGAGGCTCTCTTGGCAAATGTACAGTGTAGAGGTATTTATCCAAAGTGTGTGCCATTGAGGTTTTGGTTTTGGTTTATTTTTTTTTTTCTTTGTCTTGTTTTGTTTTGTTTTGCTTTGCATTAGTTCAGTGGGGTAAAATTGGCCGGTTGGGTGTTCAAAACAGAGAAGATAAAAAGGATTGAACTTACACACCATGTATTAATTGAATGGTTCACACTGCATTTGAGTAATTAATCACCTTTAAAGAAAACAAAAAAAAAAAAAAAAAAAAAAAAAAAAAAAAAAAAAAGAGGGAAAGGAAAAAAAGAGGGCAATCTACTACAGTAGTTAGCATATGAAGCCTCATTTTCGTTTACTCAAAGTCACTGGATTGCATAAAATGTAGTTTTGAGGTGAAATCACTTTTTAGATCACTGGGTAAGTCTTTGATCAAGAAAGCATAATTTTAATTGCTTACATCAAGCTGAAAGAGATGGGAAAGGGGAAAGACAATGAATCTATTATTTTTAGGCCATAAACTTTACTTGAAAACATTTTGAGAATGCAAATTTTCTTACTATAAGTCAAAAGGTTTTGTATGAGCATTTGCCATGCTGTAAAAAAGAGTTACTATAGCAACAGCAACATCATATAGAATCTATGACTTGTAAAGCGCATTCTGGAGAGAAGAAGTTATCCACACGTCACATTAATTTTCATACTTTATATAAAGTTAAATAAGCAAAAAATCCCTATAATGTTTAGGTTTTCTCATTTTGGAACGTATACTTAAAGCAATATTTTTCCTAAATGCAGGCCTATATTTGCAGAACAGTTTAAAATCTAAGATTTTGATGTTTCAAATCGCTTGTTGTCCTCCATACAGCTCTCTGAGTTACTGAACTAATTCCTGCTTGAATAAAACACCACTAGGGGAATACAAAAGAAATTCCGAGTTAGGTGTGACTCTGAGCAGGATAAGAAAGGAGCATCTCTCTGTGTTTGAGCACAACCTCGACATGTGATCCTGGGCTGCCCAGAAATGCTGCTGCTGGCCAGGGGATG